>NC_057803.1:268456729-268799029 GCF_018294505.1 Triticum aestivum | reverse complement strand
CCCGTCGCACCGCGCCCTGCTCCCCGCGCCACGCCGCGCCCCGCTCTGTCGGCAGGACCACCTCGGGGAAGAGAAAAGGAGGAGAGAGAGGGGATGGGTGGGTGGGTGAGTGGGCCCTTTGTTTCAATGACTAGCGGGCCAGGCCTCACATGCAAGGGGACAGGGGCGGACGAGGACCACGCAAAAAACGTCCGGGCGTGTCCGTCTCAGACCCAAAACCAGACCAAATTTGCGCCCAGGATGGGGCGAGCCGGATCAGAAACAGACGTTTTTTGTAGATGTGGTAGCGCGTTGGG
This sequence comes from Triticum aestivum, assembly GCF_018294505.1. Classification (NCBI taxonomy): domain Eukaryota; kingdom Viridiplantae; phylum Streptophyta; class Magnoliopsida; order Poales; family Poaceae; genus Triticum; species Triticum aestivum. The sequence goes on along the minus strand of NC_057803.1, from coordinate 268,798,733 downwards.
ACGTCTCGTATGTCCGTTTAACCCCAAACAGACAGCCCCGGACAATTTGGGGTCGTGCGGTGGAGTTGGCCTAAGGCCAACCCCAACGTGCGACCTCATCTGGTCCAGTTTCCTCCATTTGGGACAAAACACGACCCAACGGGCACGGACAAGGTGGTCCGTTGGTGTCCGTTTTTGTCCAACTCAACCCAAAAATTGAATCAAACTTGGGTCAGAAATGCGGTTGAACAGACGTGACCGGACGCTCCTCTCGCTCCCACTCGTCCGCTTCTGCCCGTCTCATGGCCCACGTGTGACCGCAAGAGCCTTGCCTCGATCACTGCCGCACACTGTGTGCATCACGTCGCCACTGCCGTCGCAGCTTACCCCGTAGTTGGATGCCGTTGCCGCAGCTTGCCCGCAACTGGCCGCCGCAGTCGGGTACTAGTGCTCCAGCGACGGCTCCAACGGCGACGTGCGACGCATGGTAAGACAGGGGCGCTTCAGCCGGTGCTCCAACGACAGCGCACGGCGCGCGGCGATAAGGGGCCCTCCGTCTGCTGCTCTAACGGCGGCGCACGGCAAGACATGAGCACTCCGGATGCTACTCCAACGGTTGTTACTCCGGCGGCGCGGGGCTCCGTCATCCCGTTATATTCAGGCCGGATACTGTTTGGGATCGCATCGCATGCTGGTCCGAAGCTGAGCGGGACTACGTCGGATGCTGGCCGAGCTGGCCGCCGGTGAACGCGCGTAGCCGCAGCCGCGTGCTAGCCAGCTAGCTAGCTGCTAGCCACGCCCTTGCGTACACATGCGTGCTAGCTAGCCAGCCAGCCCCTGCGTACTAGCTCGCCGCGCCCATGCACATGCGGTGGCGGAGATGGCGCCGACGAACGCGAGTAGGAGAGCGGCTGAAAATGTGAAAGGATCGAGAGAGGTGTCTAGATGGGGGTGAATAGACTCTTAGCAAGAAAAGTTGCAGTTTTTAAATTCTTTGAGTTGAAGTGGAGTTTTAGCACAAGTTCAAACATTCACAATACATATCAAGCAAGCATGACAAGAGTATATGAGCAGCGGAAAGTAAATCATGCAAGTTGCAAGAATGTAAAGGGATGGGATTGGAGTGCAAACGCAGTTGGAGACACGGAGATTTTTGGCGTGGTTCCGATAGGTGGTGCTATCGTACATCCACGTTGATGGAGACTTCAATCCACGAAGGGTAACGGTTGCGCGAGTCCACGGAGGGCTCCACCCACAAAGGGTCCACAAAGAAGCAACCTTGTCTATCCCACCATGGCCATCGCCCACGAAGGACTTGTCTCACTAGGATAGATCTTCACGAAGTAGGTGATCTCCTTGCCCGTACAAACTCCTTGGTTCAACTCCACAATCTTGACGGAGGCTCCCAAGTGACACCTAACCAATCTAGGAGACACCACTCTTCAAAAGGTAATAGATGGTGTGTTGATGATGAACTCCTTGCTCTTGTGCTTCAAATGATAGTCTCCCCAACACTCAGCTCTCTCTCATGGGATTAGATTTGGTAGAAAGATGATTTGAGTGGAAAGTAATTTGGGAAAGGCTAGAGATCAAGATTTACGTGGTTGGAATGGAATATCTTGACCTCAACACAAGTGTAGGTGGTTCTCTCATCGAATGGAGAGTGGGTGGAGGGGTATATATAGCCTCCACACAAAATCTAACCGTTACACACAAATCACCAAACTCGGTGGGACCGAATCATAAAACTCGGTCACACCGATTTGGTTCATAATTTGACCGTTAGGCATTTCGATGGGACCGACATGATCAACTCGGTGGGACCAATGTGCTAGGGTTAGGGTAAAGCCTCATCTCGGTTGGACCGATTACACAAATTCGGTGGGCCCGATTTGGTAATAAACTAAACAGAGAGTTGGCCAAGCCAACTCGGTGGGACCGATTTCATATTTCAGTGGGACCGAAATTGATGCACTGGGCAACAAAGAGTTTGCAAGCCCATCTCGGTGAGACCGAGATCCCATCGGTGAGACCGAATTGATTAGGGTTTTTGGCAGTGGCTATGTCAAGAGAATTCGGTGGCACCGAATAGAAGATTTCGGTGAGGCCGAGTTTGACTTTTGGTTTGGGACATATGTGGATGTGAGAAAGTGGTTGAGGGCCGTGGAGCATATCACTAAGCACTTTGAGCAAGCAAGCCATTAAGCAACACCTCATCCCCTCTTAATAGTATTGGCTTTCCTATGGACTCAATGTGATCTTGGATCACTAAAATGAAAAATGTAGAGTCCTGAGCTTTGAGCTTGAGCCAATCCTTTGTCCTTATCATCTCGAAAGGGTTCCACATCCTCTAGTCCATGCCACTCCATTGTTGAACTTATCTGAAGCATACTAGATGAAAGCATTAGTCCAACAAGAGATATGTTGACATTAATTACCAAAATCATCCACGGAGCACTTGTGCTTTCAATCTCCCCCTTTTTGGTAATTGATGACAACACATCAAAGTTTTAGATAAAGATATAGAGAATAGCAAGTAAAGCTTTGGAAAGACATGTAACATGCATAGGCTCCCCTTATATGTATGCAATCATGTAAATATGGAATATAAGAGCATGTGAATGCATAAGCATGACAGAGTAAGCAATGTGTTACATGTATCTTGGCTATATGCATCAAAGCAAAGGATGTGAACATAGGAAATGTACCTACATGCCCATGAGTCTTTCTTGCAAACAATATGTACATCGGCAAGAAATCCTCATGCACATGAGTGTGATGCATATACTTACCTTGTGGTCTTGAGTTGGCTTAAAAGGAGATGAACCTGAGTAAACAAGGTTAGATAACACAGGTACATCTACAGGCCAGAGCAACAAAAAGAAACCACAAGAGTACCAAGACTGGGATGACATGTAAAGAGTGAGTACTGAGTACTCTATTTGATGTAGACATGTCCCAAAAAGGTAAAGATATGCAATGAATTCAAAGATTTCCTTCCCTAGCAGTCTTTCTCCCCCTGAATCTTATACTGGACAAATGGGAGAACATAGGGAAACAAAATCAGAGCGAAACAGATCATAAACATAAACATAGACATGTCGTTCCCCTCTTAAAGACATGTGACTTCTCTCCTCTTAAACACCAAGCATCTGGGGCCTTTGAAGTGATTACCTCTCTCCCCCTTTTTTCCTTTTCTCTCACTTTGAAGAGAATAAGCTTTGATGTGATCTCTCTCCCCCTTTGACATCAATTTCCAAGAAGGGATCTTCTGGAGTGTGAGTCAAAATAGGTTTTGTCGTTGAGTCACAGAGCAAAGCAGCATATAGATTGTGATGCTGGTAGAGGACAAGAATCATCGAGTGGAGCTGGAATAAAACTACAGGAACACATGGCAAATTGTCTTCTCTGAAGTGAAATCGGTGATACCGAGTTGTAGTCGTCGGTGGTACCGACAGCAACAGATCGATATGACCGAGTTCAACACAGAGAGAACACTTGTCACCTCATCTCACTAGGCAAATAAGATCTCACAAAGATTTGCAAGGAATTAACTGAAAGATTTGCAATGAATTGGATGCAGAAGTTGTAGAACTGAACAGAGAAAAGAAAATCTAGATAAAAATTGAAAGGGGATAAATATGCAAAGGGCAAAATGCAAAAACTGAAAGAAACACTAGAGAATTTCATCTAGAATTGGGCAGTGGCAAAGTCACCTATGTTAGAGTATATTGACTAAGGAGTCAAGTGAGAACACTTGATCATAAGTCATACTCATCGTTTAAGCTCAAAATGGGCTTACCATTTTTCGTTTAAGCATTTGATGTATTCACATCTTGTTGAGTTGCTTTGACCTATGACTTGAGGCAAAGCTTCTCTAAGATGGAATGGCATACCTTGGGTGGTGGTGTTGATCTTGATCATGTAGTTGAACTTGCGTGGGGTGCTCAAGGTTGATGTAGCGCAAGAATGGTTGGGAGCACCACTTGGAGTTGAGTTCATCTACCTACATGGGTTAGTTTTGCAAGGAAGATCACTTGTGTATCCAAAATGACAATCATAAAATTTGATATATAGAATTTGTCAAAGGATATGTTGAAGGGTTTCATGCTTCCTTGTCTTTAACCACCATGGAGTAGAGACTTGATGATGTAGAGATTGCTCAAGATGTGAGTGAGTTGCAATCTCATGGATTTAGATTCATCCAAGTACCTACAAGGGTTAGATAACATGCAAGGGTGCAAATATATCCAAGACATATGATCATCATCATAAGAGAAGTAACAAGGATTAGTCATAGATTCATGCCTTGCATGTATCCAAATGGAGTTCCTACTCCAAGTTTGAAATAGCAATGATGTTCAATTCACCTCTCAAATGGCAAAAGACTTTCTCATCAAGCGTTTTGGTGAATATATCCGCCAATTGCTTATCGGTACGAACATGTTTAAGATCAATGTCCCATTTAGCAACATGATCTCGAATGAAATGATGACGAACTTCAATATGCTTAGTTCGAGAATGTTGCACGGGATTGTGAGCGATCATAATAGCACTCTCATTGTCACAAAGCAATGGAACATGTTTCACATTGATCCCATAATCTTTACGAGTTTGGGTCATCCAAAGTAATTGAGAACAACATGAACCAACGGCAATGTATTTCGCTTCGGCAGTGGATAAGGATACCGAATTTTGTTTATAGGAGGACCAAGATACAAGAGATCTACCAAGAAATTGACAAGTACCCGAAGTGGACTTTCTATCAACCTTGTCTCCGGCATAGTCTGAATCGGAATAGCCAACAAGATCAAAAGAGGACCTCTTAGGATACCAAATGCCAAAATTTGGTGTATGTATTAAGTATCTCACTATCCTTTTCACAGCCTTAAGATGACATTCTTTGGGGGTCGTTTGATATCGTGCACACATGCACACACTTAGCATGATATCGGGACGGGAGGCACATAGATATAACAATGAACCAATCATAGATCGATAAACCTTTTGGTCAACCGGTTTACCATCCTTAGTCAAATCAAGATGTCCACTAGTAGGCATGGGAGTTTTCATACCTTTGCTTTCTTGCATGTTGAACTTCTTAAATAAGTCCTTGGTGTACTTTGTTTGAGAGACAAAGGTGCCTTCCTTAGTTTGCTTGATTTGCAAACCAAGAAAGAACTTGAGTTCACTCATCATAGACATCTCAAACTTCTCCGACATTAGCTTCCCAAACTTTTCACTAAAATGAGGGTTAGTCGAACCAAATATGATATCATCAACATAAATTTGGCACACAAACAATTCACCATTAACCCTTTTAGTAAAAAGAGTAGAATCTATTTTTCCAATCTCAAAGCCTTTATCAACAAGGAACTTGGTCAAGCATTTATACCACGCTCTAGGAGCTTGTTTAAGACCATAAAGAGCTTTGTGAAGTTTGTAAACATGATCGGGTTTCTTAGGATTGACAACGCCGGGAGGTTGGTTAACATAAACTTCCTCCTCAATTTCACCATTTAGAAAAGCACTTTTAATGTTCATTTGGTATAAAGTGATATCATGGTGATTAGCATAGGCAAGCAAGATGCGGATGGACTCAAGTCTAGCAACGGGGGCATATGTCTCACCGTAGTCCATACCTTCGACTTGAGTGTAGCCTTGGGCGACTAGACAAGCTTTGTTGTGGACGACTTGACCATCTTCGTATTGCTTGTTGTGAAACACCCATTTGGTACCAATGATGTTGTGGTTGTTGTCGGGCTTCTCGACCAATGTCCACACTTGATTTCTCTCAAAGTTGTGTAGCTCTTCATGCATGTCATTTATCCAATCCGGATCTTCCAATGCTTCTTCAACCTTCATAGGTTCAATACTAGAGATGAATGAATAATGTTCACAAAAATTAGCCAAACGAGATTTAGAGCGAGTGATTCTCCCGGTTTGGATATCATTGTAGATTTGCTCGATGGGATGGTCTCTAGCGACTCTTTCTCGAACTCGTGAGAGCTTTTGTTTTGTTTGGGGTGGAACATCTTCTTCATCATCTTGTCCTTCTTCATTGTTGACGTTGTCATTTCCTTGTCGCGGTGGAGAAGGAGGTTGATGAGGTTCATCTTGGTGTACTTCCTTGTTTTCTTCATCTTGGTGTGTCCCACTCATGGATGCTTCCATGTCGACTCTTGGTTCACCTTGTCGTGAGGTAGAAGCTTCCACTTGGACGGACGAGGTACTCTCCTTCACCTCCGTTGGACGGATCTTGCCAATAGACAAGTCTTGGATTACTTCCGAAGGATCTTTATCCCCTACATCAATTGGCAATTGCTCTACTTGCGAGCCGTTAGATTCATCAAACTTCACATCTACCGTCTCTTCAACCTTTTGGATGAAATTGTTGTAGACACGGTAAGTGTGAGAGTTTGAGCCATAACCAAGTAGGAACCTTCGTGAGATTTAGGAGCAAATTTAGAACGATGATGCTTGTCAAGAATGTAACACTTTGAGCCAAATACTCGAAAGTATCCAACTTGGGGTTTGTTACCGGTGAGGAGCTCGTATGCCATCTTGCCGAGTATCTTGTGAAGATACAAGTGATTTGTTGCATGACAAGCTTTCTCAACAGCTTCCGCCCAAAAGTGCTTTGGAGTCTTGTACTCATCAAGCATCGTCCTCGCCATCTCAATAAGAGTTCGGTTCTTCCTATCAACAACTCCATTTTGTTGAGGCGTGTACGTAGCCGAGAACTCATGTGAAATCCCTTCTTCGTCAAGAAAGGTATCCACATTTGCGTTCTTGAAATCCGTTCCGTTATCGCTGCGAACCTTCTTGATCTTCACTTCAAATTGATTTTGGGCCTTCCTAGCAAAGTTCTTGAAGATATTTTGGACCTGCGATTTATCATCAAGAAAGAACACCCACGTAAATCTTGAAAAATCATCAACTATAACTAGACCGAATGAGTTACCACCGAGACTCTTATAGGCACTGGGACCAAAAATATCCATATGAAGTAGCTCGAGCGGTCTTCTCGTGGTCATAATGTTCTTCACGGGGTGGCTTCCTCAAACTTGTTTTCCTGCTTGACAAGCACTACAAAGTCTATCCTTGTCAAATTTAACATCTTTTACTCCAAGGATCTGATCACCTTTAATAAGCTTATCAAGATTTCGCATGCCCACATGACCTAACCTTCTATGCCACAACCAACCTTTCAAGGATTTAGCAATTAGGCAAGTTCTAGGTTGAGCCTTTTTAGTGAAATCAACAATGTAAAGATCACCTCTACGTGTACCAGTAAAGACCATTTTATGATTATCTCTACAAAACACTTGGCAATCTACTTCAGTAAATAGGACACTGAAACCAAAGTCAGCAAGTCTAGATACGGAAAGTAAATTGTAGCCAAGAGATTCAACGAGCATAACATTTTGTATGGAGCTATCATGTGAGATGGCCACCTTACCAAGGCCAACCACCTTACCCTTTGAGTTATCACCAAAAGTGACATACTTTCGAGGGCCGTCGTTTTCAGCAAGCTCACGAAACATATCTTTGTCTCCGGTCATATGATCGGTACACCCACTATCAAGAACCCATTCCTTTCCTTCGGCCATGTAACCGCGAATATTAGCCATAAGACCAAAGTGTCTCATTGCATCATCAAGATCATAGTCACTATCATCATCCTTTTTGTAGTATCCATGTTCAACATCATCATGTGGTGGATCAATTCCTAGAGAGGGTGATTCATTAGAAGTATGACCGTAACAATGTTCATCTCTATGAATTCTAATGACTTCGGAAATGATATTGCTAATGATTCCAACATCTCCTTTGGCACTCGTAAGATTTGTAAGCTCAAATAAATAGTCACCAAATTTGGGATCATTGGAACTCATCTTACTCAAGGCAATATACTTATGAAGAACCTCATCTAAGTTTTTCAAGCAATAGTTTGGAAAACGTTCCTCAAGGAATCTCCATATGGTGTAGGCACAATCAAGAGCAGGCAAGCTAGCAAGCAAGTTTCTAGGCAAACCTCTAGTGATTAAATTGAAAGTTCTAAGATTACGGATCATGTCAATGGACTCATCAGGAGTAGGATGCAAAGGATCAACATGAGGTGCACAAGGGCTAGCAATGTACTTATTCAAATGATATTCATTGAAAATCTCAAGCATCTCATTTTTCCACTCATGAAAGTACTCTCCATCAAGTATATGCACTCTACGTCTAAGACTCCCCAACGTAGACTCATCCATATTCCTCCAAAGGTGTTTAAACCGAAGCAAAGGAGACCAATGCTCTGATACCAATTGAAAGGCTCGAGAAGAGGTGTCTAGAGGGGGGTGAATAGACTCTTAGCAAGAAAAGTTGCAGTTTTTAAATTCTTTAAGTTGAAGTGGAGTTTTAGCACAAGTTCAAACATTCACAATACATATCAAGCAAGCATGACAAGAGTATATGAGCAGTGGAAAGTAAATCATGCAAGTTGCAAGAATGTAAAGGGATGGGATTGGAGTGCAAACGCAATTGGAGAAACGGAGATTTTTGGCGTGGTTCCGATAGGTGGTGCTATCGTACATCCATGTTGATGGAGACTCAATCCACGAAGGGTAATGGTTGCGCGAGTCCACGGAGGGCTCCACCCACGAAGGGTCCACGAAGAAGCAACCTTGTTTATCCCACCATGGCCATCGCCCATGAAGGACTTGCCTCACTAGGGTAGATCTTCACGAAGTAGGCGATCTCCTTGCCCGTACAAACTCCTTGGTCCAACTCCACAATCTTGACGGAGGCTCCCAAGTGACACCTAACCAATCTGGGAGACACCACTCTCCAAAAGGCAATAGATGGTGTGTTGACGATGAACTCCTTGCTCTTGTGCTTCAAATGATAGTCTCCCCAACACTCATCTCTCTCTCATGGGATTGGATTTGGTAGAAAGATGATTTGAGTGGAAAGCAACTTGGGAAAGGCTAGAGATCAAGATTTATGTGGTTTGAATGGAATATCCTGGCCTCAACACAAGTGTAGGTGGTTCTCTCATCGAATGAAGAGTGGGTGGAGGGGTATATATAGCCTCCACACAAAATTTAACCGTTACACACAAATCACCAAACTCGGTGGGACCGAATCATAAAACTCAATCAGACCGATTTGGTTCATAATGTGACCATTAGGCATTTCGGTGGGACCGACATGATCAACTCGGTGGGACCGATGTGCTAGGGTTAGGGTAAAGCCTCATCTCGGTTGTACCATTTACACAAACTCGGTGGGACAGATTTTGGTAATAAGCTAAACAGATAGTTGGCCAAGCAAACTCGGTGGGACCGAAATTGATGCACGAGGCAACAGAGAGTTTGCAAGCCCATCTCGGTGAGACCGAGATCCCATCGGTGAGACCGAATTGATTAGGGTTTCTGGCAGTGGCTATGTCAAGAGAACTCAGTGGCGCCGGATAGAAGATTTCGGTGGGGCCGAGTTTGACTTTTGGTTTGGGACATATTTGGATGTGAGAAAGTGGTTGAGGAGTGTGGAGCATATCACTAAGCACTTTGAGCAAGCAAGACATTAAGCAACACCTCATCCCCTGTTAATAGTATTGGCTTTCCTATGGACTCAATATGATCTTGGATCACTAAAATGAAAAATGTAGAGTCCTGAGCTTTGAGCTTGAGCCAATGCTTTGTCCTTATCATCTCGAAAGGGTTCCGCATCCTCTAGTCCATGTCACTCCATTGTTGAACTTATCTGAAGCATACTAGATGAAAGCATTAGTCCAACAAGAGATATGTTGACATTAATTACCAAAATCACCTAGGGAGCACTTGTGCTTTCAAAGTGCAATGATGCCCTTAATCGAATTTTGATGTTGATGACAATATACACATAGGGGACTAACAATGTTTGTCAAGTATATCTCAGATTTAGTCCCCTTAGAATCATGTGTGTGGATCACGACCACCGAATATACATATATTGCTCAAGAACGAAGAAACACGACTACTAGCTTAGCCCCTTTATGTTTGCTCTTGAGTATAGTGATCTCGCACTATGAAGAGGGGAACTTGGGGCCTCCCGAAGGACTTGCTCAATAATCATCTTCTCATTTCACCATCTGTTCTCTGTCTCTCTCGGACATCCGATACCTATCGGTGGACCGATGTCCACCAGAAGTCCGGTACTTCCTATACAGAACCAATACGTCGGATTTCCGGTGTCCACCGGACGTCCGACACTTCCTTTATAGAGCCAAAACGCCGGACTTCTGGTATCCATCGGATGTCCGGTACTTCCTATACATAACCAAAAATTCGGACTTCCGATCCCTGTCGGACGTACGGTGTCTGCCGAGGCCTCGGAAGTCCGGTAAGTCTCGGACGTATGACAAGTGTTGCACTCGAGTGGCTCCAACGGCCACTTATTGAGGGATACTATGAATACCTCTCACATATCCCGTGGGAGGTTTGACCATTCACTTTGAACATCCCCCAAGAACAAATTTCACTCTCGTTCTCTCTCTCTCACACACACACACTCATACACCAAATCTTATATCCCTAAGGGATTTGAGAGCATTTAAGAGAAGTTGTCCACTCAAGTGATAGATCCACTCCTTCCCCCTCTTTGCACCAAAGGAATTCATGATTTTGAGCAAGTCTTAAGCTTTTTCCCCATTGTTCCTGTTACTCTTGGAGGTTAGAGACTCCTAGGCGGTAGGAGTTCTTTAGTGAGGACTCAAATCATTGTGATTACCCCCGGAAAGTTTGTGAGGGTTTGGAGACCACCCCAAGGTCTACCACTAGTTGTTGAGAATCGCCTTCGTGGTGATATCTCAGAGAGAGAATAGGGTGAGCCTTCGTGGTGTTGGTGTGCCTTCGTGGTAACACCCACCTCTCTAAATGGTGACGTAGCTTCCCTCCAAGGAAGTGGACATCGGCATACATCATCATCTCTCGGAGTTGCGGTTATTCCTAACCCTAACTCCCTACTTGTGGTTACTTGTCTCTTTGTCTCTACTTATAATATATTGTGCTTGTTTACTCATATACTTGCGGTACGTGTTCACCTTGCCTAGCTCTTAGTATCATACTTGCAATTGTTAGGCTCACTTTTATATTCCGCATTATTGCCTAAAATTTCTAAGTAACAATTAAAATTTGTAATTGTACCTATTCACCCCCCTCTAGGTCCATCTCGGTCCTTTCAATTGGTATCAGAGCCTCGTGCTCTATTCTTGTGGCTTAATGTAACGACCCGAGACTGACGCTTCAGATGCCTTCCATGTTTTTCCTTATCGTCGTGTGTTTTTATTTGTTTACCGCATTCATCATGGCATCATTTGCATTGCATCATGTCACTAAATCTTTGCAACTCAAATAAATAAATTGCATGGATCTTTGATCCATTTAAATCGAGGGAAACACACATGGTGATTTCTCTTTACAACATTTACCCTCCCAATATTATTAGGGAGCTATGATAAATATTCCATTCACTACTAGGAAAAGGCTTATACATAGAAGTTTACTAGTAGCGTGTGTTTTGGTGCCCACACTACTTATAATTACTGATACGTCCATTTTGCATCATGCTTTTATATCGATATTTATTGCATTATGGACTGTTATTTCACTTTATGTCACAATACTTATGGCTATTCTCTCTTATTTTACAAGGTTTACATAAAGAGGGAGAATGCCGGCAGCTGGAATTCTGGTCTGGATAAGGAGCAAATATTAGAGACCTATTCTGCGCAACTCCAAAAGTCCTGAAACTCCACGGAACGTCTTAAAAGAAATAAAGAAAAATCCACGCCAAAGATGAAGGCCAGGGGGCCCACACCCTGCTCACGAGGGTGGGGGCGCCCCCCTAGGGCGCGCCCCCTACCTCGTGGGCCCCCTGGTGGCTCTCCGATGCCCATCTTCTCCTATATGAGGTCTTTCGATGAGAAAGAAATAGGAGGAACTTTTCGGGACGAGACTCCGCCGCCACGAGGCGGAACCTTGGCGGATCCAATCTAGAGCTCCGGCAGAGCTGTTCTGCCGGGGATACTTCCCTCCCGGAGGGGGAAATCATCACCATCGTCATCACCAACGCTCCTCTCATCGGGAGAGGGCAATCTCCATCAACATCTTCACCAGCACCATCTCATCTCCAAACCCTAGTTCATCTCTTGTATCCAATTCTTGTCTCAAAGTCCGGGATTGGTGCTAGTAGGTTGCTAGTAGTGTTGATTACTCCTTGTAGTTGATGCTAGTTGGTTTAATTGGTGGAAGATCATATGTTCAGATCCTATATGCATATTATTACCCCTCTGATTATGAACATGAATATGCTTTGTGAGTAATTACGTTCGTTCCTGAGGACAAGGGAGAAGTCTTGCTATGAGTAGTCATGTGAATTTGGTATTCGTTTGATATTTTGATAAGATGTATGTTGTCTAGCCTCTAGTGGTGTTATGTGAACGTCGACTACATAACACTTCACCATTATTTGGGCCTAGAGGAAGGCATTGGGAAGTAATAAGTAGATGATGGGTTGCTAGAGTGACAGAAGCTTAAACCCTAGTTTATGCGTTGCTTCGTAAGGGGCTGATTTGGATCCATATGTTTCATGCTATGGTTAGGTTTACCTTAATACTTTTGTTGTAGTTGCGGATGCTTGCAATAGAGGTTAATCATAAGTGGGATGCTTGTTCAAGTAAGAACAGCACCCAAGCACCGGTCCACCCACATATCAAATTATCAAAGTATCGAACGCGAATCATATGAACGTGATGAAAACTAGCTTGACGATATTCCCATGTGTCCTCGGGAGCGCTTTTCCTATTATAAGAGTTTGTTCCGGCTTGTCCTTTGCTACAAAAGGATTGGGCCACCTTGCTGCACTTTATTTACTTTTGTTACTTGTTGCTCGTTACAATTTATCCTATCACAAAACTATCTGTTACCACTTATTTCAGTACTTGCAGAGAATACCTTGCTGAAAACCGCTTATCATTTCCTTCTGCTCCTCGTTGGGTTCGACACTCTTACTTATCGAAAGGACTACGATAGATCCCCTATACTTGTGGGTCATCAAGACTCTTTTCTGGCGCCGTTGCCGGGGAGTGTAGCGCCTTTGGTAGGTGGAATTTGGTAAGGAAAAATTTATATAGTGTGCTGAAATTTACTGTCACTTGTTACTATGGAAAGTAATTCTCTGAGGGGCTTGTTCGGGGTATCTTCACCCCGTCCAGTAGAGCAAAGAGTTGCTCCTCAACCTACTGAACCTATTGAAAATGAAATTCCTTATGAGTATCCTTCGGGTATGATAGAAAAACTGCTAGCTAACCCTTTTACAGGAGATGGAACAAAGCATCCTGATGAGCACTTAATATATGTGGATGAAGTTTGTGGATTATTTAAGCTTGCAGGTATACCCGATGATGTTGCTAAGAAGAAGGTCTTCCCTTTATCTTTGAAGGGAGACGCATTGGTATGGTATAGGCAATGTGATGATATGAGATCATGGGACTATAAAAGATTGAAGTTGGAATTTCATCAAAAGTATTACCCTATGCATCTTGTTCATCGTGATCGCAATTATATATATAATTTCTGGCCTCGCGAAGGAGAAAGCATCGCTCAAGCTTGGGGGAGGCTTAAATCAATGTTATATTCATGCCCCAATCATGAGCTCCAGAGAGAAATAATTATGCAAAGTTTTTATGCTCGGCTTTCTGAAAACAATCGCAACATGCTCGATACTTCTTGTGCTGGCTCTTTTATGATGAAGACTATTGAATTCAGATGGAATTTATTGGATAGAATTAAACGCAACTCTGAAGATTGGGACCTCGACGAAGGTAAGGAGTCAGGTATGACACCTAAGTTTGATTGTGTTAAATCTTTTATGGATACCGATATTTTCCGTAAGTTTAGCACTAAATATGGACTTGACTCTGAGATAGTAGCTTCTTTCTGTGAATCTTTTGCTACTTATGTTGATCTCCCTAAGGAGAAGTGGTTTAAATATCATCCTCCCATAGAAGTAAAAGTAGCTGCACCTATTAAAGTTGAAGAAAAGACTGTCACTTATAATGATCCTATTGTTCCTACTTCTTATATTGAGAAACCACCTTTCCCTGTTAGAGTAAAGGATCATGCTAAAGCTTCAACTGTTGTTCGTAAAAGCAATATTAGAACTTATACACCTCCTGAGCAAGTTAAAGTAGAACCTAATATTGCTATTGTTAAAGATCTCTTGTCTGATAATATTGATGGGCATGTTATTCAGTTCGAAGGTGAAACTGCTAGAATTGCTAAACCTTGTGCTAAAGATAAACATAGACCTGTGGTAGGCGTGCCTGTTATTTCTGTTAAAATAGGAGATCATTGTTATCATGGCTTATGTGATATGGGTGCTAGTGCTAGTGTTATACCTCATGACTTATACAAAGAAATTATGCATGATATTGCACCTGTTGAGTTAGAAGATATTGATGTCACAATTAAACTTGCTAATAGAGATACTATTTCACCAATTGGAATTGTTAGAGATGTTGAAGTCTTGTGTGGGAAAACTAAATATCCTGCTGATTTTCTTGTTCTTACTTCCCCACAAGATAGCTTTTGTCCTATTATATTTGGTAGACCCTTCTTGAACACTGTTAATGCTAAGATAGATTGTGAAAAGAATGTTGTTACTGTTGGCTTGGATGATATGGTTCATGAGTTTAATTTCTCTAAATTTAGTAAACAACATCGTGATGAAGAATTGCCTAGTAAGGATGAAATTATTGGTCTTGCTTCTATTGCCGTACCTCCTAGTGATCCTTTAGAACACTATTTGCTAGACCATGAAAATGATATGTTCATGAATGAAAGAAGGGAAATAGATGAAGTATTCTTTAAACAGGAACCTATTCTGCATCACAATTGCCTGTTGAAATTTTAGGGGATCCTCCTCCACCCAAGGGTGATCCCGTGTTTGAGCTTAAACCTTTGCCTGATAATCTTAAATATGCTTATCTTGATGAAAAGAAGATATATCCTGTTATTATTAGTGCTAACCTTTCAGAGCATGAAGAAGAAAGATTATTGAAAACTCTGAAGAAGCATCGTGCTGCTATTGGATATACTCTTGATGATCTTAAGGGCATTAGTCCCACTCTATGTCAACATAAAATAAATTTGGAAGCAGATGCCAAACCAGTTCGTGATCCTCAACGACGTCTGAATCCTAAAATGAAAGAAGTGGTAAGAAAAGAAATACTAAAGCTTCTGGAGGCAGGTATAATCTATCCCGTTGCTGATAGTGAGTGGGTAAGTCCTGTCCATTGTGTCCCTAAGAAGGGAGGTATTACTGTTGTTCCTAATGATAAAGATGAATTGATTCCACAAAGAATTATCACAGGTTATAGGATGGTAATTGATTTCCGCAAATTAAATAAAGCTACTAAGAAAGATCATTACCCCTTACCTTTTATTGATCAAATGCTAGAAAGATTATGCAAACATACACACTATTGCTTTCTAGATGGTTATTCTGGTTTCTCTCAAATACCTGTGTCGGCTAAAGATCAATCAAAGACTACTTTTACATGCCCTTTTGGTACTTTTGCTTATAGACGTATGCCTTTTGGTTTATGTAATGCACCTGCTACCTTTCAAAGATGCATGATGGCTATATTCTCTGACTTTTGTGAAAAGATTTGTGAGGTTTTCATGGACGACTTTTCCGTCTATGGTTCCTCTTTTGATGATTGCTTGAGCAATCTTGATCGAGTTTTGCAGAGATGTGAAGAAACTAATCTTGTCTTGAATTGGGAAAAGTGCCACTTTATGGTTAATGAAGGTATTGTCTTGGGGCACAAAGTTTCTGAAAGAGGTATTGAAGTTGATAAAGCCAAGGTTGATGCTATTGAAAAGATGCCATGTCCCAAGGACATCAAAGGTATAAGAAGTTTCCTTGGTCACGCCGGATTTTATAGGAGGTTCATTAAGGACTTCTCAAAAATTTCTCGGCCTCTGACTAATTTATTGCAAAAAGATATACCATTTGTCTTTGATGATGATTGTGTAGAAGCATTTGAAATACTTAAGAAAGCATTAGTCTCTGCACCTATTGTTCAGCCACCTGATTGGAATTTACCCTTTGAAATTATGTGTGATGCTAGTGATTATGCTGTAGGTGCTGTTCTAGGGCAAAGAGTTGATAAGAAATTAAATGTTATTCATTATGCTAGTAAGACTCTAGACAATGCTCAAAGAAATTATGCTACTACTGAAAAAGAGCTTTTAGCAGTTGTATTTGCTTGTGATAAGTTCAGATCTTATATTGTTGATTCTAAAGTAACTATTCACACTGATCATGCTGCTATTAAATACCTTATGGAAAAGAAAGATGCTAAACCTAGACTTATTAGATGGGTTCTCTTGCTACAAGAATTTGATTTGCATATTGTTGATAGAAAGGGAGCTGAGAACCCCGTTGCAGACAACTTGTCTAGGTTAGAAAATATTCTTGATGACCCACTACCTATTAATGATGACTTTCCTGATGAACAATTAAATGTTATAAGTACTTCTCGTAGTACTCCATGGTATGCTGATTATGCTAATTATATTGTTGCTAAGTTTATACCACCTAGCTTCACATACCAGCAAAAGAAAAAGTTTTCTATGATTTGAGACATTACTTTTGGGATGACCCACATCTTTATAAAGAAGGAGTAGATGGTGTTATTAGACGTTGTGTACCTGAGCATGAACAGGAACAGATCCTACGCAAGTGTCATTCCGAGTCTTATGGAGGACACCACGCTGGAGATAGAACTGCACATAAGGTATTGCAATCTGGTTTTTATTGGCCTACTCTCTTCAAGGATGCCCGTAAGTTTGTCTTGTCTTGTGATGAATGTCAAAGAATTGGTAATATTAGTAGACGTCAAGAAATGCCTATGAATTATTCACTTGTTATTGAACCATTTGATGTTTGGGGCTTTGATTATATGGGACCTTTTCCTGCCTCTAATGGATACACACATATTTTAGTTGCTGTTGATTACGTTACTAAGTGGGTAGAAGCTATTCCAACTAGTAGTGCTGATCATAACACTTCTATTAAAATGCTTAAAGAAGTTATTTTTCCGAGGTTTGGAGTCCCTAGATATTTAATGACTGATGGTGGTTCACACTTTATTCATGGTGCCTTCCGTAAAATGCTTGCTAAATATGATGTTAATCATAGAATTGCATCTCCTTATCACCCACAGTCTAGTGGTCAAGTAGAGTTGAGCAATAGAGAGCTCAAATTAATTTTGCAAAAGACTGTTAATAGGTCTAGAAAGAATTGGTCTAAGAAACTTGATGATGCATTATGGGCATATAGAACTGCATACAAAAATCCTATGGGTATGTCTCCGTATAAAATGGTTTATGGAAAAGCATGTCACTTACCTCTCGAACTAGAACATAAGGCATATTGGGCTATTAAAGAGCTCAACTATGATTTTAAACTTGCCGGTGAGAAGAGGTTATTTGATATTAGCTCACTTGATGAATGGAGAACCCAAGCTTATGAAAATGCCAAGTTGTTTAAAGAAAAAGTTAAAAGATGGCATGACAAAAGGATACAAAAGCATGAGTTTAATGTAGGTGATTATGTATTGCTATACAACTCTCGTTTAAGATTTTTTGCAGGAAAACTTCTCTCTAAATGGGAAGGCCCCTATGTTATAGAGGAGGTCTATCGTTCTGGTGCCATAAAAATCAACAACTTTGAAGGCACTAATCCGAAGGTGGTAAATGGTCAAAGAATTAAACATTATATCTCAAGTAATCCCATAAATGTTGAAACCAATATTATTGAAACTGTAACCCCGGAGGAATACATAAGGGACACTTTCCGGATCGTTTTAGACTCCGAAAAGGAATAGGTATGTGGTACGGTAAGTAAACCGACTCCAAATCAATTTTTAAGGCAATATTTCTCCGTTTTGGAATACTTAGAAAAATAGAAAAGTAAGTAGCAGTCCGGGAAGGACACGAGGGCCCCACGAGGGTGGTGGGCGCGCCCTACCCCCCTAGGCGCCCCCTACCTCGTGAGCGCCTCGTGTGTCCTGCGGACTCCGTTTTCTTGCATGATACATATTTTGGTCGGTAAAAATTCATTATATATTCTCCCGAAGGTTTTGACTCCCGTATCACGCAAGCCTCCTCTGTTCTTGTTTCGAGCTGTTTTCTGTCAGGGTTTTCCAGGCTAGGCATCATGTCATCTCCCTCCTCCAACAATGGTGACAGCGATGCTTGGCTAATGAAGATAGATTTGAAGAGGGAAGAACTCACGAGGGTCAACAGGGATGAAAGGATCAAGAAGGACACGGAGGATCAAGCTCCGGCAGCAAAATACATCCTTCAACTTGATCATAACCTTCTTACCACAACTGAGATCGAAGCTTTCAAGATGATTGAGTTAGCTCGTATACAAAACAAGTATCTCACACAAGAAAATATTTTGTTGAAGGAGCATATTGTCGCACTCAAGGGCATTATTCGCAAGCTGGAGGACCTCTTACGCTCGATGTGCGATTATCCATCACCAACACCGTCTCCTCCAACAAAGAAGAATTGAGTATCTGGGTATGGGCACTCCTCTTGGCAACTGCCAAGCTTGGGGGAGGTGCCCCGGTATCGTATCACAATCACAACTCCTATCTTTACCGTTTTTCTTAGTTCGACCTTATTAGTAGTATCTTGATCTAGTAGAATAAAGTTTATGGCATGATCTAGTTTTGAGTTTTGCTTTATGATCTCTCTATGTAATCGAGTCCGTGAGTTATATATAATAAAGATTAGTGTTGAGTCAAGGGCTTGATTATTTTGCCATGATCTTGGGTGAATAAAAGAAAAGAAAAAAGAATAAAAAGAAACAAAAAGTTCATATTGATCTTATTGAGAGTAATGACTTCACATAGAAAGAGTATGATGATTAAAAGTTGTTGGGAGTTGGCAGACATAGCTTTGGTCATTGTTGCAATTAATAGGAAGTAATAAGGAAAGAGAGGTTTTCACATATAGATATATTATCATTGACATCTTTTATGATTGGGAGCACTCATTAAAATATGACATGCTAAAGAGTTGATGTTGGACAAGGAAGACAACGTAATGAGTTATGTCTTTCTTATATCTGAGATAAAGTATGTTGTCATGGATCCTCTAACTTGTTGAGCTTGCCTTTCCCCCTCATGCTAGCCAAATTCTCAGCACCAAGTAGAAATACTACTTGTGCTTCCAAATATCCCTAAACCAGTTTTGCCATGAGAGTCCACCATATCTACCTATGGATTGAGTAAGATCCTTCAAGTAAGTTGTCATCGGTGCAAAGCAATAAAAATTGCTCTAAATATGTATGATTGATTGGTGTGGGAGAAATAAGCTTTATACGATCTTGTGATGTGGAAGTAATAAAAGCGACGGACTGCATAATAAAGGTTCATATCACAAGTGGCAATATAAAGTGACGTTCTTTCGCATTGAGATTTTATATATCCAACCATAAAAGCGCATGGCAACCTCTGCTTCCCTCTGCGAAGGGCCTATCCTTTATTATTATCTTCTACCTTATGCAAGAGTCATGGTGATCTTCACCTTTCTTTTTCATTTTATCCTTTGGCAAGCTCAGCATGTTGGAAAGAACATGATATATATATCTAATTGGATGTAGGGGAGCATGAACCATTATTGTTGACATTACCCTTGAGGTAAAAGGTTGTGGGGCAAAACTATAAGCCCCTATCTTTCTCTGTGTCCGATTAAAACTCTGTAACCACAAGTATCGCGTGAGTGTTAGCAATTATGGAGGACTAAATGATAGTTGAGTATGTGGACTTGCTTTTTAGCTCTGACATAGACTCTTTCCGATGTTATGATAAATTGCAATTGCTTCAATGACTGAGATTATAGTTTGTCGGAGCCCAATAAGGTTTATGATTTATACTTTTGCATTGTGAATAGATCATCACTTGAACATAAGTAATCATATGACAAAATCTATATATGTTGCTGTTATAAGAATAATCATGATGCCTTCATGTCCGTATTTTATTTTTATCGACGCCTCTACCTCTAAACATGAGGACATATTTATTGTTATCGGCTTTTCGCTTGAGGACAAGCGAGGTCTAAGCTTGGGGGAGTTGATACGTCCATTTTGCATCATGCTTTTATATCGATATTTATTGCATTATGGGCTGTTATTTCACTTTATGTCACAATACTTATGGCTATTCTCTCTTATTTTACAAGGTTTACATAAAGAGGGAGAATGCCGGCAGCTGGAATTCTGGTCTGGATAAGGAGCAAATATTAGAGACCTATTCTGCGCAACTCCAAAAGTCCTGAAACTCCACGGAACGTCTTAAAAGAAATAAAGAAAAATCCACGCCAAAGATGAAGGCCAGGGGGCCCACACCCTGCTCACGAGGGTGGGGGGCGCCCCCCTAGGGCGCGCCCCCTACCTCGTGGGCCCCCTGGTGGCTCTCCGATGCCCATCTTCTCCTATATGAGGTCTTTCGATGAGAAAAAATAAGG
Source organism: Triticum aestivum (assembly GCF_018294505.1). NCBI lineage: Eukaryota > Viridiplantae > Streptophyta > Magnoliopsida > Poales > Poaceae > Triticum > Triticum aestivum. The sequence continues at coordinate 268,778,169 of NC_057803.1, read as the reverse complement.
AGGAACTTTTCGGGACGAGACTCCGCCGCCACGAGGCGGAACCTTGGCGAATCCAATCTAGAGCTCCGGCAGAGCTGTTCTGCCGGGGATACTTCCCTCCCGGAGGGGGAAATCATCACCATCGTCATCACCAACGCTCCTCTCATCGGGAGAGGGCAATCTCCATCAACATCTTCACCAGCACCATCTCATCTCCAAACCCTAGTTCATCTCTTGTATCCAATTCTTGTCTCAAAGTCCGGGATTGGTGCTAGTAGGTTGCTAGTAGTGTTGATTACTCCTTGTAGTTGATGCTAGTTGGTTTAATTGGTGGAAGATCATATGTTCAGATCCTATATGCATATTATTACCCCTCTGATTATGAACATGAATATGCTTTGTGAGTAATTACGTTCGTTCCTGAGGACAAGGGAGAAGTCTTGCTATGAGTAGTCATGTGAATTTGGTATTCGTTTGATATTTTGATAAGATGTATGTTGTCTAGCCTCTAGTGGTGTTATGTGAACGTCGACTACATAACACTTCACCATTATTTGGGCCTAGAGGAAGGCATTGGGAAGTAATAAGTAGATGATGGGTTGCTAGAGTGACAGAAGCTTAAACCCTAGTTTATGCGTTGCTTCGTAAGGGGCTGATTTGGATCCATATGTTTCATGCTATGGTTAGGTTTACCTTAATACTTTTGTTGTAGTTGCGGATGCTTGCAATAGAGGTTAATCATAAGTGGGATGCTTGTTCAAGTAAGAACAGCACCCAAGCACCGGTCCACCCACATATCAAATTATCAAAGTATCGAACGCGAATCATATGAACGTGATGTAAACTAGCTTGAGGATATTCCCATGTGTCCTCGGGAGCGCTTTTCCTATTATAAGAGTTTGTTCTGGCTTGTCCTTTGCTACAAAAGGATTGGGCCACCTTGCTGCACTTTATTTACTTTTGCCACTTGTTGCTCGTTACAATTTATCCTATCACAAAACTATTTGTTACCACTTATTTCAGTACTTGCAGAGAATACCTTGCTGAAAACCGCTTATCATTTCCTTCTGCTCCTCGTTGGGTTCGACACTCTTACTTATTGAAAGGACTACGATAGATCCCCTATACTTGTGGGTCATCAATTACCAGTAGCGTTTGTTATAAAGTGTGCTACTAGTACAACTTAGCAACAACGTGGGTCTCTAGAGGGCACACTACTGGTAAGTTTACCACACCACACCACCCGACCAAAAAATATTACCAGCATTTGTAGTCTAACCAGCACTACTGTTAAGGAAATATCTGTAGTGCCTGTTCACCTAGACGCGCTACTTCTATTTCTTCTATGTGTAAACTTTTACCAGTGGCGTGGTTTTTGAACAAGCGCTATAGCTAGTTTTACTTACCAGTAGATATTTTGGCTGGCACTCATAGCAGTAGCACGCTTTGGTGCCCCGCGCTACTGCTATGGTCGCCAGCCAAAATATCTGCCACCTTTTCCCCCTCTTCTTCCTCTTCCTCCCCCATTTCTTTCTCTCACCCTCCCTCTTGCACTTGCTTGTTCCTTTCAATGCTTCCCCTCTTATTTGCCCCTCCACCACCCCCTCCATTAATGCCCTCCCTCCTTCCTCTTTCTGTCTTTTGCCCGTTCTCTTCTTTGGCCCTCCACCACCCCTCCATTAATGCCCTCCCTCCTCCCTGTCTAGCTCTCTCTCTCCCTAGCTAGTTGGAGCTATATATATGTAGGTACCTCACTATCTAGAGCTACTAGCTAATTATAAGAAGGTGCTCGATATCCCTCTCGACAAATAGGTGAGCAAAAAAAGAGTTGTGCACGAATGGAAATATGTGTGTGTGTGTGTGTGATTAGGACCGAAACTATGTGCGATATGAATATTACCGAATTGTGTGTGGCATGTGAGTGACAAGAGTTGCCTATGTTTTGCCGAAATGTCGATTCAATTCTGTTTCGGTGAATTTCGGGCAAACTCAATATGTCCTATGTTTAGTGAAGGTCATGCCGAATTTTTGTATGAATTTGATCCATGCATGCATATATACGTGGTTATAATATTTGCTCCGCACGTAGGTGATCATGAAGGTCAATGGAAGGATGGTGGAAAGATATTGGCAATCCACTGTGGACGACATGTATGAAAAAAGACTGAAGGATGTTGTATGTCCGTGTCGAAGATGCAAAGGAATAGTCAGGCTCGACCCATTTGAGGGTGGTACATTCAAGGCGCACCTGCTCATGCATGGTTTTGGCCATACTCGGTGGATAAGTGAAGATGATGATGATGACGAGGAGGAGGACGTCGACGGGGAAGGAAATAACGACATGGGGCCACCAGATGAAGAGATGACCGATTATGTGCCCGAAGAGGAAGACGACCTTGGAAATATCGATGGCGAAGAGATAGTTCAAGGCGGAGAAGACGCAGACATGCCACCGTCTTCATTGCTACTAAGTTCAGCCATGAGGGACCCACATGTTCGAGACCTGCTTTGCAAGAAGACGACTAGCGACGGAGCTGCTTCTAGAGAGGAGGCCAAACTGGCGCAACTGGAGGTAGACTCGATGACTCCTTTGTATGATGGTTGCAATCCTGAGGTGACCCGCTTGAGTTGCACACTAGAACTTCTAAAGACGAAGGCAAAAAACAAATGGGCAGATGCAAGCCTGGATGAGCTTCTGAAGTATCTAAAGAAGATTCTTCCCGCGGGAAGCCTGTGCCCTACTAGTGCCGAGGAGGCAAAGAAAATCATGTGCCCTCTTGATCTGCCACATGTTAGATATCACACATGCATCAATGATTGCATCATATATCGGAACGAGCACGCGGAAAAAACCATCTGTTCAAAGTGCAATGCTTCATGATATAAAAAGGCCGGAAAGAAAGCTCCACATAAAGTTGTATGGCACTTTCCCATCACTCCGTGTCTACAGCGGTATTTCATAGATCCTAAGGAAGCAAAGCTTATGCGCTGGCACGCGGAGAGGGTGAAGCTAGATGCCGGAGATGATCCGAAGCTGAGACACCTCGCAGATGCTAGCCAGTGGAGAGCATTAAATGTTGAATTTAATTTTTTTCCGCAAATGGTCCAAGGAACATCGTGCTTGGTGCTAGTAGTGATGGCATGTATCTGTTTGGCAACCAGAACACCAATCATAGCACATGGCCCATGTTCGTATGGATGTACAACCTCCCCTGGTTGTGCATGAAGGAAAAATGCATACACATGGCTATGCTTATTCAAGGGCCGAGACAACCGGGAAATGATATAAATCTGTATCTCGGGTTACTAAAAGAGGAGCTACAGACCTTATGGACAATGCCGGCCAAGACATGGGATGAAAGCAAAGGAGAGTATTTTCTACATGAGAGCCGCGCTGATCACGGCGGTGCAGGACTATCTCGGTTACGGCTATCTCTCCGGCCAGGTGTGCCACGGATATTGCGGATGCACGAGGTTCATGGATGATACAACTTCTCTGCAGCTATCGAAAGATGGCGGGTCTTTGAAAATCATGTACATGGGGCATCAAAGATGGCTCAAGAAGGATGACCCCGTGGAGAAAGCGTGGAGATCTATTCAATGGTAAGGCTGAGCATCGAGGTCCTCCACGTAAGCGCAGCGTTGCAGAAATATATGAGTTATTGAAGAATTGGGAAGAGTGCCCCTCACCGGGAAAGACAAAGAAAAAGGCGCCAGAGCCCCTACTGAAGGTATGGAAGATGAGATCTATTTTCTGGGACTTGGAATACTGGCCCAAACTCGACACGTCTCATAGCCTTGATCAAATGCATATCACAAAAAATATACTTGAGACTTTTCTTGGAACATTGATGAACATGCCGAAGAGGACCAAGGATGGCCCGAAGGCAAGAAAAGACTTGGAATTTTTGATTATCAGGAAAGATCTCCAAATTCCCGGTAAAAAGTCGTCATAGGAGACAGAGACGGGAGATAGGGGCAAAAAAGTAAGCAAGAAGGAAGAACAATATTGCCCCCCTCTTGCTTCATCTTAGATCCGAAGGAGGTCGATCAATTGTTCAAGTGCCTTGCCGGAATCAAAGTTAGTTCCGGATACTGTGGGAAGATAAGCAGATATCTGGACACTAAGAAAAAAAGGTTCAGCGGGATGAAGTCTCACGACTGTCATGTGATGATGACGTAGTTACTCCCGGTTGCACTTAGAGGGATTATGGACACACATGTGCGTGAGACGTTTACTGACCTATGCCACTTTTTCATGCTATCTCTTGAAAGTCTATAAGTGTGAAGCAACTCCATAGGCTACAGGAAGAGATCGTTGTCATACTGAATGAGCTAGAGATGTACTTCCCGCCCACATTCTTTGATGTCATGGTGCATCTATGTGTCCACATCGTGGACGACATCATCAACCTAGGGATGACATTCCTGCACAGCATGATGACGTTCGAGAGAATGAATGGGTCATCAAAGGATTCATTCGTAACATGCCCCGTCCAGATGGAAGCATAGCCCAGGATATCTGACCAAATAGTGCATCTCTTTCTGTGAGAGTTATCTAGTAGGCACCAGAGACCCTGTTGTTGTTTTGCCTGTCAACAAGCACTATGGAAGGCTCGAAGGCGAAGGTCACACCAACGGTCATAGGGATGTGAATGTGTTACGCTCGGGCCGACAAAACGACCTTGACAGGGAAAACTTAGTAGTGCTACAACACCTAGGTGTGCTAGAAGATTTCGTGACACTGCACAAAGAGACCATCACAAAGAAGTACCGTGACCGTGGGGTGCACAGGATGGACACTGAAGTTATTAGAGAGCAGGGCTGTCCGAACGGAACGCTCATATACGCCTTAGCACATGGCCCGTCGACCAACCTCGCGACTTATCAAGCATACGATATCAACGAATACACGTTCTACACGGAGGAGAAAGATATAAACAATGATGACCAAAACTCAGGGGTGATGATGGAAGCCATGACCGAGAATGTAATTGAAAGATGTTACAGAAGGGTCGAAGAGATATGGGAGCTTAACTACTCTGGATTGCATAGCGCGACGATGTTCCGTGTCAGATGGGCTAAGAATGTACAGAGAGAAAACTGACATTTCACTACCATGTGTATACCCGACTCCGATAGCGGTACCGTCAACGCCATCGCCAAAAATGAGCCTTCGGTACACGCTAAACACGTGACACAATGTTTCTGCATAACTGGTCCGATCTATCCTAGCCGTGTTGTCGTGAGGAGAAGCAAAAGGAGCATCACCAGAATGGATGGAGTCACCAACGAGGAAGACTACGACCAGTACGGTGATCCGATGAGGGAAGATGATGTTGATGACGATGAAACATACGTCAAAAGAAGAATGAAGACTACATTACCTACGAAAGATCGTAATCCCTGGAGAAGGAAAAGTCACGACCATGGGCTCAATTATTCGACAACGAACAAAAGAGGGAAGAACATTAGTCTGAAGCGTCGTCGTCGCCCAAGCCGACAAACTAATCCACAAATTTTGTGTGTGCCTATTTTGTATACCGCCATTAGCGGTCAAATGATGTAATATATATTATACTAATTATTATCTGGAGGGTAGCAATGGTATTGCTCCAATGACAGATCAAATTAAATCCTAGCTAGCTAGAGCTCTATATACCCCTGCTATACAAACTTGTACAAATGCAAATGAAAGATAAGAAAAAGAAAAGTGCAAATGAAAGAAAAAGAAAAAGAAAGGAAGTTTTGCAAAATGAAATTAATGAAAGAAAAAAGGAGCTAATAAGTTGTGGAAAATGAAATGAAAGAAAAAGAAAAAGAAAAAAAGAAGGAAGTTTGTGGAATATGAAAAAGGAAAGGAAAAAGAAATAGAAAAAAATAAAAATAAAATAAAAATAAAAATTAAAATAAAAGAAAAATAAAAATGAAGGAAGTTTGTGGAATATGAAAAATAAAAAGAAAAAGAAAAAGAAAAAGGAAAATGAAATAAAAATAAAAATAAAAAGAAAAAGAAAAAGAAAAAGTTAGCAGTAGCGCGGTTTGTGCTGGGCAGCGCTATAGCTAAGTTAGCTATAGCACGTTTTGCTACCCCGCGCTATAGCTAGTTAGATATAGCGCGTTTTGCTGCCCTGCACTATAGCTAAGTTGCCTAGACAGAGCCGCACATCTCATTCCTCTCTCTCTCACTCTTGCTCAATCCGATCGATCCCCTTTCTCTGAGCTCATGCCACCGCCGACACCGCACCCACCCATGCCGCTGTCGACGAGCGCCGCACCCGACCCCTCCCCCGTGCCACCAGCTGCCCGTCACCCCTCCCCCTATGGCGCCCCCGGCCCCTCCCCTGTTTCGCCGCTCCCCGTGTAGTCCCCACCACCGGCGCCATCTTCTCTCCGCCGACAGGTCTCTCTCTCTCTGACCAATTTTGGTCTCTACAAATTGACAGGGCTCAGCGAGGAGGAGGACACCCTCAACCCATCGACCAGCAAGGTGCTCGGTGAGGATGAGAAGGACTCCCTCAACCCCCTCAGCCCAGTGACCCCGACCACGACACCGACGTCCTCAACCCCGACGCCACCCCCTCAGCCCCGGCGACCCTGACCCTGACGCACGGTGAGCCACCCCCTTCCTTTCCTCATGTTCTTAAATTAGGGCCAATTTTTTCTATGTAGGGGTCCAAAATGAGTTCATGAGCAGTAGCATTTGTTAGTTTATGTTGCTGTTAATTCTCTCTAGCTTGGGATCAATTGGTAGATGTTTTTGCCTGTTTCAATTTGGTAGTGACCAGCAGTGAGCCATTTTGGCATTGGAGAAAATTGCAAGAACAATGCTTCATTCATTGATATTGGCAGCAATATGGCTCACTGATATGTACTGGCAGCAATGCTTCATCTCTAGCTTTGCTAACTAAGCCACAAGTAGTTGTTGTATTGGCAGCAATGCTTCATTCATTGATATGTACTACTGCCGATGGTTGCCCATTGTTAGGAGAGCTCAAAAGGCACATTGGAGTTATTTTTTGTCATGGTTGCCCATTGTTTCTTTTGATTTGTGCTAGCTTGTCAAAAAATTTTACAAAATTACTGCTTGCTCTTTCCTCAATATGCAAGGACATGTAGTGCTAGTTTGAAGGATATGTAGTACCAGCTAGCTATGGGCATTAAGCTTCACTTTTGTAGCACCGTAGAAAATGAAAATTAGCTTATATGTTGTTGTCCATTTTGAAAATGAGGATTTTTAATGGTAGTTTAGTTTAGATTTTTAAATGAGGATTTTTAATTAGCTTATGTTGCTGCTACTATGTGTGCTTGTTTATAAACAGAGAATGATGAGCAATAGCATGCATGTGTGATGACACACATCACTTGACATGCAGATGAGTATGCTCATGCTCACACTTGTTAGTGAAATGCTACTTCAGCACATAGTGCTTATTGTCATTTGCAGGGAAACCGATTGCGAGTGACCTATGTTTTGCCGAAATGTTGATTCATTTCCATTCCGGCAAATTTCAGGCGCTCTATATGTGCACTTTCTAGCAAAGGTCATGCCGAAATTTTCCGTGGATTTCGGCATGACTTGTGCTAGAAAGTTGGACATATTGAGTGCTCGAGATTTGTCACGACGAGAATGAAACGACATTTCCGACAAAACAAAGGTAACTTTTTTCATTATTCACTTTATTATATAAAGCTTGATAATTAAACGACTATGACATTGAACCCTAGGAAACATGACCGACACCGATGAGGCCGGAGGTTCTGAGTCCCAATTAGGTCGAGCACACGCCTACTTCAACTTTCTGGCGGATCAGGAGAGACAACAAGCTGGGTGTCAGGACCCCCTTATCATGACGGAGGACGAAAGTGGTGGCGCCAACGCCGACACTGATGCCACCAACGACACCAGCACTGAGACTGGCGCTGATGATGTTGCTAACTATAGCACGGAAGGTGGGACCTCCCAAGCCAGTGAGGGAAAGAAGGAAAAGAGGACACTACGCCCAAATGAGCTCGGCACCAGAAGAATAGTGGTCACAGCGGTGCACCCTGGCGAGTTCGAGCCAATAGAGCCGCGGGAAGTGGCAGCGTGTTACGACAATCAACTAGCATGCATCCTATGGGATATCGCTAACATCAACACCACAAAAATACGGAAGAATGAACATTTGAAGAAGCTGCTCCTAACTAGGTTGCACGCAAGATTCCTGTTCCCTAGTCGGAATGACGATGTCGACCCATGGGATGATGATGCCATGAAAAAATCAACAACAAAGCCATAGGGAAGTTCATCAACGCACCGAGTGCTTGGAAAACTAGGGTGGAAAAGGCGATTGAAGTAGACCATGAAACCTATGCTGAGATTGTTGTACACAATCCGAAAATTACGATAGAGGACTTTGAAAAGTTCAAGGAGACTTGCAATGAAGAAGCTGCCAAGGCGAGGTCGGAGAGAGGCAAGCAGCTACAGGCAAAGAACATGGGGAACCACCGCCTTGGAAGTCGTGGTTACACGGGAAAGAGGCCCGTGTGGGCTAAGGAGGACGCAGAACGTGAACATCAGGGGATCCCAGACCCATTGGTTGAGTTCACCTACCAGCAGGAGCACGACTTCATTAGGGCCTGATTCTCGTGGGACCCCCCAAATTTTTTTTCACCGATGGGTCGACTAGAAAATTCATGAGATTACTGGTAATTATCCTTTTACCACCTTACATATTAGCTTCTAATCAATGAAGTCTACTACATTCTAACCGCATTCGTAAATGATTCACGGTCCATTTTGCAGAGAGAGAAACACAAGCCTGCGACCGAAAGCGACTCGTCGACTCAGTCGACTCAGTCGTCGGTGAAGTACAAGTGGGACACTCCTTTCAACCGGGTCATGAACATAATGATGGGACACCCGCCGGGCTAGTGGCCGCAATATGGACGTGTGCACGGCGCCGGGGACGACCCCATGTGGAAGTACTATTATAACAAGGACCCCGAGGCTAAAAGACAGAGAAAGAAATCCAGTCAAGTGACTATCGACGAGAAGGTGGCGCGGGCGATGGAGAAAACTAAAGCTGAGACCAAAGTTGAGGCAATCCGGGAAGCGGTAGCTTCCTGTAGACATGATATAGTGGCTGCCTTTTACAAGCTTGATTCCAACTGTGGTCACCTTGGTGCAACAAAATCCAAACGCGCCACCAACTGGTTTTCCCATGCCCAGCTTCACCGGGAGGAACTCAATGAACACCGCACCCATACCCGTACCTAGTATGGAAACCGCACCCGCACCTACTCCAGCACCTACTCCTGCACCCAGCTCTCACAGCAGCCCTAGCTCCGTCTCTGGCTTGAATGTCGGGCCATCGACATTGGCTGAGCTAGATGCCCACACGGTAAATACGCCTCGCACCCTCATCAACTCAACTAATTAATTAATCTTCAGTAGCCATTATTTTTGGATCTCTAACGCCGCACGTATATGTCTGTAGGCCGACTCCACTTCATGCACCCTCCTTTACCACATGAATGGTGGGTTGGTGGATGTGGGGAAGGGTACTATACTAAAGCCCAAGGATCGATTGTTCCACCGCCGGCAGATGCCTGATAACGCCTTAAGGGTCTCCGTGGCGAGTGTGAAAGCGGGCTACGAGGGTTTCCCTCGTCCGATACAAACCAATGGAGAGGATGACGAGACCCCCATGCAGCTTGGCCAATGCAAAAATTGGCCGATCATGTGGCTGAAAAATCTTCTTCGTGTCGAGGTGGCCGGGAGCACACCAACGAGACCTCAGGAAGGTATGATCACAACCCCACCTACACAAGTACAACCATCGTCTATGCTGATTGCTGAGATCTAGAGACACGAGGAAGGAGGGCCAACCGTTCTGGCAGATGATGCCATCTGCCCCATGGATATGGATCATGACATGGAGGAGACCGATGACCCTCTCCAGTATCTCAATACCGGCTTTACCAACGAAGTAACAATGAGTAAACCATATGAATATGAGATGCATGTACCAGAGCCGGAACATCCTCGGGAGTGCAAGAAGTCTTTGTTCATGCAATCCTCGCAGGACATGCCTCCAGATGCCGGTTCCACCCAAGCTCAACTAATTAGCTAGAGTCATCCAATGCTGAGCCCGACAACACTAGGGGTGGTGCTCAGGGAGGGTCTGACAGACCCACCAGCACCTCAGCCCACCAAGAAGAAGCAAAGGAAGAGATCGACGACAAGAAAATCCAATAAAGCTGGCAATGTTGGTTCTAGCAGCCAGCAACCTTCGACCAAGGTTGATAGTGTACCGATGAAACATGCGCCATTAATCCATGTCGCGGGAGAGCCTATGGTACCGGTGAATGCACTAGCTGCCATAACCGGGGATCTCAGGAGACTCCATGACCATGTGCTTTCGACAGAGAGAAGCCTCCTTGCCTCGGATGATCCAGGATACCCACTTTATATGGTTCATGTGCCGAGCGGTTGCAAGATGTATGTCCACACATGCCCCGCGGACCTCTTCTTCCTGAGGTTTGATTACATCTTCCAGATGTTTCAAATGAGGACACTCGATTTTACGTTCGTCCGCCTGAATGCGCCGCACATGAACTACATCGTCACGAGAGAGCAAGTCACCGGTCTTGCGTTCGCGGACCCATACTACATGCATGAGGGCTTCTTGTCAATCAACGACGCCAACCGTCAATATGCGAGTCAGTACATCGAAGAATTCTTGGTCAGCAATAAGGACAAAGAAATGATTCTCCTACCTTGTCATCCCGGGTAAGTCATCCGCGGATAGCACTATAACACATACATCATTTCGTGCATTTCAATAATTACTTTGCATGCATGGAGGCTAACTTGATCGTGTATTTTGCGCAGCGGGGGGTGTAGTCATGCCGTTCTCATTGTTCTTTACCCGCGTTACTCCCATGCTCTATATTTGGACCCATCGAAGAACATACAGAAGAAAGATTACACACACATAAAGTATGTTCTGGACAGAGCTATGCTGGGCTTCAGCATGCAGGGTGGCTACATCCAATGCAAAAAAACAAATAAGGTCGGGCTCTGTTTCAGCCACAAGACTGACTTCTGTTGCATCCGGCAACCGACAAGAAGTTAGAATGATGGATTCTACGTCATCCATCTAATGATGGAGTACAGAAGGGATGTCCAATCACTTTGCATGAAATCTTCATCTGATAGCCATATCCAGAGATGGGCTGAAGCCTTTGGAGCCATGCCGGATAATCAACTTTGAAATGATTTCTACCGGATCCAGCAGGAAATTGCATCCATCATCATGGAAGATGTCCACAAAGAGAATGGGATGTTCTACGGCGGCCCAATATCGCCAGCTGACGTCCGAACCCGCATTGCCCTACAACGTCAGGACATGATGCCTTTCACTAAGCTTGGCTCCACCCTTCCGGATATGGACAGATGGGAAGAGTGCACTACTTAAAAACAATGTGTCTATTTAGTTACTTGTTACTTTCTGTGCGATGAAACTTTGAATCTCTCAGTACGACGAAACTATTAGATGTATGGTGTCGCGCTCTAGTTAATTACTTTAGGTACAAGTTAACTATGTTTACTATATATGTTGCTTCTATTTCATAACTGTTTCATTGAGTTCGCTTCATGATATATATATATATGCATCTCTGACAAGTATATAGATCAACGATGGCGAGGAAGTGGTATACCGTGTATGTAGGGCATGTTCCGGGTGTGTATCATGAGTGGCCAGAGTGTCAGGCCCAAGTCTCTAGCTTCTCCGGCGGAAGCCAGAAATGATTTGATAGCAGAGCGCAAGCCGAAGCTAGTTACTTGAGATTCATAGCACAACAGGGGATTCGGAACCAGCGCCCCTGCAAAAACTACTACATAATACCGCTTTTGATCATCGTGATTGCTCTTATCTCGTATGTCATAGTTTAGGTAGATGATGAAACATGTGTCTACGGTGACAATGTAAGAGACATGTGATCATTAACTTGTATCGCTATTTCGAGATGATGATGAGATCGACATCATTTGTGTTCGATAATGATGATATGATGAGACTATGTTGTACCACTTCGATGATGATGATGTGACATTCCTTTTTCAGATAGTTTCAGTGTATGTGTATGTTGTAATTGTATAAAACTTGTAAAAATACGAATACATCAAAATAAAAAAAGAAAATACTAGCAGTAGCGTGGGGTTTTGGAGTAGTAGCAGCGCTGCCTTACCAGTAGCGTTGGTTGTAGGTGCATGCTACTAGTATTATCAGTAGCGATGGACAGATGCACACTACTACTAATTCTTTGACCTCTCCCTATTTTCCAAAAAGAGAAATTCAAAGGGAGAAGAGAGAACCAGGCCGACCCATTTGCATCATGGCCCAACACACTAAAGGAAATATGCCCTAGAGGCAATAATAAATTTGTTATTTATATTTCCTTATATCATGATAAATGTTTATTATTCATGCTAGAATTGTATTAATTGGAAACTTAGTACATGTGTGAATACACAGACAAACAGAATGCCACTAGTATGCCTCTACTTGACTAGCTCATTGAATCAATGATGGTTATATTTCCTAACCATATACATGAGTTGTCATTTGATTAACAGGATCACATCGTTAGAGAACGATGTGATTGACTTGACCCATCCGTTAGCTTAGCACGATGATCATTTAGTTTGTTGCTATTGCTTTCTCCATAACTTATACATGTTCCTATGACTATGAGATCATGCAACTCCCGAATGCTGGAGGAACACTTTGTGTGCTACCAAATGTCACAACGTAACTGGGTGATTATAAAGGTGCTCTACAGGTGTCTCTGATGGTGTTTGTTGAGTTGGCATAGATCGAGATTAGGATTTGTCACTCCGATTGTCGGAGAGGTATCTCTGGGCCCTCTCGTAATGCACATCACTATAAGCCTTGCAAGCAATGTGACTAATGAGTTAGTTACGGGATGATACATTATGGAACGAGTAAAGAGACTTGCCGGTAATGAGATTGAACTAGGTATTGAGATATGGACGATCGAATCTCGGGGAAGTAACATACCGATGACAAAGGGAACAACGTATATCGTTATGCGATTTGACCGATAAAGATCTTCGTAGAATATGTGGGAGCCAATATGAACATCTAGATTCCACTATTGGTTATTGACCGGAGACGTGTCTCGGTCATGTCTACATAGTTCTCGAACTCGTAGGGTCCACATGCTTAACGTTCGGTGACAATCGGTATTATGAGTTTATGTGTTTTGATGCACCGAAGGTAGTTCAGAGTCCCAGATATGATCACGGACATGACGAGGAGTCTCGAAATGGTCGAGACATAAAGGTTGATACATTGGATGACTATATTCGGACACCGGATGAGTTTTGGGGGTCACCGGATAATTATCGGAGTGCCGGGGGGTTATCGGAACCCCCGGGGAACTAATGGGCCAACATGGGCCTTGTGTGTGTGAGAGAGAGGAGGGGCCATAGGGCTGGCCGCGCCCCCTCTTGGGAGTCCGAATTGGACAAGGAGGGGGGGCGCACCCTCTTTCCCTCCCTCTCTCCCTCTCTTTCCTTTCCCCTCATTCTTCCTAGTTGGACTAGGAAAGGGGGAGTCCTACTCCTACTAGGAGGAGGACTCCTCCCTCTCCTTGGCGCACCCCAAGGCCGGGCGGCCTCCCCCCTTACTCCTTTATATAGGGGGCAGGGGGGCACCCTAGGATACACAAGTTGATCATTGATCCCTTAGCCATGTGCGGTGCCCCTACACCATAATCCACCTCGGTCATATTGTAGTGGTGCTTAGGAGAAGCCCTGTTCCGGTAGCATCATCATTACCGTCATCACGCCGTCGTGCTGACGAAGCTCTCCCTCAACACTCTGCTGGATCGTGAGTTCGTGGGACCTCATCGAGCCGAACGTGTGCAAATCGTGGAGGTGCCGTACTTTCGGTACTTGGATCGGTCGATCGTGATGACGTACGACTACATCAACTGCGTTGTCATAACGCTTCCGCTTATGATCTACGAGGGTATGTGGAAAACACTCTCCCCTCTTGTTGCTATGCATCACCATGATCTTGCGTGTGCGTAGGAATTTTTTTGACATTACTGCGTTCCCCAACAGTGGCATCCGAGCCAGGTTTATGCGTAGATGTTATATGCACGAGTAGAACACAAAGGAGTTGTTGGTGTGGGTATATACATATTGCTTGCCGTCACTAGCTGATTCTTGATTCGGCGGTATTGTTGGATGAAGCGGCCCAGACCGACATTACGTGTATGCTTACGCGAGACTGGTTCTACCGACGTGCTTCGCACACAGGTGGCTGGTGGGTGTCAGTTTCTCCAACTTTAGTTGAATCGGATTCAATGAATAGGGTTCTTTCTGAAGATCAAAAAGCAATCACTATACCGTGTTGTGGTTTTTGATGCGTAGGTAAGAATGGTTCTTGCTCAGCCCATAGCAGCCACGTAAAACTTGCAACAACAAAGTAGAGGACGTCTAACTTGTTTTTGCAGGGCATTGCTACGTCTCGAACTAGCGTTGGTTTTCCTCGAAGAGGAGGGGGTGATGCAGCACAGTAGCGTAAGTATTTCCCTCAGTTTTTGAGAACCAAGGTATCAATCCAGTAGGAGGTCACGCGCAAGTCCCTCGTACCTGCACAAAACGGTAGCAACTCGCAACCAACGCTTAGGGGTTGTCAATCCCTTCACGGTCACTTACGAGAGTGAGATCTGATAGAGATAATATTTTTGGTATTTTTGGTATAAAGATGCAAAGTGAAAAGTAAAAGCAAAACAAGTAAAATAAAGTAATGGAGATTGATATGATGAGAATAGACCCGGGGGCCATAGGTTTCACTAGTGGCTTCTCTCAAGAGCATAGATATTCTACGGTGGGTGAACAAATTACTGTTGAGCAATTGATAGAATTTAGCATAGTTATGAGGTTATCTAGGTATGATCATGTATATAGGCATCACATCCGTGACAAGTAGACCGACTCCTGCCTGCATCTACTACTATTACTCCACTCATCGACCGCTATCCAGCATGCATCTACAGTATTAAGTTAAAAACAGAGTAACGCCTTAAGCAAGATGACATGATGTAGAGGAATAAATTCATGCAATATGATAAATACCCCATCTTGTTATCCTCGATGGTAACAATACAATACGTGCCTTGCAACTCTTTCTGTCACTGAGTAAGGACACCGCAAGATTGAACCCAAAGCTAAGAACTTCTCCCATTGCAAGAACTACCAATCTAGTTAGCCAAACCAAACGGATAATTCGAAGAGACTTGCAAAGATAACTCAATCATACATAAAAGAATTCAGAGAAGATTCAAGTATTATTCATAGATAAGTTGGATCATAAACCCACAATTCATCGGTCTCAACAAACACACCGCCAAAAGAAGATTACATCGAATAGATCTCCACGAGAGAGGGGGAGAACATTGTATTGAGATCCAAAAAGAGAGAAGAAGCCATCTAGCTACTAGCTATGGACCCGAAGGTCTGAAGTAAACTACTCACACTTCATCGGAAGGGCTATGGTGTTGATGTAGAAGCCCTCCGTGATGGATGCCCTCTCCGGCGGAGCTCCGGAATAGGCCCCAAGATGGGATCTCGTGGATACAGGAAGTTGTGGCGGTGGAATTAGGTTTTTTGGCTCCGTCTCTGGTCTATTGGGGGTACATAGGTATATATAGGAGGAAGGAGCACGTCGGTGGAGCTCCGAGGGGCCCACGAGGTAGGGGGGCGTGCCCAGGGGGGGGGCGCCCTCCACCCTCATGACCTCCCCGGAAACTTCTTGGAGTAGGGTCCAAGTCTCATGGATCACGTTCGGTGAGAAGATCACGTTCCCGAAGGTTTCATTCCGTTTGGACTCCGTTTGATATTCTGTTTCCTCGAAATACTGAAATAGGCAAAAAACAACAATTCTGGGCTGGGCCTCCGGTTAATAGGTTAGTCCCAAAAATAATATAAAAGTGGAAAATAAAGCCCAATATAGTCCAAAACAGTAGATAAAGTAACATGGAGCAATCAAAAATTATAGATACGTTGGAGACGTATCAGGCATGTTGTGATGTGATATGGTCAAGACATGATTCTAAATTTTATTGTATGAGATGATCATGTTTTGTAACACAGTTATCGGCAACTGGCATGAGCCATGTGGTTGTCGCTTTATTGTATGAAATGCAATCGCCATGCAATTGCTTTACTTTATCACTAAGTGATAGCGATAGTCGTAGAAGCAATAGTTGGCGAGACAACAACGATGCTTCAATGGAGATCAAGGTGTCAAGCCGGTGACGATGGTGATCATGATGGTGCTTTCTAGATGGAGATCAAAGGCACAAGATGATGATGGCCATATCATATCACTTATATTGATTGCATGTGATGTTTATCCTTTATGCATCTTATTTTTCTTAGTTCGGCGGTAGCATTATAAGATGATCTCTCACTAAATTTCAAGGTATAAGTGTTCTCCCTGAGTATGCACCGTTGCTACAGTTCGTCGTGCTGAGACACCACATGATGATCGGGTGTGATAAGCTCTACGTTCACATACAACGGGTGCAAGCCAGTTTTACACACGTAGAATACTCGGGTTAAACTTGACGAGCCTAACATATGCAGATATGGCCTCGGAACATTGAGACCGAAAGGTCGAGCGTGAATCATATAGTAGATATGATCAGCATAGTGATGTTTACATTGAAAACTACTCCATCTCACGTGATGATCAGACATTTAGTTGATATGGATCACGTGATCACTTAGATGATTAGAGAGATGTCTATCTAAGTGGGAGTTCTTAAGTAATTTGATTAATTGAACTTTAATTTATCATGAACTTAGTACCCGATAGTATTTTGCATGTCTATGTTGTTGTAGATAGATGGCCCGTACTGTTGTTCCGTTGAATTTTAATGCGTTCCTAGAGAAAGCTAAGTTTAAAGATGATGGTAGCAACTACACGGACTGGGTCCGTAACTTGAGGATTATCCTCATTGCTGCACATAAGAATTACGTCCTGGAAGCACCTCTAGGTGACAAACCTGCTGCAGGAGCAACGCCAGATGTTATGAACACCTGGCAGAGCAAAGCTGATGACTACTTGATACTTTAGTGTGCCATGCTTTACGGCTTAGAACCGGGAGTTCAACGACGTTTTGAATGTCATGGAGCATATGAGATGTTCTAGGAGTTGAAGTTAATATTTCAAGCAAATGCCCGGGTTGAGAGATATGAAGTCTCTAATAAGTTCTACAGCTACAAGATGGAGGAGAATAGTTTTGTCAGTGAACATATACTCAGAATGTCTGGGTACCACAACCACTTGACTCAACTGGGAGTTAATCTTCCTGATGATAGTGTCATTGAAAGAGTTCTTCAATCACTGCCACCAAGCTACCAGAGCTTCGTGATGAACTATAATATGCAAGGGATGGATAAGACAATTCCTGAGCTCTTCGCAATGCTAAAATCTGCGGAGGTAGAAATCAAGAAGGAGCATCAAGTGTTGATGGTCAACAAGATCACTAGTTTCAAGAAAAAGGGTAAAGGGAAGAAGGGGAACTTCAAGAAGAACAACAAACCAGTTGCAGCTCAAGTGAAAAAACCCAAGTCTGGACCTAAGCCTGAGACTGAGTGCTTCTACTGCAAAGGGACTGGTCACTGGAAGCGGAACTGCCCCAAGTATTTGGCGGAGAAGAAGGATGGCAAAGTGAAAGGTATATTTGATATACATGTTATTGATGTGTACCTTACTAATGCTCGCAGTAGTGCCTGGGTATTTGATACTGGTTGTTGCTAACATTTGCAACTCGAAATAGGGGCTACAGATTAAGCGAAGATTGTAAGGACGAGGTGAGGATGCGCGTGGGAAATGGTTACAAAGTCGATGTGATCGCCGTCGGCACGTTACCTCTACATCTACCTTCAGGATTAGTTTTTGGCCTAAATAATTGTTATTTGGTGCCAGTGTTGAGCCTGAACATTATATCTATATCTTGTTTGATGCGAGATGGTTATTCATTTAAATCAGAGAATAATGGTTGTTCTATTTATATGAGTAATATCTTTTATGGTCATGCACCCTTGATGAGTGGTCTATTTTTACTAAATCTTGATAGTAGTGATACACATGTTCATAGTATTGAAGCCAAAAGATGCAGAGTTGATAATGATAGTGCAACTTACTTGTGGCACTGCCGTTTGGGTCATATTGGTGTAAAGCGCATGAAGAAACTCCATTCTGATGGACTTCTGGAATCACTTGATTATGAATCACTTGGTACTTGCGAACCATGCCTCATGGGCAAGATGACTAAAACTCCGTTCTCCGGAACAATGGAGCGAGCAACAAAGTTATTGGAAATCATACATACTGATGTATGTGGTCCAATGAACATTGAGTCTCGCGGCGGATATTGTTATTTTCTCACCTTCACAGATGATTTGAGCAGATATGGGTATATCTACTTAATGAAACATAAGTCTGAAACATTTGAAAAGTTCAAAGAATTTCAGAGTGAAGTGGAAAATCATCATAACAAGAAAATAAAGTTTCTACGATCTGATTGTGGAGGAGAATATTCGAGTTATGAGTTTGGTCTTCATTTGAAACAATGTGAAATAGTTTCGCAACTCACGCCACCCGGAACACCATAGCGTAATGGTGTGTCCGAACGTTGTAATCATACTTTACTAGATATGGTGCGATCTATGATGTCTCTTACTGATTTACCGCTATGGTTTTGGGGTTATGCTTTAGAGACGGCTGCATTCACGTTAAATAGGGCACCATCTAAATCCGTTGAGATGATACCTTATGAGCTATGTGAAAGGATCGAGAAGAGGTGTCTAGAAGGGTGGTGATTAGACATTAAGTGCTAAAAGTTGCAGTTTTTAAATTCTTTAGGTTGAAGTGGAGTTTAGGCACAAGTTTAACAAACACAATACATATCAAGCAAGCATGCAAAGAGTATATGAGCAGCGGAAAGTAAAGCATGCAACTTGCAAGAATGTAAAGAGAAGGGTTTGGAAGATTCAAACACAATTGGAGACACGGATGTTTTGTCGTGGTTCCGATAGGTGGTGCTATCGTACATCCACGTTGATGGAGACTTCAACCCACGAAGGGTAACAGTTGCGCGAGTCCATGGAGGGCTCCACCCATGAAGGGTCCACGAAGAAGCAACGTTGTCTATCCCACCATGGCCATCGCCCACGAAGGACTTGCCTCACTAGTAGTAGATCTTCACGAAGTAGGCGATCTCCTTGCCTTTACAAACTCCTTGGTTCAACTCCACAGTCTTGTCGGAGGCTCCCAAGTGACACCTAGCCAATCTAGGAGACACCACTCTCCAAGAAGTAACAAATGGTGTGTTGATGATGAACTCCTTGCTCTTGTGCTTCAAATGATAGTCTCCCCAACACTCAACTCTCTCTCACAGGATATGGATTTGGTGGAAAGAATATTTGAGTGGAAAGCAACTTGGGGAAGGCTAGAGATCAAGATTCATATGGTAGGAATGGAATATCTTGGTCTCAACACAAGTGTAGGTGGTTCTCTCTTAGAAAATATAGGTTGGAAGTGTAGGTTTGTTCTGATGGCTCTCTCCACGAATGAAGAGGAGGTGGAGGGGTATATATAGCCTCCACACAAAATCTAACCATTACACTTAACTTTCCAAACTCGGTGGGACCGAATGGTTAAACTCAGTCGGACCGATTCAGCAAAGCTAGTGACAGTTACGATTTTCGGTGGGACCGACATGCAACTCGGTAGGACCAATATGATTAGGGTTAGGGCATAACGTAATCTCAGTGAGACCGATTACACAAACTCGGTGAGACCGATTTTGGTAATAAGCTAACTAGAGAGTTGGTCAAGTAAACTCGGTGGGACCGATCGCTCATTTTGGTGAACCGAAACGTTACGAAGGGAAAATAGAGAGTCTACATTGCAATCTCGGTGGGACCGATCGCAAGTTTTCGGTGAGACTGAAAGTATTGCAATAGGCAACAGAGAGTTTGCAATCCCATCTCGGTGAGACCGAGATCCCTATCGGTGAGACCGATTTGCCTAGGGTTTGTGGTAGTGGCTAAGACATTTGAAACTCGGTGGCACCGGATAGGAAGAATCAGTGGGGCCGAGTTTGACTTTTGGTTTAGGTCATATGTGGATGTGAGAACGTAGTTGAGGGCTTTGGAACATATCACTAAGCATTTGAGCAAGAGCCTCATTAAGCAACACCTCATCCCTCCTTGATAGTATTGGCTTTTCCTATAGACTCAATGTGATCTTGGATCACTAAAATAGAAAATGTAGAGTCTTGAGCTTTAAGCTTGAGCCAATCCTTTGTCCTTAGCATCTTGAAGGGGTTTCACATCCTCTAGTCCATGCCACTTCACTGTTGAACTTATCTGAAACATACTAGATAAAAATGTTAGTCCAACAAGAGATATGTTGACATTAATTACCAAAACCACCTAGGGAGCACTTGTGCTTTCACTATGGTTTGGCAAGAAACCCAAGTTGTCGTTTCTTAAAGTTTGGGGTTGTGATGCTTATGTGAAAAAGCTTCAACCTGATAAGCTCAAACCTAAATCGGAGAAATGTGTCTTCATAGGATACCCAAAGGAGACTGTTGGGTACACCTTCTATCACAGATCTGAAGGCAAGATATTTGTTGCTAAGAATGGATCCTTTCTAGAGAAGGAGTTTCTCTCGAAAGAAGTGAGTGGGAGGAAAGTAGAACTTGATGAGGTAATCGTACCTGCTCCCTTATTGGAAAATAATTCATCACTGAAATCAGTTCCAATGATTCCTACACCAGTAAGTGAGGAAGCTAATGATGATGATCATGAAACTTTTGATCAAGTTACTACCGAACCTCGTAGGTCAACCAAAGTGAGATCCGCACCAGAGTGGTACGGTAATCCTGTTCTGGAAGTCATGTTACTTGACCATGGCGAACTTACGAACTATGAGGAAGCGATGATGAGCCCAGATTCCGCAAAATGGCTTGAGGCCATGAAATCTGAGATGGGATCCATGTATGAAAACAAAGTATGGACTTTGGGCCCGATGATTGGCAGGCCATAGAGAATAAATGGATCTTCAAGAAGAAGACTGACGCTGATAGTAATATTACTGTCTACAAAGCTCGACTTGTTGCGAAAGGTTTTCGACAAGTTCAAGGAGTTGACTACAATGAGACCTTCTCACCCGTAGCGATGCTTAAGTCTGTCCGAATCTTGTTAGCAATTGCCGCATTTTATGATTATGAAATTTGGCAAATGGATGTCAAAACTGCATTCCTTAATGGATATCTTAAAGAAGAGTTGTATATGATGCAACCAGAAAGTTTTGTCGATCTGAAAGGTGCTAACAAAGTGTGCAAGCTCCAGCGATCCATTTATGGACTAGTGCAAGCCTCTCGGAGTTGGAATATACGTTTTGATAGTGTAATCAAAGCATGTGGTTTTATACAGACTTTTGGAGAAGCCTGTATTTACAAGAAAGTGAGTCGGAGCTCTGTAGCATTTCTAATATTATATATAGATGACATATTGTTGATCGGAAATGATACTGAATTTCTGAATAGCATGAAAGGATACTTGAATAAGAATTTTTCAATGAAAGACCTCGGTGAAGCTGCTTATATATTGGGCATCAAGATCTATAGAGATAGATCAAGACGCTTAATTGGACTTTCATAAAGCACATACCTTGATAAAGTTCTGAAGAAGTTCAAAATGGATCAGGCAAAGAAAGGGTTCTTGCCTGTATTACAAGGTGTGAAGTTGAGTCAGATTCAATGCCCGACCACCGCAGAAGATAGAGAGAAAATGAAAGGTGTTCCCTATGCTTCAGCCATAGTCTCTATCATGTATGCAATGCCGTGTACCAGACCTGATGTGTGCCTTGCTATCAGTCTAGCAGGGAGGTACCAAAGTAATCCAGGAGTGGATCACTGGACATTGGTCAAGAACATCTTGAAATACCTGAAAAGGACTAAGGATATGTTTCTCGTATATGGAGGTGACAAAGATCTCGTCGTAAATGGTTACGTCGATGCAAGCTTTGACACTGATCCGGATGACTCTAAGTCACAAACCGGATACGTGTTTTTATTAAATGGTGGAGCTGTCAGTTGGTGCAGTTCCAAGCAGACTGTCGTGGCGGGATCTACATGTGAAGCGGAATACATAGCTGCTTCGGAAGAGGAACTTGAAGGAGTCTGGATGAAGGAGTTCATATTCGATCTAGGTGTAATACCTAGTGCACCGGGTCCAATGAAAATCTTTTGTGACAATACTGGTGCAATTGCCTTGGCAAAGGAATCCAATTTCACAAGAGAACCAAGCACATCAAGAGACACTTCAATTCCATCCGCGATCAAGTCAAGGAGGGAGACATAGAGATTTGCAAGATACATACGGATCTGAATGTTGCGGACCCATTGACTAAGCCTCTCTCATGAGCAAAACATGATCAGCACCAAAGACTCCATGGGTGTTAGAATCATTACAATGTAATCTAGATTATTGACTCTAGTGCAAGTGGGAGACTGAAGGAAATATGCCCTAGAGGCAATAATAAAGTTGTTATTTGTATTTCCTTATATCATGATAAATGTTTATTATTCATGCTAGAATTGTATTAACCGGAAACTTAGTACATGTGTGAATACATAGACAAACAGAATGTCACTAGTATGCCTCTACTTGACTAGATCTTTGAATCAATGATGGTTATGTTTCCTAACCATAGACATGAGTTGTCATTTGATTAACTGGATCACATCATTAGAGAATGATGTGATTGACTTGACCCATCCGTTACCTTAGCACGATGATCATTTAGTTTGTTACTATTGCTTTCTCCATAACTTATACATGTTCCTATGACTATGAGATCATGCAACTCCCGAATGCTGGAGGAACACTTTGCGTGCTACCAAACGTCACAACATAACTGGGTGATTATAAAGGTGCTCTACAGGTGTCTCCGATGGTGTTTGTTGAGTTGGCATATATCAAGATTAGGATTTGTCACTCCGATTGTCGGAGAGGTATCTCTGGGCCCTCTCGGTAATGCACATCACTATAAGCCTTGCAAGTAATGTGACTAATGAGTTAGTTACGGGATGATGCATTATAGAACGAGTAAAGAGACTTGCCGGCAATGAGATTGAACTAGGTATTGAGATGCCGATGATCGAATCTCGGGTAAGTAACATACCGATGACAAAGGGAACACCGTATATCATTATGCGGTTTGACCGATAAAGATCTTCGTAGAATATGTGGGAGCCAATATGAACATCCAGGTTCCGCTATTGGTTATTTACTGGAGACGTGTCTCGGTCATGTCTACATAGTTATCGAACCCGTAGGGTCTGCATGCTTAACGTTCGGTGACGATCGGTATTACGAGTTTATGTGTTTTGATGTACCGAAGGTAGTTCGGAGTCCTAGATATGATCACGGACATGACAGGGAGTCTCGAAATGGTCGAGACATAAAGATTGATATATTGGATGACTATATTCGGACACCCGATGAGTTCCGGGGGTCACCGGATAATTATCGGAGTGCCGGGGGGTTATCGGAACCCCCGGGGGAACTAATGGGCCAACATGGGCCTTGTGTGAGAGAGAGGAGGGGCCATAGAGCTGGACGCGTGCCCCCCTTGGGAGTCCGAATTGGACAAGGAGGGGGGGCGACGCCCCCTCTTTCCCTCCCTCTCTCCCTCTCTTTCTTTTCCCCTCCTTCTTCCTAGTTGGACTAGGAAAGGGGGAGTCCTACTCCTACTAGGAGGAGGACTCCTCCCTATCCTTGGCGCGCCGCATGGCCGGCCGGCCTCCCCCTTTGCTCCTTTATATACGGGGGCAGGGGGGCACCCTAGGACACCCAAGTTGATCATTGATCCCTTAGCCGTGTGTGGTGCCCCCTCCACCATAATCCACCGCGGTCATATCGTAGCGGTGCTTAGGCAAAGTCCTGTTCCGGTAGCATCATCATCACCGTCATCATGCCGTCGTGCTGACAAAGCTCTCCCTCGACACTATGCTGGATCGTGAGTTCGTGGGACGTCACCAAGCCGAACGTGTGCAGATCACGGAGGCGTTGTACTTTCGGTGCTAGGATCGGTCGATGTTGAAGACCTACAACTACATCAACCGCGTTGTCATAACGCTTCCGCTTACCGTCTACGAGGGCATGTGGATAACACTCCCCCCTCTCATTGCTATGCATCACCATGATCTTGCGTGTGCGTAGGATTTTTTTTGAAATTACTGCGTTCCCCAACACACACAGCCTAGTCGCCCCCATCTTAACCCTAGCCTCCTCTCGATCCCCTCGTTCTCTCCCATCTCCCCTTCGTTCTCCTCCTACGCCACCACACACAGAGAGGAGCACAGCATCGCGCTCGCGCCTCCTACCACTCCACCTTCGGCCTCCCCTTCCTCTGCTCCTCCTCACCTTGCGTCCTCGCCGTGGTCCCGCGCACCGCCCGGCGACCCTGCTACTCACCGAAATGAGCAGACGCTCTTCCATGGCGTCCGGCGGACCTCCTTCCTCTGTTGATCCCGACCGTGCCGCCATCGTGAAGCCCTTGCTCCTTCTTCTCTCCACAGGCTCCACCCCGCGCTTCCCTTTCACCTCACTGAACCCGCACGGCCGCTGACCATTGAGGCCACCGTGCTGGCCCGCAGCTTCACCGCCACGCCTTGCTTCTCCTCCCGTGTCGATGCCCTCCTTGTTTGGCTGCTCGCGCTCGCAGCTCCGTCCGTGAGCTCGTGCATCCACCAACAGCCCCACTTTCCTGCGCCCCCACGCACATCTAGCCGCCCGTCGGCCACCACCACCATGCGCCGCATGCCAGCAACCTCCTGCCTCATAGCCCGACCTCCTGTCCCATGCCGCCGTTCCCGCGACATCGACCTCCCCTTCAGCCTTTGTTGTCGCACCTCCACGGTTCACGGTTGCCCTCTGCCTTGAGTCCGAGCTCGATCCCTGCCTGACGTTGCCGTGGACAGCCACCTCGTTGGCCTCCTCCTTGCCTATGCACCACACAGCACCACCAAGACCGCTGCTCGAGCACCGCCCTAATACGTCTCCAACGCATCTATAATTTTTGATTGTTCCATGCTATTATATTATCAATCTTGGATGTTTTATATGCATTTATATGCTATTTTATATGATTTTTGGGACTAACCTATTAACCTAGAGCCCAGCGTGAGTTTCTGTTTTTTCCTTATTTTTGAGTTTTACAGAACAGGAATATCAAACGGAGTCCAATTGACCTGAAACTTTACGACGATTTTTTATGGACCAAAAGAAGCCCACGGAGCATCGGAGATGCATCAGAGGAGTCCTGAGGCCACCACAAGGTGGCCCCCCTAGGGCGTGCCCCCCGACCTTGTGGGCCCCTCGTGGCTCCTCCTGACTTGTCCCCGACGCCAAAAATTCTTATAAATAGGGAAAAACCTGAAAATATACCTAGATCGGGAGTTCCGCCGCCGCAAGCCTCTCTAGCCATGAAAAACCAATCGGGAGCCCGTTCCGGCACCTTGCCGGAGGGGGAAATCATCACTGATGGCCATCTTCATCATCCCGACGCTCTCCAGGATGAGGAGGGAGTAGTTCACCCTCGGGGCCGAGGGTATGTACCAATAGCTATGTGTTTGATCTCTCTCTCTCTCTCTCTCTCTCTCTCTCCTGTTCTTGATTTGGCACGATCTTGATGTACCCCATGCTTTGCTATTATAGTTGGATCTTATGATGTTTCTCCCCCTCCACCTTCTTGTAATGGATTGAGCTTTCCCTTTGAAGTTATCTTATCGGATTGAGTCTTTAAGGATTTGAGAACACTTGATGTATGTCTTGCATGTGTTTATCTGTGGTGACAATGGGATATTCACGTGATCTACTTGATGTATGTTTTGGTGATCAACTTGCGGGTTCTGTGACCTTGTGAACTTATGCATAGGGGTTGGCACACGTTTTCGTCTTGATTCTCTGTTAGAAACTTTGGGGCACTCTTTGAAGTTCTTTGTGTTGGTTTGAATAGATGAATCTGAGATTGTGTGATGCATATCTTATAATCAAACCCGCGAATACTTGTGGTGACATTGGAGTATCTAGGTGACATTAGGGTTTTGGTTGATGTGTATCTTAAGATGTTATTTTAGTATGAACTCTAGGGCCGTTTGTGACACTTATAGGAATAGCCCAATAGATAGATCAGAAAGAATAACTTTGAGGTGGTTTCATACCCTACAATAATCTCTTCATTTGTTCTCCGCTATTAGTGACTTTGGAGCGACTCTTTGTTGCATGTTGAGGGATTTTTATATGATCTAATTATGTTATCATTGTTGAGAGAACTTGCACTAGTGAAAGTATGAACCCTATGCCTTGTTTTGAAGCATTGCAATACCATTTGTGCTCACTTTTACCACTTGTTACCTTGCTGTTTTTATATTTTCAGATTACAAAAACCTATATCTACCATCCATATTGCACTTGTATCACCATCTCTTCCCCGAACTAGTGCACCTATACAATTTACCATTGTATTGGGTGTGTTGGGGACATAAGAGACTCTTCGTTATTTGGTTGCAGGGTTGTTTGAGAGAGACCATATTCATTGTACGCCTCACACGGATTGATAAACCTTAGGTCATCCACTTGAGGGAAATTTGCTATTGTCCTACAAACCTCTGCACTTGGAGGCCCAACAACATCTACAAGAAGAAGGTTGCGTAGTAGAAGCTCTTTCCTGGTGTCGTTGCCGGGGAGGCTAGGTAAGCGACACTAACACCCCATCAACTAAGCTCTTTTCTGGCGCTGTTGCAGGGGAGGTTAGTGCTTGAAGGTATATCTTTAGATCTTGTAATCGAATCTTTTAGTTTCTTGTTTTATCACTAGTTTAGTCTATAAAAGAAAACTACAAAAAAATGGAATTGAGGTTGCCTCACATGCTTCATCCTTTTAATATCTTCCGTGAAAATAAGGATTCCGATAATTGTGCTCAATTGTTAGAGGAAGAATGCAATAAAATATTTGACATACAATCTTTGAGTGATGAGCATGATTGCAATGTTGTTAGTATGAATTCTTTGAATATCCATAGTACTAATGATGATTGCACTAGTCATGATAAAAATGTTTCTTATAAGCATGTCAATTTTTGTGGAGTGCATAGAGTTTTCCGTTACATACCAAAAAGGGAAGATAGATTTTGCAAGAGGCATATGCATTTAGAAACTAAATGGTTGCATGAGAGGCTAGATGTTTGTGCTGAACAGTTTAATATTTTTAGCCATCCTTGTGAACTTTGCAATGAACATGGTCATTTAAATCTCGAATGCAAATTGTTTCATGATCGAATCACGTCCAAAAATTGTGATGACTTGATTTCCCTTGCGCATCATATTGAACTTAGTTTGCTTCTGGGATATGAAGAAATGAAATAGATAACTAAGGGTATTCCAGAATATAACCTTGAGAAATTTCTTGATTTTGATCTTGAGGAAATTTATATGTATTGTGCGGTAAATTCATTAAGAATCCTTATATTGCCAATTACTTAAAGACAAGAAAACAAATAGAAGATGAAGAGAATACTAATGAATGGGAAGAGGTTTCCCAATATCCTCCTGTTTTTTCTTATGTTGAATCAGGTAACGAGGAGGAGCCTTTTATTCAACCAATCTCATCAATAAGGAGCTCCAGAAGGGTGATTAAACCCACAGACGATGTGGGGAAGAAAAAGAAAAGGCGGAGAAGAAAAGGTAAAAAGGTATCACTCCCAAAGGATGTTGCTCCTATTATTGTTATGCCTCATGAGAGTGAATCAAAAATAAATGTGGATGATGATATACTTGATGATGATATTGATTCTTTACCTTATGATACTATGTCCGAAGAAATTATTGAGGATGATTTCGTTATGCCTATTATTCATTGTGATGATTATGATTGGGAAAGTAATGATACTTGTTATAATCTTGAAAATCTTTTTGGCACCAACTTAGAAAGTTGTGATGATAATAATTGCTATACTATTTGTGCTATCCATTTAGATACATTAAAACTGAGCACCCTCCGAGCCCTCTCAGGCCATCAACATTTCTAATTGTTGGATCGCCACTTCTAATCGTTTTCGGCCATCAGATTTGTTGTTAATCCCATCTAAATCTCGTGTGTAGGCTAACTCGCACGTCAGGTTGCGACGAACTTTTCAGGCCGCTGCTCCGGTGGCTTTTTAGCGTCTTATGTTCAATTGGGCCTACTGGCCTACTGGGCCTGTACTACCATCGTAAAACAAAATGTAGAAACTGCTCGGTCGCTACGTCTGCGAGAGAAAGGAGAAAGGGATCTGACTGCTATGAATCGGGAGTGCTGCTGTGACCAAGTGCAGCCACACAGCTCACTAAATACTCCACTCACAAATATAAGATGTTCTAACTTATTTTGTTGAATCGGATGTATATAAACATGTTTAGAACGTTTGTTCACTCATTTCAGCCCACATGTAGTCCATATTGAAATATCTAAAACATCTTATTTTTGTGGACGGAGGAAGTAGTATTTTTGCAGTGTTTTTGACTATTGTTATTTATACTAAATTTTCATTTTTTGTATTGATCAGAACAGAAAGGTTATTGTTGCGTTTTGGTTCAAGATATGTATTATTTATGTTTTTATTTTCTATACAAATATATACATGATTCATGCATTGAGAGTATCAAGCGCACCAATGGTTGGAAGAGCTAATCCATCCACTGAGAGTGCTGGGAAGCTTTCCACATGCCCATTGACTAATGCATCTGCTACTTAGTAATATAAGATATTCCATCCTCTAATGGTATTGCTTATCTCCTTTATATATGTAACTGGGGGGAAATATGACTTTGTAAGGATGTCATTTTACTATATCTTGCTGAGAAGTTTTGTCAAAAGTAGCACGGTAGTTAGTGTCATGAATGCCATTTGGCTTCATTTTCCTTCCATGGTCGCCTTTTGGCACATTGGTTGTCATAAATGCTGGGTTGTAGATTTATGATCCAATATATGAGATGCTACAAAAATCTTGGTAGACATGAAACCAAGAGAATGTCCAATATCATCTTAAAAAAAGAGAGTGGCAACATGACTTGAAGATTATAGAAGATGACAGTTACCAAAAATGATAAATATTTGGTTCGTCTACATGATGGTTCAGAAGTTCTTTAACTGAAAATAAGAATGTATTTCTTCCAGATCTATATATTTATAAAAGTTACTATCAACATATTAGAAAAATAGATAGGCGCAACAACGCGCGCCAATCATGATCTAGTACTATTGATGATGAGAGTGATTATGCTTATGATACACAAAGGCCCAAGCTTGGGGATGCTATGTTTGATGATAATGACATTGATGTCGCTTGAAGCTACGTCGGTATTTCCCCAAAGAGGAAGGGATGACGCAGCACAGTGGCGGTATGTATTTCCCTCAGATGTGAAACCAAGGTTATCGAATCAGTAGGAGAGCCAAGCAACACAACATAAAAAACACCTACACACAAATAAGAACTACTCGCAACCCGAAGTGTAAAAGGGCTTGTCAATCCCTTTTGGGTAGCGGCGCCAGAAATTGGCAAACGGACGTGAGAGAGTTGTAAATATTGATAGATCAAACACCAAATAAAATAAATTGCAGCAAGGTATTTTTGTATTTTTGGTTTAGTAAATCTGAAAATAAAAGGCAAATAAAATAGATCGTGAAGGCAAATAATATGAGAAAGAGACCCGGGGCCGTAGGTTTCACTAGAGGCTTCTCCCAGGAAAAATAGCAAACGGTGGGTAAACAAATTACTGTTGGGCTATTGATAGAACTTCAAATACTCATGACGATATCCAGTCAATGATCATTATATAGGCATCACGTCCAATATTAGTAGACCGACTCCTGCCTGCATCTACTACTATTACTCCACACATCGACCACTATCCAGCATGCATCTAGTGTATTAAGTCCACGGGGAAACGGAGTAATGCAATAAGAATGATGACATGTGTAGACAAGATCTATCTATGTAGAGATAGACCCCATCGTTTTATCCTTAGTAGCTGTCGTGGTTCTAAATCTGATAGTAGATTAGGGGGTACGTAAGAGGAGGCAAGAGCCTAGCTATGATGAGGTTTTGCACGCAAGATTTACGAGTTCAGGCCCTTCGCGGAGGAAGTAATAGCCCTATGTCTTGGTGCCCTGAGGCGGTCGACTGGATTATGCGTGAAGTTACAGGGGGTGCGAACCCTTGTACCTGAGGAGGGGGGTGGATTATATAGAGTGCGCCGGACCCCTTCAGCCCTCAGTTATATAGGGTTCAATGTACATAAGGATGAGGCATTACTGGTAACGCCAGCAGTAAAGACATATAAATGATCATTAACACTACAAAGTGAATGCCTAACCGTTGCCATCCTGAGTGACTTTAGGTCTTCTGTCTTCCGAGTGGTTTCTTGTATGGTCGAATGGTGATATATTGGTCGAATGGAATTGGGTTGTCCGAGTGGAGTTGTTGGTCGAGTGAATTGCACTCTGAGGAGATTCCAGTCGGTGGGAATTATTGTGCTTTGAATGATGTTGATCTTTGAGTAGTGTCCTTGGGGAGGGTGTCTAGGTCAGGCCTATTACCCTACCCTAGGTACATGTCATCGTCATTAGCCCCGAATGGATTGAGGTCTGAAGGAAGAAAAGGTTGGAGATAGTTCCGACCCAATTTTTATGCTTTAGGAGCATCTTGCTTGGGAAGGCGAACCACTTTGAAACTTCAACCTTATTTTCCGTCGCCTTGATCCATTCAGAATTTGTCGAGTGAACTCATTTTGAAATGCTTCGCGTGTTAAAGTGGAACAACATCTTTGGTGTGATTGACTATGCTGCCATCTCCGGATCTCATGGGATTCGAAATTTTGGGAAGCGTGCGGGCGGAGTGCGCCGTAGTAATCGGGACGGATTAGCCAAGGGTGCCTCGATTTCCATGCCGCCTTTTTCGCCACGTACCGAGAGCATGGCTGTTGCGGGATTTGACAGGATTTCTTGGGCCCTCATGTCAGTCACTCGGAAACGGGCAAATAAAAGACTCCACAGCCGATGCGTCTGCAGAGAGTTCCCCATTCTCCTTCTCCTTCCTTTGTTTCCACACCATGTCCTCCACCACTCCCGACATCACCGCACCACTCATGAGCAGCCCGCAGCGATGGGGAAGGACAAGACGGCGGCTCTGGAGCGCGCCAAGAAGGCGACGGCGGCGGGGAAGCCGAAGGGCAAGAAGACGAGTCGGGGGGGGGGGGATCTTCCTCGAGGTTCGGTCTGCCGCCCGGCTGGATCCAGGGCGACTGGATCCACTCCACTATCCAGCTGGAGGACGTGGAGGATCTGGCCTCTGGAGGTTTGATTGCCCAAGTGGAGGCTTCCCGGCAACGAGACCGAGCCGCAGCCACAAGAGGGTGAGTGCGTCCTCCTTGCGACTCACATCGACCGTGGATTCTCTCTGCCTCCCCATTCATTCTTTCGGGGTTTTCTGAACTTCTTCGGTGCCCAACTTCATCACTTTTCTCCCAACACCATCACGTATCTTGCTGCGTTCGTTTCTATGTGCAAAAATTTCTTGGGCTGTCGACCGCATTGGGGTCTCTTCAAACATATCTTCACTTGTCGATCTTAGTCAGTGAAAAAAGCTAACCCGAACGACGAGAAGACTCATGTAATCCAGATGTGCGGGGGCCTATGTATCCAGATGAGAAACAAGAGTACTTTCCTAGCTGTGATCCTTCCTGAGTCAGTTAGAGGGTGGCAGTCGACCTGGTTCTACTGCAAGGACCAACCGACTCCTGGTCAGTCAACTGGTCTCCCTCCCTTCTCCATGGAAAGAGTCCAATAGCCCACTTCCTTGAAAGTAACTCCAGCAGAAAAAAGCAGAGGTGAGTATGCTAATGGAGCGAGTGGTCCAACTACTTTGGGACGGCGTGACTGGTATGGACTTGCTGGAAGTGTTTCTCAGTCGACGCATCCAACCTCTCCAGGCCGGGATCATCCTATGTGGATGTACTCGAGCATTGAGGACACCACTCAGATCCACCCGGAGGAGGTCAACGAAAAGTTGGTGGAGCTGTGGTTGCAAGGGATCACTGGGAACAAAGATAACCCTTGGGGGTCCAGAAGAGTTCAACCATTCTGCGCTGGTCATGAGCCTGAAAAGGTCTGTCTTTTACTGTCGAGTGCTTCTTCATTCTGATTTGTAAATGTCTTCGTGTCTGACTGATGTCTATGTTATCCTTTGCCTTGCAGGTTTACGTTGACACGTACTCAATGCCCAATGGAGAATAGGACCAGGAGGGAGAGGCGAGTGGGGGCGAAAGTGGTGATTGGAGATCCGATGATGACGACAAGGAGGAGAGTGAGGATTCAAGCAATGACGAAGAGGTCAACTCTCCGCCTCGCACTGAAAGGCGCTCGCAGACCTACGACCCCGCGAGTATACGTGGCAAGGCAGTTGCACAGACCTTGAAGCGCACTCAGACTTCTTCCCCTGTTCCGACTGAGAAGGCGCCGAAGCATCCCAAGATTACGGCCCCTAAGCCTCGGAAGACTCTGCCTAAGATCAAGATCGATGTTCCTGTCGCCTCCGGGTAGGTGTTTTGTTCTCTCCTTTGATATAAGGACTTCTTAAGTAGATGCCGACTCGCTTCCTGGCCTGACCGAGTGAATTCGAGAACTTACAGTGCTGCTACTTCTGGGACCTCAGTGGACATTTACAGGAATGAGGATGATGCAGAAATGGAAGATGCGGCTACCTCCAGAGCAGGTGTGACTCTGCTACCTTGCCTCCACTTTGTCAATTGATTTACAGGTCGACTGATAAATTGCGGTCAAAAACTTTTGCAGCACCACAACATGTGATTGAACTTCCAGACGATGATGAAGAAGTACCAATGAGGCCTATGGGAAGGAGAGGTAGGAGCTCGGGCAGGAAAGTGCCGACCGGCAAGATAACTCAAACGACATCAGTGCCCGAACCAGTGGTCCAGCAGACTGGAGACCTCAATTGGGCCTCCGTCACTTTTGCTGATCTTGTGTCGACTAAACAACCATTAGCTTCGACTTCCCAAGACCCTGCTTCATCTGTTCAACCTCATGCCTCAGACCCTCAGGTTGTTGCGACTGTTCCATCATCTCTGCTGTTCGTCACCCATCACGTTCCGGAGGATCAGGCAAGCGCTGCTAAGGAAGCTATACACCAAGCAGGCCTGATGATGGAGCGAATGAAGACGGTACATGAGACCAGCCAAGCGGCCTATGACGCCAGTGCAGCTCTCCAAGCCAACATCCAGGTTAGTTTATTTCTGACTGACCCTCTAACTTGATACTTGAGAACTACAATTTTCTTATTCGTAAGATGTCCGTGGATGATCATTTTCACACTTTCAAACTTCATGCGTGTCTGTTCACCCACTGGGTGCATTCTTTTATTTCACAATCTTCTTCACTTGAGCCGACGTCGAGTGAACTTTCGAATCAGTGGGGGCACGCAGAGTGCACCCACCGGGTGTAGTCCCCGAGACCATCATCGAATGTTTGATTCGGCGGGGGTCTTAAATCTTTGTTGATAAAAAATCCACTCGGTCTTGAACGGACCCTATCGAGTGAATTCTCAAAACAGTGGGGGCATGCTAAGTGCACCCACTCGGTGTAGTCCACGAGACCGTGGTCGACTACGGGCAGTCGGCGATGGTCTGAGACCTAATTTTTTTGAGCGACTAGACTGACCAAGTCGAGTACCAGTGGGGGCACGCCAAGTGCACCCACTGGGTGTAGTCCCCGAGACTACTATTGAATGTTTGATTCTGCAGTAGTCTTAGAATTATTTTCAACACTCGGAAGCAAATAATCTTTGATTCTGTCCACTAATATATCTTATTTACTGACTACAGAAATCCTGTGAGCTCATATCCCAATTTGCTGAATTCAAGAGGAAGCAGATCCAGCTCAATCTTGACTTGGAGTTGGCCAAGCAGAACTTGCAGAAGGCCAAAGAGAAAACAACCGGTATGGAAGGTAAAAACTTGTCGACTGTGAGATTGGACTATCTCTCGAGTCATCTCCTCGTTCTTCTTTCTGAACCGAGTGCTATTTGTTATTTTTTTAGAGAAAATGAGGCAGGCTCTGGCATAGAAGGACCTTGATCTTGCTGCAGCACAGAAGGAGGCTCAGGAGAAAACATCACTTGCCGACAAGAAGCTGGCTTCAGTCGGGGCGTTAGAGGAAGACAACGCCAAGCTAAAGACTGCTCTTGCCGAAGCTAACAAAGAAGTGACCCGTCTGAAGAAGGACAAAGTAGCCTTGAACGACAAGATTGAAGATCTCTCTCGGAAGAGAAAAGAACTAGAGGCTTATCTGGGGGGACTCGCCACGAAGTTATTCCTCATGCTTGAAGGTATTTCCTCCTGGTCGACTGGTTTTCTTAACCTGTTGTTGGTTCCCCAGTCGGTTCTTTGACTCATCATTTTGTTGTGCTATGCAGAGTTTTGCCAGAACTTTGAAGAAGAGACTGGACGGATCGAGACAAACTTGGATCCCATCAACTCTCCTGTTCAGGACGAAGCCGCCATGAACGTGCTCCGACTGGAATCTCATCTTGCCGGCGTCGTGGATTATATGGCTCGACTGAAGGTGGCAGTTTCCCGAGTCAACATGGCGCTCTGGCCGAAGGAGAGCTTCCAGAATGACCTCGAGTCTCTGATGACTCGACTCAACGAGATTCCCGGCCGAGTGCAATAATGGAAGAAGTCTTCTATGTGGTGCTGACGTGGCTCTGTGCCTGGTCCGTGTCCACTGTAAAGAGGCCAAGGAAGAGTAGCTGGCGGCGCTCAAAGTCGCCAACACCAAACATCGCCAGTTTCAGTCCTTCATGGAGACCTTCATTGAAGCGGCCACTCGCATCGCGGACGGAATCGACTTGGACGAGTTTGTCGAGCCAGCCAGTCCTCCCCCTGAGGAGTGAACAAACTTTAAGTCTTAATTCAATTTTCCTCGGAATGCCGAGTGATTTTGTAACTGTTAAAACTCCTTCGAGCCGGATGCCCGAGCACTTTTATCTGCGGTTCTGAACCTTGCGAGATTTATCTAAACTTTGTTTTGCTTTGAATATATTTGTCTTCACCTTTGCTGCTTTTGGATCTCTTGACTCTGAGTGGAACTTGATTCTTCAATCTGAATTGTCACTGACTCTGTGATGCTTCTCTGTCGAGTGGATCATGGACAAGGGCACTTGGTGCCGTCCACGACCTGCACTTCGTCGTCCTTGTGGATCAGAGTGGAGCGGACGTTATACTTGTGTCGCAGCTCCGTCAAGTGGGTCATGGACAAGAGCACTAGGTGCCGTGCATGACCTGCACCTCGTTGTCCTTGTGGGTCGGGATGGAGCGGACGTTGTACTTGTGGCGCAGCTCCATCGAGTGGGTCATGGACAAGAGCACTAGGTGCTGTGTATGACCTGCACCCCGTCGTTCTTACGGATCGGAATGGAGCGGACGTTATTCTTGTGTCGCAGCTCTGTCGAGTGGGTCATGGACAAGAGCACTAGGTGCTGTGCACGACCTACACCTCATCGTCCTTGCGGATCAAGATGGTTTTTAGCTTAGGCAAGTGTGAGACTGCAGCTAAACCCTCGAGTGGGAGGATTGCTCTCCACTCGGTAGGATTTTTTAAACTTAGGCGAGTACGAGACTGCAGCTAAGCCCCCGAGTGGGAGGATTGCTCTCCACTCGGCATGATTTTTAAAACTTAGGCGAGTACGGGACTGCAGCTAAGCCCCTGAGTGGGAGGATTGCTCTGCACTTAGTAGGATTTTTTAAACTTAGGCGAGTACGGGACTACAGCTAAGCCCCCAAGTGGGAGGATTGCTCTCCACTCGGTAGGATTTTTTAAACTTAGGCGAGTACGGGACTGCAGCTAAGCCGCCGAGTGGGAGGATTGCTCTCCACTCGGTAGGATTTTTTGAACTTAGGCGAGTATGGGACTGCAGCTAAGCCCTCGAGTGGGAGGATTGCTCTCCAGTCGGTAGGATTTTTTAAACTTACGCGAGTATGGGACTGCAGCTAAGCCCCCGAGTGGGAGGATTGCTCTCCACTCGGTAGGATTTTTTAAACTTAGGCGAGTATGGGACTGCACCTAAGCCCCTGAGTGGGAGGATTGCTCTCCACTCGGCAAGATTTTAGAAACTTAGGCAAATCAGGTTCGAGGCTAAGCCACCCACTGGGGGATTTTGAACACACAACTTGACAGGATAACAATCATTAAGGCACCACAAAAATCTTGTTTTTGATAAGCAAAATGAACGATTCTTATTACAACCCCAAGTGCTTAAGTGTTAAAAGGGCGGAGCAGATCCGCGTTCCAAGTGCGTGGCTCGTCTTTCTTGTGTTCCACATTATAAAGGTGATAAGCTCCATTGTGGAGCACCTTAGTGATGACGAAGGGACCTTCCTAAGCAAGAGCAAGCTTGTGAGGCTGTTGCTGATCCACTCGGAGTACCAGGTCTCCTTCCTAAAATGCTCGACCTCACACGTTTCTGGAATGGAATTGATGGAGGTCTTGCTGATAAATGGTCGACCGGATCAAAGACATCTCTCTCTCTTCTTCCAGGAGGTCAACATCATCTTGCCGAGCTTGCTCTGCTTCAGCTTCTGAGAAAAGTTCCACTCGAGGCGCGTTGTGAAGCAAGTCGCTTGGCAGCACGGCTTCAGCCCCATAGACCATGAAGAAGGGAGTCCGACTAGTCGACCGCTTTGGCATTGTTCTCAATCCCCAAAGGACGGAAGGAAACTCATCTACCCAAGTGCCTGCTCCATGCTTGAGGTCATGCATCAACCGGGGTTTCAGCCCTTGGAGGATCAAAACATTTGCTCTCTCTTCCTGTCCATTCGACTGCGGATGCGCGACAGATGCATAGTCGACCCGAGTACCCTGGGAGGCACATAATGCTCCAAACTCATCAGAATCAAAGTTGGAGCCATTATCCATGATAATACTATGAGGGACTCCATATCTGAACGTCAGCTCTCTGATGAAACTGATGGCAGTGCCTGAGTCGAGATTCTTGATAGGCTTGGCTTCGATCCACTTAGTGAACTTGTCGAATGCTACAAGAAAATGAGTGAAACCACTTATGCCAGTCCTCAGGGGTCCTACCACATCCAACCCCGAAATAGCGAATGGTCAGACGAGTGGAATGGTCTTCAAGGCTGAAGCGGGCTTGTGAGACATGTTGGAGTAGAACTGGCAGCCCTCACACTTGTCGACTATTTCTTTTGCCATTTCATTTGCACGTGGCCAGTAAAAACCTGCTCGGTATGCTTTGGCCACGATTGTCCAAGAGGATACATGGTGACCACAGGTCCCCGAGTGGATATCATTGAGAATCATTCGACCTTCCTCTAGGGTAATGCATCGTTGAGCGACTTCGGTCACACTCTCTCTGTACAGTCGACCACCTATCATGGTGAAGGCTTTGGATCGACGGACGATCTGACGGGCCTCATCCTCATCCTCTGGAAGTTCTTTTCTGAGAATGTATGCAAGAGTCATCAGGGGCGATGACAAAAACCTCCATGATCAGGTCGACCACGGCTGGAATTTCAACCTCAGTCGAGTCGGTGGAACTTCTCGGTTACGGGGGCTCTTCCGTGAAAGGGTCCTCTTGAACTAATGGAGTGTGGAGATGTTCCAAAAACACATTGTTGGGAATAGACTCGCGTTTGGAGCCTATCTTCGCCAGATCATTAGCTGCTTGATTCTTGACTCAGGGTATGTGGTGGAGCTCTAACCCCTCGAACTTCTTTTCCAACTTCCTCACTACATTGCAATAGCCAGTCATAGCTGGGCTCCTGATATCCCATTCCTTCATCACTTGATTGACCACCAAATCTGAGTCGCCGTAAACCTTCAGGCGGCAGACACCAAGTGAAATGGCCATACGCAACCCGTACAGAAGTGCCTCATATTCAGCCTCATTGTTGGAGGAATCAAAGTGAATTTGGAGAACATAACTGAGTTTGTCGCCTCGTGGGGATACCAGGACCACCCCAGCACCAGAACCATTCAGCATCTTGGACCCATCAAAGAACACAGTCCAATGTTCCGAATGAATTTGAGTCGGTTATTGTTGTTCACCCCACTCGGCGAGGAAATCTGCTATTGCTTGGGACCTGATTACTTTCTTTGCCTCAAACTTGATATCTAACGGAAGGAGTTCAATCGCCCACTTCGCCACTCGACCAGTTGCATCTCTGTTAGAATTTCTGATAATGGAGCATCACTGACAACTGAAACCGAGTGATCTGAGAAGTAATGTGCAACTTTCTTTGTCGTCAGATAAATCCCATAAACCAACTTCTGATAATGAGGATATCTCTGCTTGGACGGGGTTAAGACTTCAGAAATGTAATACACTGGGTGCTGAACTTTGAAGGCTTTGCCTTCTTCTTCCCGCTCGACCATGAGCATCGTACTAACAACTTGTCCAGTGGTTGTGATATAAAGCAGTAAAGGCTCTTTGCTGATTGGAGCAGCAAGCACCAGCTGGGTGGAAAGCAGGGTTTTGAGCTTTGCAAACGCTGCGTCAGCTTCAGGAGTCCACTCGAATTTGTCAGATATCTTCATCAGTCGGTAAAGAGGCAATGCCTTTTCACCGAGACGAGAAATGAATCGGCTCAATGCGGCCAGGCAACCAGTAAGCTTCTGGACATCATGCACACGCACGGGGCATTTCATTCGGAGAATGGCACCAAGTTTTTCTAGGTTTGCATCGATCCCTCGTTCGGAAACGAGAAAACCGAGTAACTTTCCTCCTAGGACTCCGAATGTGCATTTTGATGGATTAAGATTGATATCATACCTTCTCAGATTGGCAAAGGTTTCGGTGAGGTCAGTCAGTAGGTTGGAACCTTTACATGACTTGACCATGATGCCATCCATGTATGCTTCCACATTCCGACTGATTTGAGTGAGCAGGCACTTCTGAATCATGCACATGAATGTGGCACTAGCATTCTTGAGACCAAAGGGCATGGTAACATAGCAAAAGCACTCGAATGGGGTGATAAAAGCTGTTTTTATTTCATCAGGACCATACAGTCGGATCTGATGATACCCGGAATAAGCGTCCAAAAAGGACAAATGCTCGCATCCCGCAGTCGAGTCAACAATTTGGTCGATGCGGGGCAGAGGGAAATGATCTTTCAGGCAGGCCCGATTGATATGCTTGAAGTCGATGCACATGCGAAGTGAATCGTCCTTTTTGGGGACCATGACAACATTGGTGAGCCACTCGGAGTGGTATATCTCGCGGATGAACTCAGCTGCCAGAAGCCGAGCCACCTCCTCACCAATTGCTTCCCTCTTCTCCACGGTGGACCGACAGAGATGCTCTTTGATAGGTTTTGCCTTTGGGTCGACTCACAAACGGTGCTCAGCCAGTCCCCTGGGTACACCTGGCATGTCAGAAGGCGTCCATGCAAAGATGTCCCAGTTCTCATGGAGGAACTGGATGAGCGCTTCTTCCTATTTGCCGTCGAGTGTTGTTGAGATATGAGTCGGAGCAGCATTAGGATCGGCCGGGTGAACGTGAACTTGTTTCGTTTCACCAGACGACTGAAATGAAGATTCTGAAGAGGGCTTCTTGGCACGCAGCAAATCACTCGGATCTACATTTTTCTGGTACTCTTGCATTTCCACTGCTGCCATCTGTTCATCGGCAATCTTTGAGCCCTTCTGGAAACATTCCTCCGCTCTCTGCCGATTACCAGTGATCGTAATCACACCTTTGGGCCCAGGCATCTTCAGCGTGAGGTAAACGTGACATGGTCAAGCCATAAAGCGAGCATATGCGGGCCAGCCCAAAATAGCATGATAAGCACTATGAAAACCCACAACTTCAAATGTCAACTTTTCCTTGAGATAGTTCTTCGAATCGCCGAAAACCACATCAAGAGTGATTTGACCGAGTGAATCAACTTTTTTCCCAGGAATGACACCGTGGAAGCGCATATTGCTTTCACTGAGCTTGGACATTGGGATGCCCATCTCTCGGAGAGTCTCAGCATACAGAATGTTCAAGCCACTACCACCATCCATCAGGACCTTGGTCAATCGGGTGCCTCCGATGTCCGGGTCGACCACCAACGCTTGCCGCCCTGGGGTACCGACACGTGCTGGGTGATCTGACTGGTCGAATGTAATGGGAGTCTTTGACCACTTCAAATATGTTGGTGTTGCCCGAGCAACCATGTTCACCTCTCTGTTAATGACTTTCAAACGACTTTTGCTTTCAACATCAGCGAAAATCACCAAAGTGGCACTGATGTTGGGGAAACCATCATCTTCTTCTTTGTCTTCGTCCTTATCAGACTCTTTCTCTTTCTCCTTGGACTAGCCCTCTTGGAATTGCTGGATAAGGAGTCAACATTGTCGAGTGGCATGCTTGGGATAAATCAGATTTCCCTCTTCATCCACTTTGGTGTGTATATGACACGGCAGATCTAACACATCATTTCCCGCCGAATCTTTCACCTTTTAGGGACCCATGGACCTTTAGGTTTTCCCTTGAATTTTCCCGAAGTCACTGCTGTGGCTTCACCAGGAGTGACGGGTTCGGCCTTGCGCATCTGTTTCCGATTGGAATTACCTTCTCTAGCATCTTGGGCGATTGGTTTGCTCTTGCCGCCGCGGAGTCGGTCTTCTTCTTCACCGACTGTGTACCGAGTGTCTATTTCCATCATTCGGGTCAGAGTCATATCTCCTGTCCGACTGAATTTCAGGTTCAACTCTCGGTACCGGACGCCCTCCTTGAAGGCGCAAACTGCTTGGTGTGGTGACACGTTTTCCATTGTGTGATGCAAAGTGGTCCACCTCTGGATATAATCTCTCAACGTCTCATTCGGCTTCTGAACACAATGCTGAAACTCTGTCAGCCCCGCAGGCCGCTTGCAAGTGCCTTCAAATGTTCTAACAAACACTCGGGCCAACTCTTCCCAAGTGAATATGCTGCCAGGAGCCAACTAATTCAACCAAGCACTGGCTGACCCTTCCAACATCAAAGGGAGGTGTTTCATGGCTACTGCACAGCCACTCGGTAATCCTCTAGCCAAGTGTCAGGTTTGGATTCACCGATAAACTTACTTACTCCAGTCGCCAATCTGAAGTTGGGAGGGATCTCTGCGGCTCTGATGGCACTGCTGAAACACTCAGGCCCTGATACATGCACTCTACTGCTTGCTGGTTGATCTCTATCCTGCCCTTCTCTGTGAGCTCTATTCCAGTCGACCAAACCTTGTACCAAAATTGATCTCGCATCAAATCCTAGTTCTCTGGGGTCAACTAGATGTGTTTACTCGCCACCATACGGACGCCTGTCATCCGGTCGCCGGGGTGCATACGATCCACCCCTCGGAGGGGGCGTGGACACTCGACGGCAGTCCTCACGGCCAAACCGATGATCATATTGCTCGTGGTTCGGACCCATGTATTGCTCTTGATGATGCCCTCGGCCCTCATGCCGTGGAGGCAATCTTGGGCTGTGGGTTGACTGGACAGTGTCTGCAACCACATATCTTCTATGGATCCTGTTGCACAACTGGGAAACTGTTGTGTTCCGCTCTCCCGCTGCACAGAGCAGCGCTCGAATCTACATGAAACCTCTTCCAGCCTCTGACTGGGACAGCTGGATTGACTCTGCTATGCGGGCTGCAGCGGTAAGATTCTAAATTTGGGTACGATATACCTGATGCTCGGGGGAAAATAGTTGCCGCTATCGTCGACTGGATTCAGGGACCAGCCGCCGA
Organism: Triticum aestivum; assembly: GCF_018294505.1. NCBI lineage: Eukaryota > Viridiplantae > Streptophyta > Magnoliopsida > Poales > Poaceae > Triticum > Triticum aestivum. The sequence goes on along the minus strand of NC_057803.1, from coordinate 268,736,232 downwards.
GCACGATCATGGAGTGAGCGTTGGGGATTCTCCAGTTGCATGTGCTCAACCAACGTGGCCAGGCGCGCAGTCTCCAAGGTCCGAGCTGTAACACCCACAATGCGGCTATATCTCCCACGTGTTGGGGCATGACTTAGAGGCATAGCCGCATGGTAGGCATGTCGCAAGAGGGGTAATCTTTACACATCCCATGTACTGAATAAGAAAGGGATAAAGAGTCGGCTTACAATTGCCACTTCACACAATACATAAAAATCCATACATCATCCAAGCTACAATCAAAGGTCCGACTACGGAACCAAAATAAAGAAAGACAACCCCAATTTCTAGATCCCCGATCGTCCCAACCGGGCTCCACTACTGATCATCCAGAAAAGAAACATATCAACGAAAAGATCTTCATCGAGCTCCCACTTGAGCTCGGTTGCATCACCTGCACTGGTATCATCGGCACCTACAACTGTTTGGAAGTATCTGTGAGCCACAAGGACTTAGCAATCTCACACCCACGAGATCAAGACTATTTAAGCTTATAGGTAGGAAAGGGTAGTGAGGTGGAGCTGCAGCACTAAGCATATATGGTGGCTAACATACGCAAATAAGAGCGAGAAGAGAAGCAACACAACGATCGAGAAGCTAGAAGTGATCAAGAAGTGATCCTGAAAGCTACTTACGTTCAAGCATAACACAAGACCGTGTTCACTTCTCGGATTCCGCCGGAAAGAGACCATCACGGCTACACATGCGGTTGATGCATTTTAATTAAGTTAAGTGTCAAGTTCTCTACAACCGGACATTAACAAATTCCCATCTGCCACATAACCACGGGCACGGCTCTCAAAAGTTTATACCCTACAGGGGTGTCCCAACTTAGCCCATCACAAGCTCTCACGGTCAACGAAGGATATTCGTTCTCTCGGGAAGACCCGACCAGTCTCGGAATCCCGGTTACAAGACATTTTGACAATGGTAAAACAAGACCAGCAAGACCGTCCGGATGTGCCGACAAATCCCGATCGGAGCTGCACATATCTCGTTCTCAGGGCACACCGGATAAGCTAAGCGTACAGGTACACACATAACCCAAGTTGCCAAGGGACGGTCCTGCACGGTGCTCTAGTTCGGACCAACACTTAGAGAAGCCCTCGCCCGGGGGGGGGGGGGTTAAATAAGATGACCCTCAGGTTAATTACTCCCAAGGGAAAGGTATAGGTTGTTAGGCAAATGTAAAACCAAGGTTGGGCCTTGCTGGAGGAGTTTTATTTAAAGCGAACTATCAAGGGGTTCCCATAACACCCAACCGCGTAAGGAACGCAAAATCAAGGAACATAACACCGGTATGACGGAAACTAGGGCGACAAGAGTGGAACAAAACACCAGGCATAAGGCCGAGCCTTCCATCCTTTACCAAGTATAGAGATGCATTAGTTAAGTAAGGTATATTGTGATATCCCAACATATCCATGTTCCAACATGGAACAAACTTCAGCTTCACCTGCAACTAGCAACGCTATAAGAGGGGCTGAGCAAAGCGGTAACATAGCCAAACACCGGTTTGCTAGGAAGGTGGGTTAGAGGCTTGTCATGGCAATATGGGAGGCATGATATAACATGTGGTAGGTAACGCGACACAGCGATAGAACGAACAACTAGCAAGCAAAGATAGAAGTGATTTCGAGGGTATGGTCATGTTGCCTGAGATCCCGCAAGGAAGAAGAACGAGTCCATGAAGAAGACAAACAGACGTAGTCGAACGAATCCTCACAACTCCGGAACGGAATCGAAGTTAACGAGAGAAGCAACCCGGAAAGAAGCAAGCCACATAGTAAACAACCATCACATAATCATGGCGTGATGCGCAACCAAGTATGATGCATGGCATGGCAAAGTGCACAAACAATACTACAAATTAAGTGGAGCTCAATATGCAACGAGATGCATATTGACAAAACACCACATGACTTATTTAGTTCTCTCCCGTTTATGTACCCAACAATATTAAATGTTGTTAAACATGGCAAGAGGTGAAGCGTAACTAAACTACCTATCTAGACAAGTTTAAATGAGGCCGGCACAACAAACAACAATTCCGGAAAAACCCTATATACATATTATCAATTTGGTACTGTTCTGCCCTAAACCATATTTTAGAGTTGTTAAACATGCAAAGTAAGTACACCATGTTAAACTAGACATTTTTCTACCCCATTTACATATAAAGTTTATTTAAATCCGAGCTACGGTTATTTAGTTATGAAATAAAGCATTTTTGCATGGCATTTGAGCAAAATGAACAAACAACAAGTTTAACCATTTTAAACATGGATGAAAGTGGTAAATTTTTAATCTGCACAAAATTCTAAGCATTTTACATATATAGATCACTTTAAACGGATGCACGGTTATTTAGTTATTAACAATTTGAAACAAGGGCATTTTCCATAATTATGCATGCACAGGAAAATAGATAAATTCACAGAACGAAAAAAACGTGTATGGGCCGAATCTGGCCATCCCAAAAGTGCACAGGGGCGGGGGCTGCTCACCAGGCCTCGTGGGCCGGTTCGATGGAGCGGTGGCCGGCTGGGCGCTGGCTGGGCCACGGGGAAAGCATGGCCCATGCGGGCGGGGGCCGCGGTCAACGGCGCTGGAGGCGGATCGGGGATCTCCCGATTGAACTGGAGAGTGATGGCGGCACGATCTCCAGCAAGGGCGGCGCACGGGAAATACGGCGACGGGCGCGACCGGCGAGGTTGGGATCGCGTCGCAGGGCCCTGGTGTAACACCCTCGATGCGACTATATCTCCCACGTGTCGAGGCACGACTTAGAGGCATAATTGCATTGAAGGCATATGTCACAAGTTAGGTAATCTTCACAACATCCCATGTAATATATATATAATTAAAGGGGAGATAACATAGTTGGCTTACACTCGCCATGTCAATCAAGTACATAAATAACATTACATCAACCAAACACTCATGGCCCGACTACGGCGCCAAAATAAAAGATAACCCAACATGCGACACGGTCCCGATCACCCCCAACTGGACACCACTACTGATCATCAGGAAAGGAAACACAGTATCGTTGACAGTCCTCGTCGAACTCCCACTTGAGCTCAAGTGCGATGTCGGGGGACTAATCCACCAGCACCTATGGGACCGGCGGACCGAGTCCCTTTCGGTTCGGCGGGGGCGAGGGTCACACGAAGAGCGGATCGAGGCGAAGCACACGAGCAGTTTACCCAGGTTCGGGCCACACGGATGCGTAAAACCCCACTCCTGCTTTGTGGTTTGTATTGAGTTCTTGCTCGGGAGCACGGAGTGCTACAGTACACCCCAGCAGCTAACGAGACCGAGCGTGAGTGTTCTCTTCCTTTCCCCCTTTCTTCTCCCCCCTCCACGTTGCGCATGGGCCTCCTTTTATATGCTAAAGGGGTCACCGACAGGTGGCAACATAGACAAGGGTAAAAATGGAAAGGTGTTGCGGTTGGTACAACTACCTGCTACAGTGTATCATACCTAACCCTGACGGCAGGGGACAAGGGCATTAAATGCCCATCTGCGTCACCTAAATAGTGCAAAAGGGACCGTCAGGGACGCCACCGCTCGCCACGATGGCAATCTTGTCAGTGCCGCTTGCCACCGCGCACTGCTGGCTGCACAGCCTCCAGCCACGTACGCCTGGAAGGGTCCCAGAGCGACACGTTGGTGGATGTGCTGGAGCGCAGGCACAGAGTGGTGGCCTGCCGCGGCAAGCGCCTTGCCGCGGTCGTTGTCTTGTCGCGTCCGGGAGCTTGTCGCTCACCGGGCCTTGCCGGGACGCGTGGCGCGTCGCGACAAGTTCCTTGAGATGCCTTGGTTGGCCTTCCCAGCAAGCTCCTCTTGCCGGGGTCTTGTCTCCTTGGCTTGGATACTTTGTCCTTGAATGGCTCCAAAGGAACCATGGAGGACCTTGGCGGTCACCCGGCAAGCCTTGCCGCGGGATGCTGCGACTGCCCGTGCACAAGTTCGGGATACTAGGGTACCCCTACTCTAGTACACCGACACGCGTCACCTGGAGCGGAATCATCAGGCCCTGCATCTGGTGTAATAGTAATCTGTGAGCCACAGGGACTCAGCAATCTCGCACCCTCGTGATCAAGACTATTTAAGCTTAAAAGGTAAGGCAAGGTAAATATGTGGAGCTGCAGCAAGCGACTAGCAAATATGGTGGCTATCCTGTTCGCAAAAGAGAGTGAGAAGAGGAGGCAAAGCGCGAGCGAGAAACTAGAGGACAACCTGCGCAAACATTACTCCAACACCATGTCCACTTCCCGGACTCCGTCGAGAAGAGGCCATCACGGTAACTCACACGGTTGATTCATTTTAATTAAGTTAAGGTTCAAGTTATCTACAACCGGACATTAACAAATTCCCATCTGCCCATAACCGCGGGCATGGCTCTCGAAAGTTCAAATCCCTGCAGGGGAGTCCCAACTTAGCCCATGACAAGCTCTCATGGTCAACAAAGGAATAGACCTCCTCCCGAGACGTTCCGATCAGACTCGGTATCTCGGTTTTTCAAGACACTTCGACAGGTTAAAACAATACCAACAACACCGCCCGAATGTGCCGACAAATGCCGATAGGAGCTGCACATATCTCGTTCTCAGGGCACACTCAGATTGTCCAAACTTCCGGTAGGCCAGCCCAGAGTTGCCACTGGTGGCCACCGGCGGCTGACGAGTTGGACCAACACTCAGAGGAGCACTGGCCCGAGGGGGTTTAAATAAGATGACCCTCGGGCTCTGGAAACCCAAGGGAAAAAGGGCTAGGTGGCAAATGGTAAAACCAAGGTTGGGCATTGCTGGAAAAGCTTTAATGAAGGCGAACTATCAAGGGGTTCCCATTATAACCCAATCGCGTAAGGAACGCAAAATCCGGGAACAAAACACCGATATGACGGAAACTAAGGCGGCAAGAGTGGAACAAAACACTAGGCGAGAGGCCGAGCCTTCCACCCTTTACCAAGTATATAGATGCATTAAGATAACATGGCAATATAATGATATCCCAACAAGTAAATAATGTTCCAACAAGGAACGGTCTCCAATCTTCACCTGCAACTAGCAACGCTATAAGAGGGCTGAGCAAAGCGGTAACATAGCCAATCAACGGTTTGCTAGGACATGGTGGGTTAGAGGTTTGACATGGCAATTTGGGAGGCTTGAAAGCAAGTGGTAGGCATCGTAGCATTGGCATAGCAAAAGAGCGAGCATCTAGCAAAGCAAAGATAGTAGTGATTTCGAGGGTACGATCATCTTGCCTGCAAAGTTGTCAGAGTTGACTGGATCCTCGAAAGCAAACTCAACGGGCTCCTCGTTAGCGAACTCATCTCCCGGCTCTACCCAAACAAGACAAACAAGCAAACGGGACACAATCAACCACGTGCAAGGATCAAACAATATGATGCAAGGATGGTATGCTATGCAGGATGCGATGTAGGATGCATATGCAAGATTTGACAAGTAATGCATGAACCTGGCCTCAACTTGGAAATCCAAGTGTGCCACTGGAAATATGAGATGAAATCGCTTGAAAACAATATAAAGAACGCCGGAATCGGAGTTACAGTTTGGAAATGGCAAGCAATTCAAATATGACCACGTTCTGCGATTTACAGCAAGTAGCCATCTAAATGCAATGAGATGAACATGCTACAGCATCCAAACATGACAACAAAATACATGGCAGGGATGCATTTAAGATGCTTAACAAAAGTCTAGCACTGAGATATGGCCAAATCATCCATTAACAGGTACAAACAAGCATGGCAAAAATGCATATGGTAAACAGATCTCAGACTTAGTGAAATTAACACTTGTCTGGAATTTCAGATCAGATAGCACTCTTCGGAGCAACAAAACTACATGCTATAGGACCTGAACATGGCAAAGTAAAGTATGGCATGGAGCTACTCAAATAGCTTAACAAAAGTCCCTTAGTGACCTTGAGCCAAAAGGGATCAGAAAATACAATTGCAAGCATGTGAACATGGCAAAAACATAATCAGTTCTCAGACTTTGTGAAAACTGGAGCATGCTGAAAACAGACATCAAGTAGGCATGTTTACGAGCTCGATGCACTCACTACGGAGCAAGTCATGATAATCTAAGCATACACCCATCAATAATACACAAAATGCAAGCTAGACATGGCAAGAACAATAGCATAGCATGCACGGATCAACTACAACATCATCGGCAAAATCGCTAACAAATAGACAATCTGCCTAGATTCACTAAGTAGCAAAAGTAAAGCTCGATTAACTCAAGCTAGGGTGCTCCATAATTGCAAACAAAGACATGGATGGATAGAGCACTACAAGATTAACAAAACATCCTTACTGATCATCCTCAAAAGAGGCACAGATGACTAGGAAACAACATGAACATATGGCCATATGAGATAAACAGGTCAAGGACTTAGTGGAAATGCTAAATCCCTGAAATCAGCATTAGCAAGTGCCTCACTTTGCAAGCTTGTTCTAGTCACCACACACATCAAAAAAATACATGGGTTGCACCTCTGAAAAGATGGCAAAACCCTTAACAAAATATATGTAGAGCTCATGGGCATATCATGCACACAATAATCATGGCAAAAATGACAAATATCTAAATGGAGCAACAGATCTGACAATTAACTCAAGTAGCACTCTTCTAACAGAATTTCAGGCATCAAGATGAACTCAAATGAAAATGATGCAATGGAATGGAATGATGTACTCTCTGAGACGAACATTTTGATATGCTATATGCCAAAAACGGAGCTACAGATGCAGAGTTACGATGCGATGAACAATGCACAAAAATATGCAGACTTGGGAAAATAACAAGGTCAACCCCTAGGGTTTCACTGTAGCACCGATCCGGATCTGGGCGCGCGCGCAGATCGAGGTTCGCCGGGGAAAACCCTGTTCACCGGAGGAGCTTGGGCTCGCCGGACTTGACGAGGGGAGGTGCAGTGGCCGGGAAAATATGCAAGAGATGAACACGTATGCAAATGCAATGCACATGATGACATGATATGAGATGCATGACAACGATAACAACACACGAAGACAAAAACCCGAACCCAAGAAAATAAAATAACTTAAGGCCGGAAACGGCAAGAGTTGGAATACATATTGGGAAAGTCATAACCGGGGTGCTACACCTGGATCCGGCGGAGGAGTGCTTGAGGACGCCAACACGGAGTTTGGACACGGCGCGGGCGGAGGTTGACTTCGGTGGAACTCCGGCGGAGGCGCGCGCTGGCGGGCGATGCGAGATCCGGCGAGGTGGGTGGCAGGTGGCTCGCGGTCGACGACGAGGGAGCAGGTCAAGGAGGATCCGAGCGGGGTAGGCCCCTCTGGTGGCCGGCAGCGGGAAAGCGAGTGGCGCGGGCGGCACTCCGGTGAAGCACCGGCGAGGAGCGGGCGGCACGCGGCCGACGGAGCGGAGCGGGCTTCGGCGGCGCAATGCGGGCTCCCTCCGGGCCCAGATCAGGCCCGGGGCGGGCCTGCTGCAGGCCGAGAGGGCCGTGGGGAGGTGGTAGGAGGCCAGGGGTGATGTGGCAGCGTCCGGTTGGCCGTGGGCTTCGCCTGCGGTGGCGCGGCCAGTGGTGGCGCGCCACTTGGCGGCGGAGGGCTGGCTGGGCACGGATTCCGAGGTGGGGGGCGGCGGCTGCAGGTAGGATGTAACACCCACAATGCGGCTATATCTCCCACGTGTCGGGGCACGACTTAGAGTCATAGCCGCATGGTAGGCTTGTCGCAAGAGGGGTAATCTTCACACATCCCATGTACTGAATAAGAAAGGGATAAAGAGTTGGCTTACAATCGCCACTTCACACAATACATAAGTAGTTCATACATCATCCAGAATACAATCAAGGTCCAACTACGGAACCAAAAATAAAAGAAGATAACCCCAAATGCTAGATCCCCGATCGTCCCAACTGGGCTCCACTACTGATCAACCGGAAAAGACATAAAACATCGATCAAGATCTTCATCGAGCTCCCACTTGAGCTGGGTTACGCCACCTGCACTGGTTCCATCGGCACCTGCAACTGTTTGGAAGTATCTGTGAGTCACGAGGACTCAGCAATCTCACACCCGCGAGATCAAGACTATTTAAGCTTATGGGTAGGAAAAGGTAGTGAGGTGGAGCTGCAGCAAGCACTAAGAATATATGGTGGCTAACATACGCAAATAAGAGCGAGAAGAGAAGCAACGCAAACGGTCGTGAAGCTAGAAGTGATCCTGAAACTACTTACATTCAAACATAACACAAGACCGTGTTCACTTCCCGGACTCCGCCGAAAATAGACCATCACGGCTACACACGCGGTTGATGCATTTTAATTAAGTTAAGTGTCCATTTCTCTACAACCGGACATTAACAAATTCCCATCTGCCACATAACCGTGGGCACGGCTTTCGAAAATTGAAAACCCTACAGGGGTGTCCCAACTTAGCCCATCACAAGCTCTCACGGTCAATGAAGGATATTCCTTCTCCCGGGAAGACCCGATCAGTCTCGGAATCCCGGTTACAAGACATTTCGACAATGGTAAAACAAGACCAGCAAAGCTGCCCGATGTGCCGACAATCCCGATAGGAGCTGCACATATCTCGTTCTCAGGACAACACCGGATAGGTCAAGCTACGAGTAAAACCAACCCTCAAGTTGCCCCGAGGTGGCCCCGCAGGCTGCCCGGTTTAGACCAACACTTAGCGAAGCACTGGCCGGGGGGGGGGTTGTTAAAATAAAGATGACCCTCAGGAGCGCGACTCCCAAGGGAAAAGTAGGTGGTAGTGAGGCAAATGGTAAAACCAAGGTTGGGCCTTGCTGGAGGAGTTTTATTTAAAGCGAACTATCAAGGGGTTCCCATAACACCCATCAACGTATGGAACGCAAAATCAAGGAATATAACACCGGTATGACGGAACTAGGGCGGCAAGAGTGGAACAAAACACCAGGCATAAGGCCGAGCCTTCCACCCTTTACCAAGTATATAGATGCATTAATTAAATAAGAGATATTGTGATATCCCAGCATAACCATGTTCCAACATGGAACAAACTTCAGCTTCACCTGCAACTAACAACACTATAAGAGGGGCTGAGCAAAAGCAGTAACATAGCCAAATAATGGTTTGCTAGGAAAGGTAGGTTAGAGGCTTGACATAGTAATATGGGAGGCATGATATAGCAAGTGGTAGGTAGCGCGGCATAGCAACAGAGCGATCAACTAGCAAGCAAAGATAGAAGTGATTTCGAGGGTATGGTCATCTTGCCTGAGATCCCGCAAGGAAGAAGAACGATTCCATGAAGAAGACAAATGGACGTAGTCAAACGAACCTCGCAACTCTGGAACGGAACCGAAGCTAACAAGAGAAGCAACTCGAAAAGAAGCAAACGACATAGTAAACAACCACCAGATAAACATGGCATGATGCACAACCAAGTATGATGCATGTCCGGTTTAATTAGGCATGGCATGGAAAAGACAGCGAATAGCTGGAAGACACCTGGCGCAACGGTCTCGGGGTGTTACAACACTCCACCACTACAAGAGGATCACGTTGTCGGTGTCAAAACCGGCGGATCTCGGGTAGGGGGTCCCGAACTGTGCGTCTTAGGCGGGTGGTAACAGGAGGCGGGGGACACAATGTTTACCCAGGTTCGGGCCCTCTCGATGGAGGTAGTACCCTACTTCTTGCTTGATTGATCTTGATGATATGAGTATTACAAGAGTTGATCTACCACGAGATCGGAGAGGCTAAACCATAGAAGCTAGCCTACGGTATGATTGTCGTTGTCCTACGGACTAAAACCCTCCAGTTTATATAGACACTGGAGGGGGCTAGGGTTACATAGAGTCAGTTACAAGGGAGGAGATCTACATATCCAAATTGCCAAGCTTGCCTTCCACGCAAAGGAGAGTCCCATCTGGACACGGGACGGAGTCTTCAATCTTCTATCTTCATAGTCCTACAGTCCGGCCAAAGCATATAGTCCGGCTGTCCGAGGACCCCCTAATCCTGGACTCCCTCAGTAGCCCCTGAACCAGGCTTCAATGACGATGAGTCCGGCGTGCAGATTGTCTTCGGCATTGCAAGGCGGGTTCTCCTCCAAATCCTAATTACCTGTTGTAACGAGTTGTGTTCTACCTCCCATGAATGTTGCACTCCTCAGCTTCTGTGCCTTAATAATGGCTATCTTCCACGTGTCGAGCGAATGCGAGAGGTCGGGGTGTTTTTACATTTACCACCCTAACCAGGTAGGTGAACCGTGTATTTAAACAGTCAGGGATCTTCAGATCTAGATCACACCACCTTCCCACAGCGAGTATCCATCGGAGCATGCCCGGAAAAATCCATCCCATCATGGCCGGCCGCCGCAGCTCCTCCTCTCGCCCCTGTATCCCTAAGCTAGGTAGTTGGGAGAAGTGTTCTGTTCCCCATAGCCAACTAGTAGAGTTGCAGACCCAGGGGTTCCTCCCTCCTGCGTACATGGTCACCGTCCGAGCTGGACTAGCCACTTATAATGGCGGGGAGCAAGCGGAAAGCTTTCCCAACCCATCCACGGGGGAGCGGGTATGCCTCGTCCCTTATTTATTGAGGGGACTCGGATTTCCAGTCCATCCATTCCTCCGCGGGCTCCTGGAGTTCTATGGCCTCTAGCTGCATAACTTTACTCCTGCCTCCATATTACACATCGCAGGCTACGTTGCCCTTTGTGAGCTGTTTCTGGGCTGCGAAGCTCATTTTGAGCTATGGCAGAGGCTATTCTGCCTCGTGCCCCGTACATAGAAGGGGTCAATATTTCAAGTGGGCGGAGTTGAAATATGGCGCATCACCGGGACCGGATACCTATCCGGCACTTCGAAGAAGACATCCAAAGACTGGCCTTCAGAGTGGTTTTATATGAAGGACGTTCCCCTCCCGGACCCTATTCGGATGGGCCTTCCTAAGTTCAACAACGCCCCCTTGAAGAAACGCCGTAGCTGGCGCCCTCGGAGCCCCCAGGAGGAAGACAACAGAGAGGTCCTTTACCTGATGAGCCAGATAAAGACACTAGCCGAATCAGAACTGACAATAATCGAGGTTATGTCAATATGTATAACGCGGGGGGTGCGGCCACTTCAATATCGGGGACAGCCCATGTGGCACTTCAATGGAGAAGACGATGCCAACCGCTGCGGCTGTAAAGGTCCGGACTCTGCCGCCGCTCTGGCGAAAATACTGTCTGATTTATATAAGGGAGAGGAAGAGGAGTTCATCCGCATTAAGCCACGGGATGGATTCTCCATGTACAACCCCCCGAACTGGGTGAGTTGCTGCTTTTTACTCCAAACCTTCCCGCTTTCTTTGTCATAAATATTTACCTTGCTATTTCATAGCAGGAACTACGAAAAGCCGTGAGGGAGATTCACAGCCCGTCTCCACAGCCAGAGGACCCTGATCGGGCCCTCGATCCCGGACTCGAGGAAGATCCGGACATATTCGTGGAGCTCACCGACATGACGTTTTATCAGTTAAGCTGCGACGGTGCCTTGGTGGCCATCAGTGCTGATTATCCTGGACTACTCCCTGCATCGCATGTAAGTGAAACCGGAGTCCCAACTTCCGAGAAGGATCCCCTTTTTCGCACTTCACCCATCGCACACGTATGGTGTCTTGCAGGGAAGGCCTTTGGGACGCCATGCCGAACCCGCAGTGGCTCACCAACATGGGGCACCGAAACCGGGTAGCCTTAAAAGGAAGGCGGCCAGGACTGAGGTGCCGTCGCAGAGGTATGAAAAAGAACCCTGCTCCGTGGTTATTGTCTTTAAAATATAATAACGTCTGTGGTTAAAACCAGGAAAAGCGCTCACCGGTCCGTATCCGGAGAGCCTGCCGGCCATGCCTCCACCAGCCGGGCTCCAGAGCCGGACTTGGAGGCAGATGCTAACGTGGGGACAACGCCAGATATTCCTCCTATCGAGGATGCGGATAGGCTGTCCGCCACAAATTCTGAAGTGGAGAGTGCCATAAAGCACAAGCGTCACCGGGCCGTACTCCGCGACCCCGGTTTTTCTGAAGAGGCGTTTGATGCCTTCAACTCAGCGGACGCGTACATTTGAGCTGCTCAAAATGGTCTTGCCAGAGCCACGAACCAGTATGTAAAGGATATAGGGGTAAGAAAATCTAATAATTATATATATACCAGTAGCCACTGAGACTTGAAATAGCTGGCACAACTGATTTAAGGATCATTATTTGCATAGGTTCTTACTGAGAAGAATACCCAGTTGTCTCAAGAGCTGGAGGAGTGCAAAGCCCAGCTACGGGCCGTAGTTGCCAAAATGGAGGAGTCCCAGAAGGCCCCATCTGGTAACACTTGTTCCTGTCGAAAAGAACGAGATGTACTAGTTAATATTTGGCTTGCATGCTAATCTAATCGATAGATTCTGCAGATGATCCCAGAGTGAATCCGGAGGAGCAACATGCTCAACGACAGCTGAAGGCTGGCGAGCGCGTGCTTACACAAGTAAGGCGGGAGAAAAACGATCTCCAAGATACCAATACCCAGCTAGATGTTGAACTAAAATATGTTCGGGCCCAGCTGACTGACTCCTAAAGGAGAATAAAAGGCTTCGACACGGCATTTTCAGTAAGTGCTTGAGCAAACTTTTATAGAGTTCGGCGAAGAAACCAGCTAACAGAGCTATATCTGTAGGTATGCTGACGGGCCGTCCTGGAGAGGAGATGCCCGGGTCTGCGGGAGATCTTCTGCCAGAGCTCTCACAACTGCATGAACAAGTTCGGCAGGTGATGCAGGACCTTGCCCAGGCCTTGTGGCCATTCGCCTCCTTGCCAGGAGGCATGGGGGAGCTTGTAGAGATACTCAAGGGAGCGCGACAACGCTTCCGATTATGGAAGATATCTGCCTATCGACAAGGTGAATGGGAAGCCTGGGCCATGGTGAAGACTCAATATACCAAGGCTGACCCGAACCATATGGCCGAGGTCAGACCTATAGGGCCTGACGGGAAAGAGATCCCCGTCAGCTTGGTGTATGACCAGGTGAAATTAGCCACAAAGTATTCCCAACAGGATTGTAGGCTAGACAGCCTGTTGGATGGTATAGAAGAAGAATTTATTCAGTCTTAGTGACTGTGTACTTCGAGTGACATATATTTTCCCTAGCCGGATTGTAAATCATTTGTCATGGCGGACCTTTTCGCTTCGACCTCCGGACCCGACAGTCCGGAGTGTATCCGAATACCCGCTCAGTTATGTAAAAACCGGGGTACGCGTGGAAACTAGGCGTAGGGGTCATAAGTGCTTGAACAGACAAGTACCCCACTAGTTATGTTATATTACATGGATAGTAAGAAACATCTTCCAAGGAGAATAGTTCCGTTAAGGGTTCCTTTCCCTGGGTACGCATGCATTAATGTGCATGTCCGAATGCGACAAGAGACGCATGATATAAACATCTTGGGGGTATGTATTCTAATAAGTAAAAAAGTCATCCTTTGTTCGCCAACCGAATATTCCCTTAAGAATGCTAGCTTTCGGCTTCACCCAGTCTGAGGTACACGTCCGGCTGACCCGGCAGTAACAATCGCAGAGGTGCTCCCCTTATGCCCTAGCCGAATTAACGGGAACATAGGGCATAAACACAAGAGCCAGGCAACCCAGCTTGGCCAAAACTTAAGTCATATCGATGCATATAATGGCAAAGAAAAGGTGCATATGTAAAAATAACACATGTGCGGCAGGCATAGAGCCCGGATCATAATTATATTAAGCTTCTGTATAAGAAGCCCCCAGGTATAATGAGCGCGCTTAACGCGTACAAATTGTGCAATCAAGACACAGTTTAACCTTTGAAGGCCACGTAGAAAAGGAAAAAAGACAGAAAAATATAGATAACGAATATATAAAAAAAATTGACGGAGGTAAGGAGACGAACACAGAGTCCGGCGCTAGGCGTAGAACCTTCGGAGTCTGGCCGCGTTCCATGGGTTTGGCTCGAGTCGATTGTCCGATGCATCCCGCAGACGGTACGCTCCACCGGTCAGAACTTTGTCAATAATGAAGGGACCTTCCCATTCGGGTTTGTGCTTGTCCTTTTTCTTCTCTGGTAGGCGTAGAACGAGTTCGCCAACATTATAAGTTTTGGCCCGTACTTCTCTGCTTTGATATCGTTGAGCCTATTATTGATAGAATGCGGACCGGGCTTTTGCCACGTCACGCTCCTCCTCCAGGGTGTCCAAATTGTCCTGCCGATCTAGCTCGGCTCTTTCTCTTTGTACATGCGCACGCGAGGTGAGTCATGAATGATATCGCAGGGCAGTACCGCCTCTGCGCCATACACCATAAAGAAAGGTGTGTATCCAGTAGTGCAATTTGGCATGGTTCGCAGCCCCTATAGTATGGAGTTGAGCTTCTCTACCCAGTGCGTGGCTGATTCCTTCAAGGACCGCACTAGTCTGGGTTTAATGCCGCTCATTATAAGACCATTTGCTCGTTCGACTTTACCGTTAGTTCGAGGGTGATAGATGGATGCATAATCGAGCTTAATGCCCATGTTGCCGCACCAAGTTTTTACCTCATCGGCTGTAAAGTTCGAGCCGTTATCGGTGATGATACTGTGGGGGACACCGTAGCGGTGTACAACCCCGGATATGAAATCTATCACTGGTCCGGATTCGGCCGTTTTAACTGGTTTGGCCTCTATCCATTTAGTGAATTTATCCACCATGACCAATAGGTACTTTTTCTTCTGGTTTCCTCCTTTAAGAGGTACGACCATATAAAGCCCCCAGACCGCGAAGGGCCAAGTAATGGGGATTGTTTGGAGAGCGGTAGGTGGCATATGGCTTTGGTTTGCAAAGAGCTGGCAACCGACGCAATGTTGAATGAGGTCCTGTGCATCTGCTCGAGGTGTCGACCAGTAGAAACTTGTATGGAAGGCCTCACTTACGAGGACCCGAGCTGCGGCATGATGGCCGCCGATTCCAGCATGAATTTCTGCCAGAAGTTACCATCCTTCCTCCTCGGAGATGCACCTTTGCAATACTCCGGTAGCACTTTTCTCATAAAGCTCTCCCTCATGGACCTTGTAGGCTTTAGACCGCCGCACAATGCAACGTGCCTCGTTTTGGTCCTCAGGGAGTTCTTGCCTATTTAGGTAAGCCAAGAAGGGTTCTGTCCACGGGGCGATGATGGCCATAATCACGTGGGCCGAAGGTGTTATGTTGGTGGCAGAGCCTCCGATTACGTCAGAGTGTTCAGGGTCTGGTGTTGTGGCCGGATCTGGACTATTGTTGCCGGTCTCCCCTTCCCACACCACGAATGGCTTAAAGAGCCTTTCCAGGAAGATGTTAGGTGGGACAGGGTCGCACTTAGCGCCGATCCGGGCAAGGATATCCGCCGCTTGATTGTTTTCTCGGACCACATGGTGGAATTCGAGCCCCTCGAATCGAGCTGACATTTTGAGGACGGCGTTGTGATAAGTCGCCATTTTTGGGTCCTTGGCATCAAAATCTCCATTTATTTGAGATATTGCGAGGTTCGAATCCCCACGCACTTCTAGGCATTGAATGCCCATGGAGACTGCCATTCGGAGGCCATGTAATAGGGCCTCATATTCGGCTGCGTTGTTGGAGTCTGTGTATAATATTTGGAGTACGTATTGGACTGTATCTCCAGTTGGGGATGTCAGGACGACGCCTGCTCCCAGATCCACCAGCATTTTAGAGCCGTCGAAGTGCATGATCCAATTGGAGTACGCGCCGTTCTTTAGGGAGTTCGGCTTCTGTTCATTCGGTGACGAAATCGGCCAGTACTTGTGACTTAATGGCTCACCGTGGTTTGTATGATATGTCGAACGGGAGGAGCTCAATAGCCCATTTAGCAATCTGGCTCGTGGCATCGCGGTTGTTTATAATGTCGTTGAGTGGAACCTCGGAGGCCACCGTAATTGAACACTCTTGAAAGTAGTGTCGTAGTTTTCGGGATGCCATGAAGACCGCGTATGCTATCTTTTGATAATGTGGGTACCGGGATTTGCATGGAGTGAGGACATTAGATATGCAGTATACCGGCTTTTGAAGCGGGAACTTATGTCCGACCGTTTCTCGTTCGACGACGAGCACTGCGCTTACAACCTGGTGTGTTGCCGCTATATATAACATCATTGGTTCGCTGATATTTGGCGCGGCCAATATTGGGTTGCTGGCCGAGTCAACTTTTATTTCTTCCAATCCGGCCGTAGCCGCGTCCGTCCACTCGAAGTGTCCGGTGTGCCAAAGAAGGCGATAAAGAGGTAATGTCTTTTCTCCCAATCGGGAGATAAAGTGGCTTAAGGCAGCCACACATCCAGTTAATTTCTTGATTTGCTTGAGGTTTGTTGGGATAGCCAACTGTGACAGAGCTTGGATTTTAGCCGGATTCGCTTCAATTCCTCTGTTGGAAACGATGAAGCCCAAGAGCTTCCCGACGGGTACGCCGAAAACACGTTTTTCCGGATTGAGCTTAATGTCATATGTTCGGAGATTGTCGAACGTGAGCTTCAAGTCGTCTATCAAAGATTTGATGTGTCTGGTTTTAATTACCACATCGTCTATGTATGCCTCCACTATTTTGCCGATTTGTGCTTCCATGCATGTCTGAATCATGCGTTGATAGGTCGCACCGGCGTTTTTGAGCCCGAAAGGCATGGTGTTGAAACAGAAGGGGCCGTATGGAGTAATGAATGCCGTTGCGGCTTGATCGGGCTCCACCATCTTGATTTGATGGTATCCGGAGTATGCGTCGAGGAAACACAACGAGTTGTGTCCCGCGGTAGCATCGATAATTTGATCAATGCGGGGGAGGGGGAAGGGATCCTTGGGGCAAGCCTTGTTAAGGTCCTTAAAATCGACACATAGGCGCCAGGATTTGTCCTTCTTTGGTACCATCACCAGGTTTGCTAGCCAGTCCGGATGTTTTATTTCTCTGATGATTCCGGCCTCGAGTAACTTGGCTAGTTCTTCTCCCATGGCTTGTTGCTTGGGTTCGGAGAAACGCCGAAGAGTTTGCTTGACCGGCTTGTATTCCTTTAGAATGTTTTGGCTATGCTCGGCCAGCCTGCGTGGGATGCCCGACATATCTGAAGGATGCCAGGTGAAGATGTCCCAATTCTCGCGTAAGAGCTCCCGCAGTGCGGCGCTTGTTGTGGGGTTCAGCTGTGCCCCGATGGATGCTGTTTTTGTAGGGTCCGTTGGGTGGACCTGGAATTTTAGTATTTCGTCCGCTGGTTTAAAATAGGTGGACTTGGGTCTTTTGTCGAGTATCACGTCGTCCCTGTCCACTATAGAGCGCAGGGCAGTTAGTTTTTCGACCGCGAGGGCTTCGGATAAGGCTTCGAGGGCCAATGCAGCGATTTTATTTTCGTTGCGGAGTGCTATGTCCGGATCACTAGCTAGAGTGATGATTCCATTGGGCCCGAGCATCTTGAGCTTCATGTACCCATAATGGGGTATAGCTTGGAAGATCGTGAATGCCTCTCGCCCTAGAAGGGCGTGGTATCCGCTGCTAAACGGGGCCACTTGGAATGTGATTTCTTTGGACCTGTAATTCTCTGACGTGCCGAATACCACATCTAGTGTGATTTTTCCCGCACATCGTGCCTCCTGACTAGGGATGATTCCTCTGAAGGTCGTGCTGCTTTGCTCAATGCGGCTCTTGTCTATTTCCATTTTTCTAAGAGTCTCCTCATAAATGAGGTTTAATCCGCTGCCACCGTCCATGAGTACTTTAGTAAGCCGGAAGCCGTCCACAATTGGACTAAGGACCAAAGCGGCTGGAGCTCGGGCTGTGCAGAATTGAGGTTCGTCACTGACATTGAAGGTTATGGCCGTGTCGTTCCATGGATTTATCGTTGCGACGTGGCAGACTTCGGCGAGGCTGTGAAGTGCCCGCATGCGCCTATTGTTTGAGGCAAAAGTCTCAAAGATTGTCAGTACTGTATTGTTATTTTCTGCGGGAGGGTGCTCTATGGTATTGTTGATGAGGAGATCCTTGCCGCTCCTGGCCACCTGCCGGAGTATCCAACATGCTCTAAGGCTGTGTGTTGGCATGGTATCCGATGTACTGTGAATTTTGCATGACCCATTGAGCCATCCCTCCAATACGGTTCCACGCCCTGTAGTGGGTTTTGGCTTCTTTGTAATTGGATTGGGTGACTTACGAGAGTACACCCTTTTAGTTCAGACAGAGGGTTTAGTTAGAGCCGGAGGATCCCAGAATTGTGTTTGGGATTTCCAAGTGCTTTCCATCGCATAGTACTTCCATACTATGGACGCCAAGTCAGTGAAGTGTGTTATATCACGGCGACTTATGGCGTTGAGGATTCCCTTGTCTGTGCAATTTTTGCAAAAGAATGAAATTGCGTATTCCTCACGACAGTCCTTCGCCTTGCTTATTGCAAGGAGGAATCTGGCCTAATAGTGATGTACTGTCTTGGGGCTCTTGTCTAATATGGGAAAGATCACTTATGTGAGGGTGGGTGGGTAGATTTAAGTCCAAACCCTGGCCCGGTCTGAGACCCAAAGGAATTTCCGAGCTTGGTAGTTCGGGCTCTGGGACATTACCCAACGGTACTAACCCGCCGTTCGATTCCAGGTTCGAAGCTTGGGCCATGTCCTCCCGTAGACGGGGTATCCGGCTCGGAGAGCTTGGGAATCCGGACATAGTTTGTCCTCAAAATAGAGGAAGACTTGCTGCATCGCTCCTCCACCACCGCTATCTGATGGGTAACCGGCGGAGAGTTAATCTCCCTTTGGTCAGGTTTAAGCCCGATCCGATCATAGTCCGTAGAGACTCCCAATGCGGCGATGCGATCCAAGAGCTCGCTCAAAGAAGATAGCTCCATTGGATCCATCTGCTCGGTGAATCCCAAGCCGACGTGGAGGCTGTTTTTGATGACCCGAGAAGTCATCGTCGGCGCGACGGCCAACGGGGCGGTCACGACGAAGCCGCCTAATCGGAGAGTTTGGCCTACAGCCAGGGCTCTGATAACCCACAAGTATAGGGGATCGCAACAACTTTCGAGGGTAGAGTATTCAACCCAAATTTATTGATTTGACACAAGGGGAGCCAAAGAATATTCTCAAGTATTAGCAGCTGAGTTGTCAATTCAACCACACCTGGAAACTTAGTATCTGCAGCAAAGTGTTTAGTAGCAAAGTAATATGATAGTGGTGTAGCGGCAACAAAAGTAAAGACAGCAAAAGTAATGTTTTTGGTATTTTGTTGTGATTGTAACAGTAGCAGCGGTAAAGTAAATAAGCGAGAACCAGTATATGGAAAACTCGTAGGCACCGGATCAGTGATGGATAATTATGCCGGATGCGGTTCATCATGTAACAGTAATAACATAGGGTGACACATAACTAGCTCGAATTCATCAATATAATGTAGGCATGTATTCCGTATATAGTCATACGTGCTTATGGAAAAGAACTTGCATGACATCTTTTGTCCTACCCTCCCGTGGAAGCGGGGTCCTATTGGAAACTAAGGGATATTAAGGCCTCCTTTTAATAGAGAACCGGAACAAAGCATTAGCACATAGTGAATACATGAACTCCTCAAACTATGGTCATCACCGGGAGTGGTCCCGATTATTGTCACTTCGGGGTTGCCGGATCATAACACATGGTAGGTGACTATAGACTTGCAAGATAGGATCAAGAACTCACATATATTCATGAAAACATAATAGGTTCAGATCTGAAATCATGGCACTCGGGCCCTAGTGACAAGCATTAAGCATAGCAAAGTCATAGCAACATCAATCTCGGAACATAGTGGATACTAGGGATCAAACCCTCACAAAACTAACTCGATTACATGATAAATCTCATCCAACCCATCACCGTCCAGCAAGCCTACGATGGAATTACTCACGCACGGCGGTGAGCATCATGAAATTGGTGATGGAGGATGGTTGATGATGACGACGGCGACGAATCCCCCTCTCCGGAGCCCCGAACGGACTCCAGATCAGCCCTCCCGAGAGGTTTTAGGGCTTGGCGGCGGCTCCGTATCGTAAAATGCAATGATTTCTTCTCCCTGGTTTTTTCTCTCCGAAAGCAAATATATAGAGTTGGAGTTGGCGTCGGAGGGCATCCAGGGGGCCCACGAGGTAGGGGGCACGCCCTAGAGGGGGGCGCGCCCCCACCCTCGTGGATAGGGTGTGGGCCCCCTGTTGGGGAACGTTGCAGAAAATTAAAAATTTTCCTACGGTTTCACCAAGATCCATCTATGAGTTCATCTAAGCAACGAGTCAAGGGAGAGAGTTTGCATCTACATACCACTTGTAGATCATGAGCGGAAGCTTGCCAAGGAGATGGCGATGATGGAGTCGTACTCGAACGTGATTCGGATCACCGATGTCCTAGTGCTGAACGGACAGCACCTCCGCGTTCAACACATGTACGGGACGGGAGACGTCTCCTCCGTCTTGATCCAGCAAGGAGGAAGGAGAGGTTGAGGAAGGCAGCTCCAACGGCAGCACGACAGCGTGGTGCAGTTGACGCGGCAGTATTCCGACAGGGCTTCGCCAAGCACGTACGGAGGAGGAGATGTGTTGGGGAGGGGAGGGGCTGCGCCTTGAGTATTGGTGTATTGCAGCCCTCCCCTCACCCCTCTATATATAGGGGAAAGGGCAAGGGGGGCCGGCCCTCTAGGGAAAACCCTAGCGGGGGGCGGCGGCCAAGGGGTGGGGGGCTTGCCCCCCAAGCAAAGGGGGTGCGCCCCCTTTAGGGTTTCCCCCCCACCCCTAGGCGCATGGGCCCAAGGAGGGGGGCGCGCCAAGCCCACTAGGGGCTGGCTGCTATCCCCACACAGCCCAAGTGGCCCCCCCGGGAGGGGTGGCCCCTCCCGGTGGACCCCCGGAACCCTTCCGGTGGTCCCGGTACAATACCGGTATAACCCCGAAACTTTCCGGTGCCCGTTTAACAACTTCCCATATATAAAACTTTACCTCCGGACCATCCCGGAACTCCTCGTGACGTCCGAGATCTCATCCGGGACTCCGAACAACATTCGGTAGTCACATACTAGTCTTCCTAACAACCCTAGCGTCACCGAACCTTAAGTGTGTAGACCCTACGGGCTCGGGAGACATGCAGACATGACCGAGACCACTCTCAGGCAATAACCAACAGCGGGGTCTGGATACCCATGTTGGCTCCCACACGCTCCTCGATTATTTCATCGGTTGAACCACGATGTCGAGGATTCGATCAAACCCTGTATACAATTCCCTTTGTCAATCGGTACGTTACTTGCCCGAGACTCGATCGTCGGTATCCTAATACCTTGTTCAGTCTCGTTACCGGCAAGTCACTTTACTCGTACCGTAATGCATGATCCCGTGGCCAACACATTGGTCACCTTGAGCTCATTATGATGATGCATTACCGAGTGGGCCCAGAGATACCTCTCCATCATACGGAGTGACAAATCCCAGTCTCGATCCGCATAAAACAATAGATACTTTCGGAGATACCTGTAGTGCACCTTTATAGTCACCCAGTTACGTTGTGACGTTTGATACACCCAAAGCACCCCTACGGTATCCAGGAGTTACACGCTCTCATGGTCAAAGGAAGAGATACTTGACATTGGCAAAGCTCTAGCAAACGAACTACACGATCTTTTTGCTATGCTTAGGATTGGGTCTTGTCCATCACATCATTCTCCTAATAATGTGATCCCGTTATCAACGACATCCAATGTCCATAGCCAGGAAACCATAACTATCTGTTGATCACAACGAGCTAGTCAACTAGAGGCTCACTAGGGACATATTGTGGTCTATGTATTCACACGTGTATTATGATTTCCGGATAATACAGTTATAGCATGAATAAAAGACAATTATCATGAACAATGAAATATAATAATACTTTTATTATTGCCTCTAGGGCATATTTCCAACAGTCTCCCACTTGCACTAGAGTCACTAATCTAGTTACATTGTGATGAATCGAACACCCATAGAGTTTTGGTGTTGATCATGTTTAGCTCGCGAGAGAGGTTTAGTCAACGGATCAACGACATTCAGATCTGTATGTACTTTGCAAATTTCTATGTCTCCATCTTGAACATTTTCACGGATGGAGTTGAAACAACGCTTGATGTGCCTGGTCTTCTTGTGAAACCTGGGCTCCTTAGCAAGGGCAATAGCTCCAGTGTTGTCACAGAAGAGTTTGATTGGCCCCGACGCATTGGGTATGACTCCTAGGTCAGTGATGAACTCCTTCACCCAAATAGCTTCATGCGCTGCCTTCGAGGCTGCCATGTACTCCGCTTCACATGTAGATCCCGCCACGACGCTCTGCTTGCAGCTGCACCAGCTTACTGCTCCACCATTCAACATATACACGTATCCGGGTTGTGACTTAGAGTCATCCAGATCTGTGTCGAAGCTAGCGTCGACGTAACCCTTTACGACGAGCTCTTCGTCACCTCCATAAACGAGAAACATGTCCTTTGTCCTTTTCAGGTACTTCAGGATATTCTTGACCGCTGTCCAGTGTTCCTTGCCGGGATTACTCTGGTATCTTGCTACCAAACTTACGGCAAGGTTTACATCAGGTCTGGTACACAGCATGGCATACATAATAGATCCTATGGCTGAAGCATAGGGGATGACACTCATCTCTTCTTTATCTTTTGCCGTGGTCGGTGACTGAGCTGAGCTCAATCTCACACCTTGTAACATAGGCAAGAACCCTTTCTTGGACTCATCCATTTTGAACTTTTTCAAAATCTTATCAAGGTATGTGCTTTGTGAAAGACCTATGAGGCGTCTCGATCTATCTCTATAGATTTTGATGCCTAATATATAAGCAGCTTCTCCAAGGTCCTTCATTGAAAAACATTTGTTCAAGTAGGCCTTAATGCTGTCCAGAAATTCTATATTATTCCCATCAAGAGTATGTCATCCACATATAATATGAGAAATGCTACAGAGCTCCCACTCACTTTCTTGTAAACGCAAGCTTCTCCATAAGTCTGCATAAACCCAAACGCTTTGATCATCTCATCAAAGCGAATATTCCAACTCCGAGATGCTTGCACCAGCCCATAAATGGATCACTGGAGCTTGCATACTTTGTTAGCGTTCTTAGGATCGACAAAACCTTCTGGCTGCATCATATACAACTCTTCCTTAAGATGCCCGTTAAGGAATGTCGTTTTGACGTCCATCTGCCATATCTCATAATCATAGTATGCGGCAATTGCTAACATGATTCGGACGGACTTAAGCTTCGCTACGGGAGAGAATGTCTCGTCGTAGTCAATCCCTTGAACTTGTCGATAACCCTTAGCGACAAGTCGAGCTTTATAGATGGTAACATTTCCATCCGCGTCCGTCTTCTTCTTAAAGATCCATTTGTTTTCTATCGCTCGCCGATCATCGGGCAAGTCAGTCAAAGTCCATACTTTGTTTTCATACATGGATTCTATCTCGGATTTCATGGCTTCTAGCCATTTGTTGGAATCTGGGCCCGCCATCGCTTCTTCATAGTTCGAAGGTTCACCGTTGTCTAACAACATGATTTCTAGGACAGGGTTGCCGTACCACTCTGGTGCGGAACGTGTCCTTGTGGACCTACGAAGTTCAGTAGCAACTTGATCCGAAGTACCTTGATCATCATCATTGGTTTCCTCTTTAGTTGGTGTGGGTATCACAGGAACATTTTCCTGAGCTGCACCACTTTCCCGTTCGAGAGGTAGTACTTCATCGAGTTCTACTTTCCTCCCACTTACTTCTTTCGAGAGAAACTCTTTTTCCAGAAAGCATCCGTTTTGGCAACAAAGATCTTGCCTTCGGATCTTAAGTAGAAGGTATACCCT
Source organism: Triticum aestivum (assembly GCF_018294505.1). Lineage (NCBI taxonomy): Eukaryota > Viridiplantae > Streptophyta > Magnoliopsida > Poales > Poaceae > Triticum > Triticum aestivum. Next base: position 268,712,286 of record NC_057803.1, on the reverse strand, counting down.
ACAGTTTCCTTAGGGTATCCTATGAAGACCCATTTTTCCGACTTGGGTTCGAGCTTTTCAGGTTGAAGTTTCTTGACATAAGCATCGCATCCCCAAACTTTTAGAAACGACAGCTTAGGTTTCTTCCCAAACCATAATTCATACGGTGTCGTCTCAACGGATTTAGACGGTGCCCTATTTAAAGTGAATGTAGCTGTCTCTAGAGCGTATCCCCAAAATGATAGCGGTAAATCGGTAAGAGACATCATAGACCGCACCATATCCAATAGAGTGCGATTACGACGTTCGAACACACTGTTTCGCTGAGGTGTTCCAGGCGGCGTGAGTTGTGAAACGATTCCACATTTCCTTAAGTGCGTGCCAAATTCGTGACTTAAATATTCTCCTCCACGATCTGATCGTAGGAACTTTATCTTTCGGTCACGTTGATTCTCCACCTCATTCTGAAATTCCTTGAACTTTTCAAAGGTCTCAGACTTGTGTTTCATTAAGTAGATATACCCATATCTACTTAAGTCGTCAGTGAGAGTGAGAACATAACGATATCCTCCGCGAGCCTCAACGCTCATTGGACCGCACACATCGGTATGTATGATTTCCAACAAGTTGGTTGCTCGCTCCATTGTACCGGAGAACGGAGTCTTGGTCATTTTGCCCATGAGGCATGGTTCGCATGTGTCAAATGATTCATAATCAAGAGACTCCAAAAGTCCATCAGCATGGAGCTTCTTCATGCGTTTGACACCAATGTGACCAAGGCGGCAGTGCCACAAGTATGCGGGACTATCGTTATCAACTTTACATCTTTTTGCATCTACACTATGAACATGTGTAATATTACGCTCGAGATTCATTAAGAATAAACCATTGACCATCGGAGCATGACCATAAAACATATTTCTCATATAAATCGAACAACCATTATTCTCAGACTTAAATGAGTAGCCATCTCGAATTAAACGAGATCCAGATACAATGTTCATGCTCAAACTTGGCACTAAATAACAATTATTAAGGTTCAAAACTAATCCCGTAGGTAAATGTAGAGGCAGCGTGCCGACGGCGATCACATCGACTCTGGAACCATTCCCGACGCGCATCGTCACCTCGTCTTTCGCCAGTCTCTGTTTATTCCGCAGCTCCTGCTGTGAGTTACAAATATGAGCAACGACACCGGTATCAAATACCCAGGAGTTACTACGAGTACTGGTAAGGTACACATCAATTACATGTATATCAAATATACCTTTGGTGTTGCCGGCCTTCTTATCCGCTAAGTATTTGGGGCAGTTCCGCTTCCAGTGACCCTTCCCCTTGCAATAAAAGCACTCAGTCTCAGGCTTGGGCCCATTCTTTGACTTCTTCCCGGCAACTGGCTTACCGGGCGCGGCAACCTCCTTGCCGTCCTTCTTGAAGTTCTTCTTACCCTTGCCCTTCTTGAACTTAGTGGTCTTATTGACCATCAACACTTGATGTTCTTTCTTGATTTCAACCTCTACTGACTTCAGCATAGAAAATACTTCAGGAATGGTCTTTACCATCCCCTGCATATTGTAGTTCATCACAAAGCTCTTGTAGCTTGGTGGGAGCGACTAGAGGATTCTGTCAATGACCGCCTCATCTGGGAGGTTAATATTTAGCTGGGTCATACGGTTGTGTAACCCAGACATCTTCAGGATGTGTTCACTGACAGAACTGTTTTCCTCCATCTTACAACTGTAGAACTTGTCGGAGACATCATATCTCTCGACCCGGGCGTGAGCTTGGAAAACTAGTTTCAGCTCTTCGAACATCTCATATGCTCCGTGATGCTCAAAACGCTTTTGGAGCCCCGGTTCTAAGCTGTAAAGCATGCCGCACTGAACGAGGGAGTAATCATCAGCACGAGACTGCCAAGCATTCATAATGTCTTGGTTCTCTGGGACGGGAGCGTCACCTAGCGGTCCTTCTAGGACATATTGTTTCCTGGCAGCTATGAGGATGATCCTCAGGTTCCGGACCCAGTCCGTATAGTTGCTGCCATCATCTTTCAGCTTGGTTTTCTCTAGGAACGCGTTGAAGTTCATGTTGACATGAGCGTTGGCCATTTGATCTACAAGACATATTTGCAAAGGTTTTAGACTAAGTTCATGATAATTAAGTTCTAATCAAATTATGAACTCCCACTTAGATTACACATCCCTCTAGTCATCTAAGTGTTACACGATCCGAGTCGACTAGCCCGTGTCCGATCATCACGTGAGACGGACTAGTCATCATCGGTGAACATTCTCATGTTGATCGTATCTTTCATACGACTCGTGTTCGACCTTTCGGTCTCCGTGTTCCAAGGCCATGTCTGCACATGCTAGGCTCGTCAAGTTAACCCTAAGTGTTTTCACTGTGTAAAACTGTCTTACACCCGTTGTATGTGAACGTAAGAATCCATCACACCCGATCATCACGTGGTGCTTAGAAGCGACGAACTGTAGCAACGGTGCACAGTTAGGGGAGAACACTTCTTGAAATTTTGTAAGGGATCACCTTATTTACTACCGTCGTCCTAAGTAAACAAGATGCATAAACATAATAAACATCACATGCAATTATATAGTTGTGACATGATATGGCCAATATCATATAGCTCCATTGATCTCCATCTTCGGGGCTCCATGATCATCTTGTCACCGGCTTGACACCATGATCTCCATCATCATGATCTCCATCATTGTGTCTTCATGAAGTTGTCACGCCAACGACTACTTCTACTTCTATGACTAACGCGTTTAGCAATGAAGTAAAGTAAGTTACATGGCGTTCTTCAATGACACGCAGGTCATACAAAAAATAAAGACAACTCCTATGGCTCCTGCCGGTTGTCATACTCATCGACATGCAAGTCATGAATCCTATTACAAAGAACATGATCTCATACATCACAATTCATCATTCATCACAACTTCTGGCCATATCACATCACTTGATCAATCGCTGCAAAAACAAGTTAGACGTCCTCTAATTGTTGTTGCATCTTTTACGTGGCTGCAATTGGGTTCTAGCAAGAACGTTTTCTTACCTACGAATAACCACAACGTGATTTTTTCAACTTCTATTTACCCTTCATAAGGGCCCTTTTCATCGAATCCGCTCCAACTAAAGTGGGAGAGACAGACACCCGCCAGCCACCTTATGCAACTAGTGCATGTTAGTCGGTGGAACCGGTCTCACGTAAGCGTACGTGTAAGGTTGGTCCGGGCCGCTTCATCCCACAATACCGCCGAAGCAAGAAAAGACTAGTAGAGGCAAGTAAGATGAAAAGATCCACGCCCACAACAAAATTGTGTTCTACTCGTGCAAAGAGAACTACGCATAGACCTAGCTCATGATGCCACTGTTGGGGAACGTTGCAGAAAATTAAAATTTTTCCTACGGTTTCACCAAGATCCATCTATGAGTTCATCTAAGCAACGAGTAAAGGGAGAGAGTTTGCATCTACATACCACTTGTAGATCACGAGCGGAAGCTTGCCAAGGAGATGGCGATGATGGAGTCGTACTCGAACGTGATTCGGATCACCGGTGTCCTAGTGCTGAACGGACAGCACCTCCACGTTCAACACACGTACGGGACGGGAGACGTCTCCTCCGTCTTGATCCAGCAAGGAGGAAGGAGAGGTTGAGGAAGGCAGCTCCAATGGCAGCACGACGGCGTGGTGCAGTTGACGCGGCAGTATTCCGACAGGGCTTCGCCAAGCACGTACGGAGGAGGAGATGTGTTGGGGAGGGGAGGGGCTGCGCCTTGAGTATTGGTGTATTGCAGCCCTCCCCTCACCCCTCTATATATAGGGGAAAGGGCAAGGGGGGCGGCCCTCTAGGGAAAACCCTAGGGGGGGGGGGCGGCGGCCAAGGGGTGGGGGGCTTGCCCCCCAAGCAAAGGGGGTGCGCCCCCTTTAGGGTTTCCCCCCACCCCTAGGCGCATGGGCCCAAGGAGGGGGGCGCGCCAAGCCCACTAGGGGCTGGCTGCTATCCCCATGCAGCCCAAGTGGCCCCCCCGGGAGGGGTGGCCCCTCCCGGTGGACCCCCGGAACCCTTCCGATGGTCCCGGTACAATACCGGTATAACCCCGAAACTTTCCGGTGCCCGTTTAACAACTTCCCATATATAAAACTTTACCTCCGGACCATTCCGGAACTCCTCGTGACGTCCGGGATCTCATCCGGGACTCCGAACAACATTCGGTAGTCACATACTAGTCTTCCTAACAACCGTAGCGTCACCGAACCTTAAGTGTGTAGACCCTACGGGCTCGGGAGACATGCAGACATGACCGAGACCACTCTCGGGCAATAACCAACAGCGGGGTCTGGATACCCATGTTGGCTCCCACACGCTCCTCGATGATTTCATCGGTTGAACCACGATGTCGAGGATTCGATCAAACCCTGTATACAATTCCCTTTGTCAATCGGTACGTTACTTGCCCGAGACTCGATCGTCGGTATCCTAATACCTTGTTCAGTCTCGTTACCGGTAAGTCACTTTACTCGTACCGTAATGCATGATCCCGTGGCCAACACATTGGTCACCTTGAGCTCATTATGATGATGCATTACCGAGTGGGCCCAGAGATACCTCTCCGTCATACGGAGTGACAAATCCCAGTCTCGATCCGCATAAAACAATAGATACTTTCGGAGATACCTGTAGTGCACCTTTATAGTCACCCAGTTACGTTGTGACGTTTGATACACCCAAAGCACCCCTACGGTATCTAGGAGTTACACGCTCTCATGGTCAAGGGAAGAGATACTTGACATTGGCAAAGCTCTAGCAAACGAACTACACGATCTTTTTGCTATGCTTAGGATTGGGTCTTGTCCATCACATCATTCTCCTAATGATGTGATCCCGTTATCAACGACATCCAATGTCCATAGCCAGGAAACCATAACTATCTGTTGATCACAACGAGCTAGTCAACTAGAGGCTCACTAGGGACATATTGTGGTCTATGTATTCACACGTGTATTATGATTTCCGGATAATACAATTATAGCATGAATAAAAGACAATTATCATGAACAATGAAATATAATAATACTTTTATTATTGCCTCTAGGGCATATTTCCAACACCCCCTGATCTTCATCTTTGGCGAGGATTTTTTATTATTTTTTCTAAGATGTTCCGTGGAGTTTCAGGTCATTCCGAGAATATTTGTTTTCTGCACATAAAACAACATCATGGCAATTTTGCTGAAAACAGCGTCAGTCCGGGTTAGTTCCATTCAAATCATACAAGTTAGAGTCCAAAACAAGGGCAAAAGTGTTTGGAAAAGTAGATACGACGGAGACGTATCATGTTTCCCAGAGGTAACATTGTCCCTGACAACAAGGCGAGCCATCAGGCCTTACCGTGACGGCATAGTGGAACTCTCAATTAAAGCACCAATGTCGCTGTCAAAACCGGCGGATCTCGGGTAGGGGGTCCCGAACTGTGCGTCTAAGGAGGATGGTAACATGAGGCGGGGGACACGATGTTTACCCAGGTTCGGGCCCTCTCGATGGAGGTAATACCCTACTTCCTGCTTGATTGATCTTGATGATATGAGTATTACAAGAGTTGATCTACCACGAGATCGGAGAGGCTAAACCCTATAAGCTAGCCTACGGTATGATTGTCGTTGTCCTACGGACTAAAACCCTCTGGTTTATATAGACACCGAAGGGGGATAGGGTTAAACAGAGCCGGTTACAAGGGAGGAGATCTACATATCCGAATTGCCAAGCTTGCCTTCCACGCAAAGGAGAGTCCCATCCGGACAGGGGACGAAGTCTTTAATCTTGTATCTTCATAGTCCTACAGTTCGACCAAAGTATATAGTCCGGCTATCCGAGGACCCCCTAATCCCGGACTCCCTCACTCGTCCCAAGATCTAGGATGGTACCGGAGGGAAACGGAAGAGGAAGAGAAGAGGTAAAACAAAGTTGCTTCTTGGACAAACGAATGAAACCACAAACCTTGAGAGGTTGAACAAATTGAAAGAAAGAACAATAACTAAGATGAACAAAGTTGAAAACACTCCGTTAGAAAAGAGGAACAAGGAACATTACTAGAGCCTTGTAGGTTGAAAGACATAAGAAAAGGGTTGCAATGGACAAGACATACATGCAAGCACTCCGGTAGAAACAAGATGCACAAGGAACGATAAAGATCGATTACGACAACACTCCGGTTGGAAATGGAAGGTAATGAATATGAGCTTGGGCAAAATGAAAACACTTGGATGAGAGTCCGGTTAGAAGAGGAATGATAGCCACAACACTCCGGTTAAAACAAGATAGAGAAGGAATAAGAATGATATAATTTGGACAGCACTCCGACTGCAAATGGAAGGAATTAACAACAACTTGACAAGATGAGAGGATACTTGATGAAATCAACAACACACTGCCTCTGGAACTACTGAAAGAAAGGCGCAATGTGTAAGACAGATTTCAGACAGCACGCCGATTGAGAAGGGAGGCGAAACTTGATAAGATGAGAGAACTTGAATGAAGGGCACGACACTCCGGTTGAAAATGGATAAGAACACGGTCCTCACAACCCGAGATGATGAGTGAAGATAGCAACATCACAAAGCCTTCGTAAGAAAGACTAGAAGGTCGATCGTCGAAACAATAGAACAGGGGAGAAAATGACATCTTCTGCCATAGATGATCTTGGAAAACACCCTTCCAAGAAAATTATAACGGAGTTGTTGGAAAACCAACAACGAAACAAATAAGCTTGTAGTGGGCTTATGGAAAACTTCTCAAAATTGAGGCGAAATTCTGCCACTACGAAAACAATAGATTGGATTTATATCAACAAGGAGATGAGAAGCTTATTTCACCGGGAAAGGAAGGAGAAGACTGGATCATTGATAAGCATCACAATAGCAACATTCCCAATGGAAGGCTTTCAGTGAAATCTAAACCAAGATACTCCAACGAAGAGATTGATGGATTGAGAAGAGCTCATGCTTGAAGAAGTTGATGGGTTTAACTATCTCATTCTAGACAACTTGTGAATCATGAAACACGAAAGAAATTGTCAAGAATGACATAACACCACCTCAAAAGATAAGGTAGAAAGAATTGCACTTCGGAATGCAAGATGAAGAATGCTTGACCTCGTCAAAACATGTGTTGAGCACCATGTTATTTTAGAGTATAGCTTTGCGGATCATAACTTTGAGAGAAATCTTGAAGAACAAATGAAGAATGACAGGAATCCTTGACGAACCACCATGAAGAAAGTCTTGAAGAACTCCAGATAGATAAAAGAAGGTCACAAGAAAAAGAAGCTTGAAAAGAATAAGACGAATCCTTGCATTGATTAAATGGAGCTTCGCGATGATATAACCAAGAATAACTTGGAACTCCGGAAAGAATGATGAATAAATGAAATCAAGAATTTTGATCAACCTCCGGAATAAGGAATTAATCCCTTGGATGAAACAATAATAAGAATTACGTTATGCGTATCCTTCACCACTTTAGATTGATGACAAGCAACAGATTTGGCATACTACTTATTCTCATAGAAAGGATTAAGATAGATATAGCGCGAACTTGAGAAGGTCTTCGGCGAATCACCGGAAGGATTGAAACAACGAATAAATTGATATGATAACCAAGGAAGAGAACTCTTGAATGAACCACCATAAGAATTGAAAATGGAAGAAGAAAAGATAAAGAAACACCTGGAAGAATTATAAAAAGAACAAAGATACTTGAGAGAATTTAGATACAAGAGAGCAAAGATATCATGAACTGATTAGAAGATATTTGAGCAATGCACCGGTAAGATTTGGAGAACGAGAGCTGAAAGCTGGAATGCGTAATTCTAAGATGATGGGCTCCGGAGAATCAAACTAAAAAGACTCCTGAATTGCTCCGGATGGGTGAAAATAATTCTCACAAACGAAAACAATTATGAGAGGATGGCATGAAGCTAGAACCACGAGTCTTTGGAAGAACGGGTAAGGATTTAAGAGGAACTCTTCTTCAGTCTTCAAGATTCGAGAATGACGACAAGAAACACCACCATGAATTATTTAGACACTCCGGGAGAATCAAAAGCGAAGAGGTTGAGCCAACTATGAAAGAATTTGAAAGATGTTTGGAGAAAGACATATGACTGATGATAAATCATTCTTACATCAAACTTCAAAAAGAATTTGAGGGTAGCTCCGGGAAAAAATAGAAGAGTCAGGTAAGATCCTGGGAAAAGACCTGTGGGTTAGGGCCCACTCGAAGATACAACATTGGAATGATTACTTGAAAAGAAAGATTGCACCGGTTGAATGAAATGGCTTGAATGAGATAACAACCTCGAAATAGGTTGAATGGATCTTGCATGAAAAGACGAGCCTTCTGAGATATCTTCAACACTCCAGAACACATGAATAGCAAGAAGTGAATGATTAAGAGGTGCACCAGCGTGAGGAAGCATTTGAAACGAGGAAAAGATATGATCAACACCAAAATCTTGAATTGAATCCACCGGAGAAGAAAAGAATGAAGAATGATGAACTTGTACAACATCTTCATGACAACCACCGGGTAAGAACATTGACGGAAAAGAATGGAGAGACTTCACATGAATAAAATAGATACTTGATTAAGAGATCTGATTCTTTGAAGGAAAAGGGTGGGAGGGCGGGAAAACAAAGACAACTTGGGGGCGGATGAAATGAACACCGTTGAGGAAAAACCGAGATTGGATCCCGCGAATGGGAAAATGATCGGATCCACTTGAAGAGAAACACACCGGTTGAAAAGGATTGACATGACAATCTCGATTATCATGAAGGATTTGTATTCGCACAGGAATATGAGAACACCACTTAGAAAAGGTATGGAATCAACACTTGACATTGAAGCAACTCGAATACCACAAACCAAAACAAAACAAAGGATTGGCTTGCAGAATAAACCGGAAACAAACATATGATAGACCCCATATCGTATCATGTGTCTGTTGGAAGGATATCGTACGAGCTACATGAATTCCCACTTATAAACTCCCAAAACTTTCTGGTTATGCAATCAGGTGTTGGGGATTCAGGGGAAGCATAATATCTCACCCAAACAAACAATTCCTATATCCAGTTGTATCCATCCTTCAACACATAACCAAGAAACCTTCGGAAATCATGTACCTCAACCTTCGAAAAGCATCCGTTATACGAGTTATGGCAATACTCCCGAACTCCCGCCCTAGTATTGGGTGGCGTCGAGGTTATCTCACCAACAACTGCATAAAAGAGATTTTCGATGTCGGCAAACTTCGGTATTCCAGAACTGCAACGATAAAATTGTGACGACAACACCTCGGAGCTCAACTCCCCGGGACACTGCCACAACCCCTAAATGTCAGGAGGCACCAAGAACAATGTTCTCGTCACAAGACTATCAGAACGATTCCAAGATACCCGCGTGATCCTAAAAATAATTTCGTGAAATTTTTGGAGAGAAGAGTCAAAACTTCTATGTGAGGAGGCCTCACTAGAGCGACGAAGGGGCTGAGGAGTAAAAAGAATCCTACTCTCCGATATATATAATCCTAAGACTCAAAACATTTTGTTCTAGACTCAGCAACGTCAGCGATTCATCAAGCAGGGGGCTCCTAAGTCGGGGATGGCTCTGATACCAACTTCTAACACCCACAATGCGGCTATATCTCCCACATGTCGGGGCACGACTTAGAGACATAGCCGCATGGTAGGCTTGTCGCAAGAGGGGTAATATTCACACATCCCATGTACTGAATATGAAAGGGATAAAGAGTTGGCTTACAATCTCCACTTCACACAATACATAAGTAGTTCATACATCATCCAGAATACAATCAAGGTCCGACTACAGAACCAAAAATAAAATAAGACAACCCCAAATGCTAGATCCCCGATCGTCCCAACTGGGCTCCACTACTGATCAACCGGAAAAGACATAAAACATCGGTCAAGATCCTCATCGAGCTCCCACTTGAGCTGGGTTACGCCACTTGCACTGGTTCCATCGGCACTTGCAACTGTTTGGAAGTATCTGTGAGTCACGAGGACTCAGCAATCTCACACCCGCGAGATCAAGACTATTTAAGCTTATGGGTAGGGAAAGGTAGTGAGGTGGAGCTGCAGCAAGCACTAAGCATATATGGTGGCTAACATACGCAAATAAAGAGCGAGAAGAGAAGCAACGCAAACGGTCGTGAAGCTAGAAGTGATCAAGAAGTGATCCTGAAACTACTTACGTTCAAACATAACACAAGACCGTGTTCACTTCCCGGACTCCGCCGAAAAGAGACCATCATGGCTACACACGCAGTTGATGCATTTTAATTAAGTTAAGTGTCCAGTTCTCTACAATTGGACATTAACAAATTCCCATCTGCCACATAACCACGGGTATGGCTTTCAAAAGTTCAAAACCCTGCAGGGGTGTCCCAACTTAGCCCATCACAAGCTCTCACGGTCAACGAAGGATATTCCTTCTCCCAGGAAGACCCGATCAGTCTTGGAATCCCGGTTACAAGACATTTCGACAATGGTAAAACAAGACCAGCAAAGCCGCCCGATGTGCCAACAATCCCGATAGGAGCTGCACATATCTCATTCTCAGGGCAACACCGGATAGGTCAATCTACGAGTAAAACCAACCCTCAAGTTGCCTCGAGGTGGCCCCGCAGGCTGCCCGGTTCGAACCAACACTTAGAGAAGCACTGGCCCGGGGAGGTTAAAATAAAGATGACCCTCGGGAGCGCGACTCCCAAGGGAAAAGTAGGTGGTGGTGAGGCAAATGGTAAACCAAGGTTGGGCCTTGCTGGAGGAGTTTTATTCAAAGTGAACTGTCAAGGGGTTCCCATAACACCCAACTGCGTAAGGAACGCAAAATCAAGGAACATAACACCGGTATGACGGAAACTAGGGCGGCAAGAGTGGAACAAAACACCAGGAATAAGGCCGAGCCTTCCACCCTTTACCAAGTATATAGATGCATTAATTAAATAAGAGATATTGTGATATCCCAACATAACCATGTTCCAACATGGAAAAAACTTCAGCTTCACCTGCAACTTCAGCTAGCCGAGCCTAGGAGGATTCGCTTAGGTAGCTGGAACATAGGGTCTCTGACAGGGAAGCTTCAGGAGCTAGTTGATGCAGCAGTGAGGAGAGGTGTTGATATCCTTTGCGTCGAAGAAACCAAATGGAGAGGACAGAAGGCGAAGGAGGTGGAGGATACCGGCTTCAAGCTGTGGTACACGGGGACGGCTGCAAACAGAAATGGCGTAGGCATCTTGATCAACAAGAGCCTCAAGTATGGAGTGGTAGACGTCAGGAGACGTTGGGACCGGATTATCCTGGTCAAGCTGGTAGCTGAGGACTTGGTTCTCAATGTTATCAGCGCATATGCCCCGCAAGTAGGCCACAATGAGAACACCAAGAGGGAGTTCTGGGAAGGCTTGGAAGACATGGTTAAGAGTGTACCGATTGGTGAGAAGCTCTTCATAGGAGGAGACCTCATTGGCCACGTGGGTACATCTAACACAGGTTTTGAAGGGGCACATGGGGGCTTTGGCTATGGCATCGGGAATCAAGAAGGAGAAGATGTCTTAAGCTTTGCTCTAGCCTACAACATGATTGTAGCTAACACCCTCTTTAGAAAGAGAGAATCACATCTGGTGACTTTTAGTAGTGGCCAACACTCTAGCCAGATTGATTTCATCCTCTCGAGAAGAGAAGATAGGCGTGCGTGCCTAGACTGTAAGGTGATACCTGGGGAGAGTGTTGTACCCCAGCATAAGCTGGTGGTTGCTGACTTCCGCTTTCGGATTCGTGTCCAGCGGGATAAGCGTGCCAAGGTCGCTAGAATGAAGTGGTGGAAGCTCAAGGGGGAGGTAGCTCAGGTGTTCAAGGAGAGGGTATTTAAGGAGGGCCCTTGGGAGGAAGGAGGGGATGCGGACAATGTGTGGATGAAGATGGCGACTTGCATTCGTAAGGTGGCCTCAGAGGAGTTTGGAGTGTCCAGGGGAAGGAGAAGCGAAGATAAGGATACCTGGTGGTGGAATGATGATGTCCAGAAGGCGCTTAAAGAGAAGAAAGATTGCTTCAGACGCCTATACCTGGATAGGAGTGCAGACAACATAGAGAAGTACAAGATGGCGAAGAAGGCCGCAAAGCGAGCTGTTGGTGAAGCAAGGGGTCAGGCATATGAGGACCTCTACCAACGGTTAGGCACGAAGGAAGGTGAAAGGGACATCTATAAGATGGCTAAGATCCGGGAGAGGAAGACGAGGGATATTGGCCAAGTCAAATGCATCAAGGACGGAGCAGGCCAACTCTTGGTGAAGGACGAAGAGATTAAGCATATATGGCGGGAGTACTTCGACAAGCTGTTCAATGGGGAGAATGAGAGTTCTACCATTGAACTGAATGACTCCTTTGATGAGACCAACATGTGTTTTGTGCGGCGCATCCAGGAGTCTGAGGTGAAGGAGGCTTTAAAAAGGATGAAAGGAGGCAAGGCGATGGGCCCTGATTGTATCCCCATTGAGGTGTGGAAAGGTCTCGGGGACATAGCGATAGTATGGCTAACCAAGCTTTTCAACCTCATTTTTCGGGCAAACAAGATGCCAGAAGAATGGAGACGGAGTATATTAGTACCAATCTTCAAGAACAAGGGGGATGTTCAGAGTTGTACTAATTACCGTGGAATTAAGCTGGTGAGCCATACAATGAAGCTATGGGAGAGAGTCATTGAGCACCGCTTAAGAAGAATGACAAGCGTGACCAAAAATTAGTTTGGTTTCATGCCTGGGAGGTCGACCATGGAAGCCATTTTCTTGGTACGACAACTTATGGAGAGATATAGGGAGCATAAGAAGGACTTGCATATGGTGTTCATTAACTTGGAGAAGGCCTATGATAAGATACCGCGGAATGTCATGTGGTGGGCCTTGGAGAAACACAAAGTCCCAGCAAAGTACATTACCCTCATCAAGGACATGTACAATAATGTTGTGACAAGTGTTCGAACAAGTGATGTCGACACCGATGACTTCCCGATTAAGATAGGACTGCATCAGGGTCAGCTTTGAGCCCTTATCTTTTTGCATTGGTGATGGATGAGGTCACAAGGGGTATACAAGGAGATATCCCATGGTGTATGCTCTTTGCGGATGATGTGGTGCTAGTTGACGATAGTCGGACGGGGGTAAATAGGAAGTTAGAGTTATGGAGACAAACCTTGGAATCGAAAGGGTTTAGGCTTAGTAGAACTAAAACCGAGTACATGATGTGCGGTTTCAGTACTACTAGCTGTGAGGAGCAGGAGGTTAGCCTTGATGGCCAGGTGGTACCTCGGAAGGACACCTTTCGGTATTTGGGGTCAATGTTGCAGGAGGATGGGGGTATTGATGAAGATGTGAACCATCGAATCAAAGCCGGATGGATGAAGTGGCGCCAAGCTTCTCGCATTCTCTGTGACAAGAGAGTGCCACAAAAGCTAAAAGGCAAGTTCTACAGGACGGTGGTTCGACCCGCAATGTTGTATGGCGCGGAGTGTTGGCCGACTAAAAGGCGACATGTTCAATAGTTAGGTGTGGCGGAGATGCGTATGTTGAGATGGATGTGTGGCCACACGAGGAAGGATCGAGTCCGGAATGATGATATACGAGATAGAGTTGGGGTAGCACCAATTGAAGAGAAGCTTGTCCAACATCGTTTGAGATGGTTTGGGCATATTCAGCGCATGCCTCCAGAAGCTCCAGTGCATAGCGGACGGCTAAAGCGCGCGGAGAATGTCAAGAGAGGGCGGGGTCGACCGATTTTGACATGGGAGGAGTCCTTTAAGAGAGACCTGAAGGATTGGAGTATCAACAAAGAGCTAGCTATGGACAGAGGTGCATGGAAGCTTGCTATCCATGTGCCAGAGCCATGAGTTGGTTGCGAGATCTTATGGGTTTATACTCTAGCCTACCCCAACTTGTTTGGGACTAAAGGCTTTGTTGTTGTTGTTGTTGTTGTTGTTGTTGTTGTTGTTGTTCACCTGCAACTAACAACGCTATAAGAGGGGCTGAGCAAAAGCGGTAACATAGCCAAACAACGGTTTGCTAGGAAAGGTGGGTTAGAGGCTTGACATGGCAATATGGGAGGCATGATATAGCAAGTGGTAGGTAGCGCGGCATAGCAACAGAGCGATCAACTAGCAAGCAAAGATAGAAGTGATTTCGAGGGTATGGTCATCTTGCCTGAGATCCCGCAAGGAAGAAGAACGAGTCCATGAAGAAGACAAACAGACGTAGTCGAACGAACCTCACAACTCCGGAACTGAACCGAAGCTAACGAGAGAAGCAACCCGAAAAGAAGCAAACAACATAGTAAACAACCACCACATAAACATGGCATGATGTACAACCAAGTATGATGCATGCCCAGTTTAATTAGGCATGGCATGGCAAAGACAACGAATAACTGGAAGACACCTGGTGCAATGGTCTCGGGGCGTTACATAGGAGGTGGCTGGCGGCACGGAAATTGAGGAGGGGGTAGGTAGAAGTAGGTGGAGGGGGTTAGGGTTCCAAAAATGGAAGGGGAAGGTCTGTATATAGACACAGGGGCTAGGTTAGGGGGATTAGGAGGGGTTTTTGGACCCTCCGATCTCGATCGGACGGCACCAGAAGCGAGGAGGGCTTTGGTGAGATGTGCGGAGAGGGAGTTGGGCTGAGATGAGAGGGAAGGAGTGCAGCCCAGCAACTGTTTCCGGAGACCAAAAACGTCCGACGTTTGACGGACTATACTGCCGCTATAGTTAACTGATGGGGCGTCAAACGGACTCCGAATGCAATGAAACTTAGCAGGCGACCTACTGACAACATAACAACACCGCATGCCAACTTTCAACTTATTCCGAGAACATTTTATGGCCACTTATAAAATACTAATTCAGATGTGCCGCGGGCGCGTGCAAGTGTGTCTGGGTTCAGAACTGACAACGGAAGGAACGGGGAGAACCCGGACGGATGCAAGTTTCGAAAACATGCAGATGCAATGTGGATGACATGGCAAGATGCAAAACGCAAGCGAAAGACAAGGCAACAACAGCGAATAACTGGAAGACACCTAGCGCATCAGTCTCGGGGCGTTACAACACTCCACCACTACAAGAGGATCTCGCCCCGAGATCTAGGATGGCACCGGAGGGAAAACGGAAGATGAAGAGAAGAGGTTAAACTAAGTTGCTTCTTTGACAAATGAGTGAAACCAAAGAATCTTGAGAGGTTAAACCATTTTTGAGAAAAAGAATACAACGAAGATGAAAAACGTTGAAAACACTCCATTAGAAAAGAGGAACAAGGAAGAACAAATTCGGACAACACTCTGGTTGAAAAGAGATGCAAGACTTGATAAGATGAAAATAACTTGAGCAGAGGACACAACACTCCGGTTAAATGGATAAGCATGAAAAGAACACGATCCTCATACTTCGAGATGATGAGTGAAGAGAGGAACATCACAATGCCTCCGTAAGAGAGAATAGAAGATAGATCATTGGAATGAAAGAATGGAGAAGAAATTGCCAACTTCTACCACAAATGAGCTTGGAAAGCACCCTTCCAAGAAGGTTAACACGGAGTTGTTGGAAAATCAACAACAAAAGAAAAAGCTTGTAGTGGGCTTATGGAAAACATCTCAAAACTGAGGTTAAATTTTGCCACTAACGGAAACAATAGATTGGATTGATATCAACCAGGAGACGAGAAACTTATTTTGCCGGGAGGATAAATGAAGAACTTGGGTCATTTATAAGCACCATAAATAGCAACAATCCTTAGGGAAGGCTTAAAGTGAAATATAGTGCAAGATAAACTTCAATGAAGAGATTGATGGGTAGAGAAGAGCTCATGCTCGAAGAAATAGATGGGTGTAACTACCTCATTCTTGACAACTGTTGAGACATGACACATGAAGGGATATTGTCAAGAATGACATAACACCATCTCAAAAGATGAGATATGAAAGAATTGCACTTTGGAATGCAAGATGAAGAATGCTTGAACTACTCTAAAAAGAATCTGGATGAACACTTCGGGAAGGAATTAAATCCTTTATGACCCATCATGTAGAGCCTCCATGAAGAACTCCGATAATAAAAGGATGATTAAACGAAAAGGGAAAGTTGAAAAGAACTCTGGGAGAAACCTTGCAATGATTAGATGAAGCTTTGCGACGAGATAAAGCAGAAAACTTGGAACTCCGGAAAAGTATGAGGCACTTGAACCGAGAATTTACTCATCGTGAACAAACTCCGGAAGAATGAATCAATCCCTTGGATGAAGCAAGAATAAGAATTATGTTATGCGCATCCTTCACCAAATTAAATTGATGACAAGCAACGGATTTGGCATACTACTTATTCTCGTAGAAATGATTAAGAGAGATATAGTGCAAACTTGAGAAAGGTCTTCAACGATACGCCGGTAGGATTGAAAACAACGAATAAATTGATATGATAACCAAGAAAGAGAACTCTTGAACCAACCACCGTAAGAATTGAACATGAAAGTAACAAAAGAACAATTCACTGGGAAGAATTGCAAAATGAACGAAGATACTTGAGAGAATTTAGATACAAGATAACGAAGAGATCACGAGCTAATTAGAGAATACTTGAGCGATGCCCCGGAAGAATTTGAGAACGAGAGCTGAAAGCTAGAATGAGTAGATCTTTTGAAATGATGGCCTTTGGATGACCAGAAAAAACAAAAACACCTCCTAAAATGCTCCAGATGGGTGAAAAGAATTCTCACAATCGAACACAATTATGAGAGGATGGCGGCAAGCTTGAACTATGCATATTTGGAAGAACGGGTAAGATTTGGAGGAGAAACTCTTCCTCGGTCTTCAAAATCTGAGAATGACGATGAGATACGCCACCATGAATTATTGAGGCACTCCGGAATGAAGAATAAAAAGGTTGAATCAACAATGAAAAGAATTTGAAAGATCTTGGAGAAGGCATTTGACTGATGATAACTCATTCTCACGTCAACCTTGGAAAAGAATTTGAGAGTAACTCCGGGAAGATTAGAAGAGTCGGGTAAGATCCTGGGAAAAGACCTGTGGGTTAGGGCCCACTGAAAAGAAACACCTTCGAACGATTACTTAAAAGGGAGATTGCACTGGTTGATTTAAATGGCTTGAATGAGCTAACATCCTCAAAAGAACTTGAGCGAATTGAGAATGGAAACTTGAATCTTCTGAGATATCTTCAGCACACCAGAACAATTGAATAGCGAAAAGTGGATGATTAAGAGGTGCACCGGCATGGAAAAACATTGGACAAATGAAAGGAATATGCTCAACACCGAAGCTTGAATTAAATCCATCGGAAAAGAAAAAGAGTGAAGAATGCTAAACTTGAAGCTCTGTTAGTATCTTCATGAGAATCACCGGATAAGAACATTGACGGAAAAGAATGAAGAGAATTCACATCCGTAAGATGGATACTTGATTCAGAAATATGAGTCCTTTAATGAAAAGGGTGGGAGGGCGGAAAACAAAGGCAACTTGGGGACGGATGAAACGAGCAACGTTGGGAAAACCGAGAGGTCATCTTGCGGATGTTGAAATGATCGGATCCACTTGACAAGAAACACGCCAGTTGGAAAAAGAGTTGACATGACAATCTCGATGATCACGAAGGATTAGTATTCACATAGAAATATGAGAATACTAATTAGGAAAGGTATGAAATCAACACTTGACTTCAAAGCAACTAGAGTACCACAACTCAAAACAAAACAAAGGATTGGCTTACAGCATAAGCCGGAACAAACATATGATAGATCCCATATCGTATCATGTGTCTGTTGGAAAGATATTTTAGGAGCTACTTGAATTACCACCTATAAAACTCCTGAAACTTTTTGGTTATGCAATCAGGTGTTGGGGATACAGGGGAAGCATAATATCTCACCCAAACTAACAAATCCTACGTCTAGCTGTATCCATCCTTCAACACATAACCAAGAAACCTTTAGAAATCGTGTACCTCAACCTTCGAAAAGCATCCGTTATACGAGTTATGGCAATACTCCCAAACTCCCGCCCCAGTACTGGGTGGTGTCGAGGTTATCTCACCAACAACTGCATAAAAGAGATTTTCAATGTCGGCGAAACTCAGGTATTCCAGAACTGCAACAATAAAATTGTGACGACAACACCTCGGAGCTCAACTCCTCGGGACACTGCCACAACCCCTAAATATCAGGAGGCACCAAGAACAATGTTCTCGTCACAAGACTATCGGAACGATTCCAAGATACCCGCGTGATCCTAAATTTTTTTCGTGAAATTTGAGGAGAGGAGAGACAAAACTTCTACGTCAGGAGGCCTCACCAGAGCGACGAAGGGACCGAGGAGTAAAAGTAATCCTACTCTCCGATATAAATAATCCTAAGACTCAAAACATTTTGTTCTAGACTCAACAATGTCAGCGATTCGATCAAGCAGGGGGCTCCTAAGTCGGGGATGGCTCTAATTACCAACTTGTAACACCCATAATGCGACTATATCTCCCACGTGTCGGGGCACGACTTTGAGGCATAGCCGCATGGTAGGCATGTCGCAAGAGGGGTAATCTTTACACATCCCATGTACTGAATAAGAAAGGGATAAAGAGTTGTCTTACAATCGCCACTTCACACAATACATAAAAATCCATACATCATCCAAGGTACAATCAAAGGTCCGACTACGGAACCAAAATAAAGAAAGACAACCCCAAATGCTAGATCCCCGATCGTCCCAACTGGGCTCCACTACTGATCATCTGAAAAAGAAACATAGCAACGAAAAGATCTTCATAGAGCTCCCACTTGAGCTCGGTTGCGTCACCTGCACTGGTATCATCGGCACCTACAACTGTTTGGAAGTATCTGTGAGCCACAAGGACTCAGCAATCTCACACCCACGAGATCAAGACTATTTAAGGTTATGGGTAGGAAAGGGTAGTGAGGTGGAGCTGCAACACTAAGCATATATGGCGGCTAACATACGCAAATAAGAGCGAGAAGAGAAGTAACCCAACGATAAAGAAGCTAGAAGTGATCAAGAAGTGATCCTGAAAGCTAGTTACGTTCAAACATAACACAAGACCGTGTTCACTTCCCCGATTCCACCGGAAAGAGACCATCACGGCTACACACGCGGTTGATGCATTTTAATTAAGTTAAGTGTCAAGTTCTCTATAACCGACATTAACAAATTCCCATCTGCCACATAACCGCGGGCACGGCTCTCGAAAGTTTATACCCTGCAGGGGTGTCCCAACTTAGCCCATCACAAGCTCTCACGGTCAACGAAGGATATTCCTTCTCCCGGGAAGACCCGATCAGTCTCGGAATCCCGGTTACAAGACATTTTGACAATGGTAAAACAAGACCAGCAAGACCGCCTGGATGTGCCGACAAATCCCGATAGGAGCTGCACATATCTCATTCTCGGGGCACACTGGATAAGCTAAGCGTACAGGTACCAACATAACCCAAGTTGCCAAGGGACAGTCCCGCACGGTGCTCTAGTTCGGACCAACACTTAGAGAAGCACTGGCCGGGGGGGGGGGGTTCAATAAGATGACCCTCGGGTTAATTACTCCGAAGGGAAAGGTATAGGTTGTTAGGCAAATGTAAAACCAAGGTTGGGCCTTGCTGGAGGAGTTTTATTCAAAGCGAACTGTCAAGGGGTTCCCATAACACCCAACCGCGTAAGGAACGCAAAATCAAGGAACATAACACCGGTATGATGGAAACTAGGGTTGCAAGAGTGGAACAAAACACCAGGCATAAGGCCGAGCCTTCCACCCTTTACCAAGTATATAGATGCATTAATTAAGTAATGTATATTGTGATACCCCAACATATCCATGTTCCAACATGGAACAAACTTCAGCTTCACCTGCAACTAGCAACGCTATAAGAGGGGCTGAGCAAAGCGGTAACATAGCCAAACAACGGTTTGCTAGGAAGGTGGGTTAGAGGCTTGTCATGGCAATATGGGAGGCATGATATAACATGTGGTAGGTAACGCGACATAGTGATAGAACGAACAACTAGCAAGCAAAGATAGAAGTGATTTCGAGGGTATGGTCATATTGCTTGAGATCCCGCAAGGAAGAAGAATGAGTCCATGAAGAAGACAAACGGACGTAGTCGAACGAATCCTCACAACTCCGGAACGGAACCGAAGCTAACGAGAGAAGCAACCTGGAAAGAAGCAAGCCACATAGTAAACAACCATCACATAAGCATGGCATGATGCGCAACCAAGTATGATGCATGTCCGGTTCAATATGCATGGCATGGCAAAGTGCACAAACAATACTACAAATTAAGTGGAGCTCAATATGCAACGAGATGCATATTGACAAAACACCACATGACTTATTTAGTTCTCCCCCGTTTATGTACCCAACAATATTAAATGTTGTTAAACATGGCAAGAGGTGAAGCATAACTAAACTACCTATCTAGACAAGTTTAAATGAGGCCGGAACAGCAAACAACAATTCCGGAAAAACCCCATATGCATATTATGAATTTGGTACTGTTCTACCCTAAAGCATATTTTAGAGTTGTTAAACATGCAAAGTAAGTACACCATGTTAAACTTGGCATTTTTATACCCTATTTACATATAAAGTTTATTTAAATCCGAGCTACGGTTATTTAGTTATGAAATAAAGCATTTTTATGGCATTTGAGAAAAATGAACAAACAGCAAGTGTAAACATTTTAAACATGGATGAAAGTGGAAAATTATTAATCTACACAAAATTATAAGCATTTTACATATATAGATCACTTTAAACCGATGCACGGTTATTTAGTTATTAACAATTTGAAACAAGGGCATTTTCTGTAATTATGCATGCACAGGAAAATAGATAAATTCACAGAACGAAAAAAAGTCTATGGGCCGAATCTGGCAGGCCCAAAAGTGCACAGGGGCGGGGGCTGCTCACCAGGCCTTGTGGGCCGGTTCGATGGAGCGGTGGTCGGCTGGGCGCTGGCTGGGCCACGGGGAAAGCATGGCCCACGCGGGTGGGGGCCGCGGTCAACGGCGCTGTAGGCGGATCGGGGATCTCCCGATTGAACTTGAGAGTGGCGGCGACACGATCTCCGGCACGGGAGGCACACGGGGAAAATGGCGACGGGTGCGACCGGCGAGGTCAGGATCGCATCGCAGGGCCCTGGATCCGGCGGAGGAGTGCTTGACGACGCCGCCACGGAGTTTGGACGCGGCGCGGATGGAGGTTGACTTCGGCGGAACTCCGGCGGAGGCGCGCGCCGGCGGGCGATGCGAGATCCGGTGAGGTGGGTGGCAGGCGGCTCGCGCGCGACGACGAGGGAGCAGGTCGGGGCGGATCCGGGCGGGGTCGGCCCCTCTGGTGCCGGCAAGGGGAAGGCGGGCGGCGCGAGCGACACTCCGGCGAAGCACCAGCGAGGAGCGGGCGGCACGCGGCCAACGAAGCAGAGCGGGCTTTGGCGGCGCAACGCGGGCTCCCTCCGGGCCCTGATCTGGCCAGGGGCGGGCCTGCTACGGATCGAGAGGACCACGGGGAGGTGGGAGGAGGCCAGGGGCGACGTGGCAGCGTCTGGTTGGCTGCAGGCGTCGGCTGCGGCGGCGCGACCAATGGTGGTGCGCCACTTGGCGGCAGAGGGCTGGCCGGGCACGGATTCCGAGGAGGGGGCGGCGACTGCAGGTAGGAGGTGGCTGGAGGCGCGGAAATTGAGTAGGGGGTAGGTAGAAGTAGGTGGAGGGGGTTAGGGTTCCAAAAATGGAAGGGGAAGGTCTGTATATAGACACAGGGGCTAGGTTAGGGGGATTAGGAGGGGTTTTTGGACCCTCCGATCTCGATCGGACGGCACCGGACGCGAGGAGGGGTTTGGTGAGCTGTGCGGAGAGGGGGTTGGGCTGAGATGAGAGGGAAGGAGTGCAGCCCGACAACTGTTTCCGGAGACCGAAAACGTCCGACGTTTGACCGACTATACTGCCGCTATAGTTAACCGATGGGGCGTCAAACGGACTCCGAATTCGATGAAACTTGGCAGGCGACCTACTGACAACATAACAACATCGCATGCCAACTTTCAACTCATTCTGAGAACATTTTCCGGCCACTTATAAAATACTAATTCGGACGTGCCCCGGGTGCGTGCAAGTGTGTCTGGTCTCAGAACTGACAACGGAAGGAATGGGGAGAACCCGGACGGATGCAAGTTTCGAAAACATGCAGATGCAATGCGGATGACATGGCAAGATGCAACACACAAGCGAAAGACAAGGCAACAACATCGAATAACTGGAAAACACCTGCGCATCTATCTCGGGGCATTACACGAGCCTCGGAGGTTTCCCCAACGATGGGAGTGTTGAGTGCCTCCGTATTGTGACGATGCAGCTCCTCTCGCTGCTGCGAAGTAAGGGCTTGAGGACGATATTCTTCGTGAACATGCGACGGATCACCGCCGCCATCACCACCGTCGCTGTGGCGGAAACCAGGCGGGCCACACGGCGTGTCGACCATCAAGACTTCTGCCGCAGGGTCGCTGCTGTCACACCCGAATAGGGTCATGACGGAGCCAGTCGACAGGTCGAACAACCCGTAGAGAGATTCGTCGGGCTCGATTGCCGCGACTTGAGGGGTGGCCGACCGGCAAGCCACGGCATGCTTGATCCACCGCTGAAGCCGCGATCGACCAGATCATTTGCGGTGTCGGGCAGCAAAGAGCAAAGACGTTGCGGGGGCGGACCGATATTGGGTCGACGGACACCGCGGGCGCATGCCCGAAAGTGGATCGCTCCGCAGACGGGGAGCGCCTCGACATCAAGGGGAGCTTCTTGAAGCCAAGAGGAGTCGTCGGCGATGAAAACGAGCACGCCGAGACGGATCTCGCGAGCCTCAGCCAAACCTCCGCCAGAAACCATGATGATGGAACCGGAAAAATCGTAACCTCATTGGAAGTCGCTAAGACACCGGCCCCACGGTGGGCGCCAACTATCGTGGTTCTAAATCTGATAGTAGATTAGTGGGTACTTAAGAGGAGGCAAGATCCTAGCTATGATGAGGTTGTGCACACAAGATTTACGAGTTTAGGCCCTTCGCGGAGGAAGTAATAGCCCTATGTCTCGGTGCCCTGAGGCGGTCGACTGGATTATGCGTGAAGTTACAGGGGGTGCGAACCCTTGTACTCGAGGAGGGGGGTGGCTTATATAGAGTGTGCCGGACCCCTTCAGCCCTCAATTATACAGGGTTCAATGTACATAAAGATGAGGTGTTACTGGTAACGCCAGTAGTAAAGACGTATAAATGATCATTAACACTACAGAGTGAACGCCTGACCATTGCCATCCTGAGTGACTTTAGGTCTTCTGTCTTCCGAGTTGTTTCTTATATGGTTGAATAGTGATATATTGGTCGAATGGAATTGGGTTGTCCGAGTGGAGTTGTTGGTCGAGCGAATTTCACTCTGAGGAGATTCCGGTCGGTGGGAATTACTGTGCTTTGAATGCTGTTGATCTTTGAGTAGTGTCCATGGGGAGGGTGTCTAGGTCAGGCCTATTACCCTACCCTAGGTACATGTCATCGTCAGTAGCAACGATACATACGTGTCGGTTCCCCTTCTGTCACTAGGATCAAGCACCATAAGATCGAACCCACTACAAAGCACCTCTTCCCATTCCAAGATAAATAGATCAAGTTGGCCAAGCAAAACCCAAATATCAGAGAAGAAATACGAGGCTATAAGCAATCATGCATATAAGAGATCAAAGAAACTCAAATAACTTTCATGGATATAAAAAGACAGATCTGACCATAAACTCAAAGTTCATCTGATCTCAACAAATACACCGCAAAATGAGTCACATCATAAGGATCTCCAAGAGACCATTGTATTGAGAATCAAATGAGAGACATGAAGCGATCTAGCTACTAACTACGGACCCGAAGGTCTACAAATAACTAGTCACGCATCATCAGAGAGGCACCAATGGAAGTGGTGAACCCCTCCGTGATGGTGTCTAGATTGGATCTGGTGGTTCTGGACTCTGCGGCGGCTGGAATTGATTTTCGTCGACTCCCCTAGGGTTTCTGGAATATTGTGGTATTTATAGAGCAAAGAGGCGGTCCGGGGGCACCCGAGGTGGGCACAACCCACTAGGGCGCGCTTGGGCCTCCTGGCGCGCCCTGGTGGGTTGTGCTCTACTCGGAGCACCCCTAGGCGCAACCTTGGCCCGTTAGGTGCATTCTGGTCCATAAAAAATCTCCGTAAAGTTTCGTTGCATTTGGACTCCGTTTGGTACTGATTTTTTGCGATGTAAAAAACATGCAAAAAATAGCACTTGGCACTATGTCAATAGGTTAGTACAAAAAAATGATATAAAATGACTATAAAATGGTTATAAAGCATCCAAGATTGATACTATAACAACATGGAGCAATAAAAAATTATAGATACATTTTGTCATCTTCGGCTCGAGATCCATAAGATGCCCTCATGATTGATTCATATGGTGGCCTAATTCTTGTTCTAGGGAAGTGTTCCATACCCTCCCTCAAAGGAAACTGGAACTTAATATTTCCTTCTTTCATATCAATCACGACACCAATAGTGCGTAAAAATGGTCTACCAAGAATAATTGGACAAGACGGATTGCAATCAATATCAAGAACAATAAAGTCTATGGGCACATAATTCCTATTTGCAAGAATGATAACATCATTAATTCTTCCCATAGACTTTTTAATAGTAGAGTCTGCCAAGTGCAAATTTAAAGAACATGATTCAATATTTGTAAGACCAAGCACATCACATAAAGATTTCTGAATTGTAGAAACACTAGCACCCAAGTCACACAAAGCAAAACACTCATAATTTTTAATCTTGACTTTGATAGTAGGTTCCCATTCATCATGCAATTTTCTAGGAATTGAAACTTCCAATTCCAACTTTTCTTCTAAAGCTTCCATCATAGCATCAACAATATGTTTAGTAAAAGCTTTATTTTGTTCATAAGCATGGGGTGAATTTATCATGGATTGCAAAAAATAAATACAATCAATCAAAGAGCAACTACTATAATTAAAGTCTTTGTAATCCAAAAGAGTGGGCACATCACTAGCTAAAGTTTCGACCTCTTCAAACCCAATTTTATCAATTTTCTCAACAAGATTTTCACTCTCCGAATTATCGTGATACCTTCTAACTAAAGTTGACTCTTATCCAATCCCTTTTTCATCAATCTTAACTTTACTAAACAAGGAATCAATAGAAGAAACACCAATCATTTTAATATCTTCATCACTTTTGCGAAAATAATCACTAGAAAACGCCTTTTCTAAAAATTCTCGTTGAGCTCTATAAGCATAGCGTTCTTTTGTTACTTTCATCCTTAGAAACATAAAGATCTTTAATTGATTCCTCTACCTTAGGCACAAATTTTTTCATCTTGAGACTTTCCACATCATGAGAAATTCTATCAACACTTCTAGACAAATCATCAATCTTATTCAACTTTTCTTCTATGGAAGTGTTGAAAACTTTTTGCATGTTGATAAATTCTTTAATATTATTCTCAAGATCAGAGGTGTTCCTATTATTATTATAAGAATGATTTCCATAGTAATTACCATAATTATTAGAGGAATTACTAGGAAAAGGCCTAGGATTAAAATTACCTCTATAAGCATTGTTGTTGAAATTATTTCGAGAGATAAAATCCACATCTATGGCATCACTATTTTTCTCATTCAAAGTAGACAAAGGCATATCATTCAAATCAATAGGAGCACTTTTACTAGCAACCATTTTCATAAGAGCATCAACTTTTTCACTCAACGAAGAAATTTCTTCAACCGAATTAACCTTTTTACTAGTAGGAGCTCTTTCGGTATGCCATTGTGAATAATTTGCCATGATATTATCAAGCAATTTGGTGGCTTCACCCAAAGTAATTTCCATAATAGTACCACCCGTGGCGGAATCTAAAAGATTACGAGAAACAAAATTCAATCCCGCATAAAAATTTGGTATGATCATCCAAAGATTTAACCCATGAGTTGGGCAATTCCTTAGCATCATTTTCATCCTTTCCCAAGATTGTGCAACATGCTCATGTTCAAGTTGCTTGAAATTCATGATCTGGGTTCTAAGGGAAATAATTTTTGCGGGCGGAAAATACTTAGTGATAAAAGCATCTTTGCACTTATTCCAAGAATCGATATATTGCGAGGCAAAGAAGAGAACCAAATTTTTGCAGAATCACGCAAAGAAAACGGAAATAATTTCATCTTCACAACATCATTGTCCACATCTTTTTTCTTTTGCATAGCGCATAATTCCATGAAGGTATTAAGATGGGACACGACATCCTCATTAGGAGTACTGGAAAATTGATCTTTCATAACAAGATTCAGCAAAGCAGTATTATTATCACAAGTCTCCGCACTAGTGGCAGGAGGAGCAAGCAGAGTGTCAATAAAATCATTGTTGTTGGTATTTGAGAAATCACACAACTTGGTGTTCTCTTGAGTCATGATGATTACAAAACAAGATTGCACTCAAAAATAGATCCGGCAAGAAAACGGCGAACGGAAAAGAGGGGCGAATAAAACGGCAATTTTTTGTGAAGCGGGGGAGAGGAAAATGAGAGGCAAATTGCAAATAATGTATATTGCGAGGAGATGAGGTTTGTGATTAGGAACCTGGTATATGTTGAAGATGCTCCCCGACAATGGCGCCATAAATTCCTTTTGATGTCGCTTGAAGCTACGTCGGTATTTCCCCAAAGAGGAAGGGATGATGCAGCACAACGACGGTAGGTATTTCCTTCATATATGAAACCAAGGTTATCGAACCAGTAGGAGAACCAAGCAACACAACGTAAATAGCACCTACCCATCAGGTGTCTTCTGGTCCAAAAAAATCTCCGTAAAGTTTCGTGGCATTTGGACTCCGTTTGGTATTGATTTTATGTGATGTAAAAAACATGCAAAAAAACAGCAACTGGCACTTGGCCCTATGTCAATAGGTTAGTACAAAAAATGATATAAAATGACTATAAAATGATTATAAAACATCCAAAATTGATAATATAATAACATGGACCAATCAAAAATTATAGATACGTTGGAGATGTATCACTCAACATTAGTCATTAAGAACTCACATACTTATTGCAAAAATCTATTAGTCATCGAAACAAAGTACTACGTGCATGCTCCTAGGGGGATAGATTGGTAGGAAAAGACCATCTCTTGTCCCTGACCGCCACTCATAAGGAAGACAATCAAAGAATATCTTATGCTCCAACTTTGTTACATAACGGTTCACCATACCTACATGCTACGAGACTCACAAACGTCAACACAAGTATTTCTCAAATTCACAATCACACACTAGCATGACTTTAATATCACCATATTCATATCTCAAAACAATCATAAGCAATCAAACTTCTCATAGTATTCAATGCACTTTTATGAAAGTTTTTATTATATCCTTCTTGGATGCCTATCATATTAGGACTAAATTTATAACCTAAGAAAATTACCATGCTGTTTAAGACTCTCAAAATGATATAAGTGAAGCATGAGAGTTCAACAATTTCTTCAAAATAAAACTACCGCCGTGCTCTAAAAAGATATAAGTGAAGCACTAGAGCAAATGACAAACTACTCCAAAAGATATAAGTGAAGATCGATGAGTAGTTGAATAATTATGCAACTATGTGAAGACTCCTTCTCATAAATAAAACTTCAGATCTTAAGTACTTTATTCAAACAGCAAGCAAAACCTAATAAAATAAAATGACGCTCCAAGCAAAACACATATCATGCGGTGAATAAAAATATAGCTCCAAGTAAGGTTACCGATGACCAAAGACGAAAGAGGGGATACCATCCGGGGTATCCCCAAGCTTAGGCTCTTGGTTGTCCTTGAATATTGCCTTGGGATGCCTTGGGCATCCCCAAGCTTAGGCTCTTACCACTCCTTATTCCGTAGTCCATCAAAACTTTACCCAAAACTTGAAAACTTCACAACACAAAACTCAACAGAGAAGTCGTAAGCTCCGTTAGTATAAGAAAGCAAATCACCACTTAGGTACTGTCAAGACAAGATTCATAATTTTTCTCACATGATGCCTACTGTACCATATAATTTCTACAATTTTTATTAAGCAATATAAGCCATAGAAACTAGAAAACAAGCAAACTATGCATTGAAAACAGAATCTATCAAAAACAGAACAGTCTGTAGCAATCTGGAGATTTCAAATACTTCTATAACTCCGAAAATCCCGAGAAATTAGGAAGTCCTAGGAAATTTGTTTATTAATCCTCTGCAAAAAGAATCGGTATTTTATGGTGCTTCTGTAAAAATGGGAATTGTTTTCCTGAGTGCAAAAGTTTCTGTTTTTAAGCAAGATCAAATCAATATCACCATAGATCATCCCAAAGGTCTTACTTGGCACTTTATTGAAACAAAAGCTATAAAACATGATCACTACAGTAGCTTAATCATGTGAACACACAAAAATAGTAGGTATAACTGTTGGATTGTCTCCCAACAAGCGCTTTTCTTTATTCCTTTCTAGCTAGGCATGATGATTTCAATGATGCTCACATAAAAGATAAGAATTGAAGCATAATTGGAGCATCATGAAGCATATGACTAGCACATTTAAGTCTAACCCACTTTCTATGCATAGGGATTTGCGAGCAAACAACTTATGGGAACAAGAATCAACTTGCATAGGAAGGTAAAACAAGCATAACTTCAAGACTTTAAGCACATAGAGAGGAAACTTGATATTATTGCAATTCCTACAATCATATACTCCTCCCTCATAATAATTTTTAGTAGCATCATCAATGAATTCAACAATATAACCATCACATAAAGCATTACTTTCATGATCTACATGCATAGGAATTTTATTTCTCTCCACATAAGCAAATTCATTCTCATTCAAAATTGTGGGAGTATCATACGAAACTTGAATACTATAAATTGTTTCCGCATTAAAAGAGTAATGTTCAGAAAAAGGGTAATCATAATTATGACAAGCTTTATAAATATAATCATCACTACTTTTTATAACATAAATGACATCACAATAATCATCATAAGTAGCAACTTTGTTATCATCATAATCAATTGAAACATCTTCCAAGATAGTGGAATAATTACTAAATAAAGTCACGACCTCTCCAAATCCACTTTTATCCTTAAAATAAGATTCAACACCCTACAAAATAGTGGGATCACTACTTCCTAAAGTTGACACTCTTCGAAACCCACTTTCATAAATATTGCAATCATCATAAATAGGAGGCATGATATCATCATCATAAATTTGCTCATCAAAACTTGGAGGACTAAAAATAGCATCTTCATTAAACAAGCATCCCCAAGCTTGGGACAAACATTAATTGCAGAAAATAAATTCTCAATCATGTGCGATACGTCTCCAACGTATCTATAGTTTTTGATTGTTCCATGCTGTTATATTATCAATCTTGGATGTTTTATAATCATTTTATAGTCATTTTATATCATTTTTGGTACTAACCTATTGACATAGTGCCAAGTGCCAGTTGCTGTTTTTGCATGTTTTTTACATTGCAGAAAATCAATACCAAAGGGAGTCCAAATGCCACGAAACTTTATGGATATTTTTTATGGACCAGAAGACACCTAATGGGCCAAGGCTGCGCCTAGGGGGGGGGGGTGCTCCGAGGAGAGCACAACCCACCAGGGCGCGCCAGGAGGCCCAGGCGCGCCCTGGTGGGTTGTGTCCACCTCGGGTGCCCCCAGACCGCCTCTTTGCTCTATAAATACCCCAATATTCCAGAAACCCTAGGGGAGTTATCGACGAAAATCAATTCCAGCCGCCGCAGAGTCCAGAACCACCAGATCCAATCTAGACACCATCACGGATGGGGTTCACCACCTTCATTGGTGCCTCCCCGATGATGCGTGAGTAGTTCTTTGTAGACCTTCGGGTCCGTAGTTAGTATCTAGATGGCTTCATTTCTCTTGTTTGATTCTCAATACAATGGTCTCTTGGAGATCCATATGATGTAACTCTTTTTGCAGTGTGTTTGTTGGGATCGGATGAACTTTGAGTTTATGATCAGATCTATCTTTTTATATCCATGAAAATATTTGAGTTTCTTTGATCTCTTTTATGCATGATTGCTAGTATTTCTTCTCCAATATTTGGGTTTTGTTTGGCAATGGGAAGAGGTGCTTTGTAGTGGGTTCGATCTTACGGTGCTTGATCCCAGTGACAGAAGGGGAACCAACACGTATGTATCGTTGCTACTAAGGATAAAATGACGGGGTCTATCTCTACATAGATAGATCTTGTCTACATCATGTCATCGTTCATATTGCATTACTCTATTTCTCCATGAACTTAATACACTAGATGCATGCTGGATAGCGGTTGATGTGTGGAGTAATAGTAGTAGATGCAGGCAGGAGTCGGTCTATTAATCTTGGACGTGATGCCTATTAATGATCATGGCCTCGATATCGTCATGAGTATTTGAAGTTCTATCAATTGCCCAACAGTAATTTGTTTACCCATCGTTTGCTATTTTCTCGAGAGAAGCCACTAGTAAAACCTACAACCCCCGGGTTTCTTTCTCATATTATTTGCCTTTGCGATCTATTTTATTTGCCTTTTATTTTTAGATCTATTAAACCAAAAATACCAAAATACCTTGCTGCAATTTATTTTATTTGGCGTTTGATCTATCAATATTTACATCTCTCTCACGTCCGTTTGCCCATCTTGGGGCGCCGCTACCCGAAAGGGATTGACAACCCCCTTTACACGTCGGGTTGCGAGTAGTTGTTATTTGTGTGCAGGTGCTGTTTACATTGTGTTTCTTGGTTCTCCTACTGGTTCGATAACCTTGGTTAAATATTTGAGGGAAATACCTACCGCCGCTATGCTGCATCATCCCTTCCTCTTTGGGGAAATACCGTCGTAGCTTCAAGCGACATCATTGGGTCCATGGGTTATACGCACTCTCACCCTTCCACCATTGCTAGCCTCTCTTGTGCAATGCAACTTTCGCCGGTACCATAACCCCACCATATACCTTCCTCAAAATAGCCACCATACCTACCTATTATGGCATTTCCATAGCCATTCCGAGATATATTGCCATGCAATTTTCCACCGTTCCATTTATTATGACACACATCATCATTGTCATATTGCTTTGCATGATCATGTAGTTGACATCGTATTTCTGGCAAAGCCACCTTTCATAATTCTTTCATACATCCCGGTACACCGCCGGAGGTAATCATATAGAGTCATATTTTGTTCTAAGTATCGAGTTGTAATTCTTGAGTTGTAAAGTTAATAAAAGTGTGATGACCTTCATTATTAGAGCATTGTCCCATGTGAGGAAAAAAAGAGGGAATACCAAAAAAAGAAGGCCCAAAAAAACAAAAAAACAAAAGAATGAGAGAAAAAGAGAGAAGGGGCAATGCTACTATCCTTTTACCACACTTGTGCTTCAAAGTAGCACCATGATCTTCATGATAGAGAGTCTCCTATGTTGTCAGTTTCATATACTAGTGGGAATTTTTCATTATAGAACTTGGCTTGTATATTCCAATCATGGGCTTCCTCAAATTGCCCTAGGTCTTCATGAGCAAGCAAGTTGGATGCACACCCACTTAGTTTTCTTTTTGAGCTTGCATAAACTTATAGCTCTAGTGCATCCGTTGCTTGGCAATCCCTACTCACTCACATTGATATCTATGGATGGCCATCTCCATAGCCCGTTGATATTCCTAGTTGATGTCAGACTATCTCCTTCTTTTTATCTTCTCCACAACCACCTTATATTCCACCTATAGTGCTATGTCCATGGCTCACGCTCATGTATTGCGTGAAAGTTGAAAAAGTTTGAGAACATCAAAAGTATGAAACAATTGCTTGGCTTGTCATAGGGGTTGTGCATGATTTGAATATTTTGTGTGATGAAGATGGAGCATAGCCAGACTATATGATTTTGTAGGGATAAGCTTTCTTTGGCCATGTTATTTTGAGAAGACATAATTGCCTTGTTAGTATGCTTGAAGTATTATCGTTTTTATGTCAATATTAAACTTTTGTTTTGAATCTTATGGATCTGAATATTGTTGCCACAATAGAGAAGATTACATTGATAAATATGTTAGGTAGCATTCCACATCAAAAATTCTGTTTTTATCATTTACCTACTCGAGGGCGAGCAGGAATTAAGCTTGGGGATGCTTGATACGTCTCCAACATATCAATATATTTTCATTGTTTCATGCTATTCTTTCCCTAATAATAAAGCACGGATTGACTCCGCGGGTTCACCGTCACAATACGCTTCTTCCCATGATTTTACGCTTTCAGTTTGAATTTAAAACATATTCGAGGTAGTACTAAATTTTGTTTTTTCCTTTGTCGTTAGCCTATGGTGAGCCATCGATGTGTTTCCTAAAAATTCGTCCATGCATTGTTCATGGATACTGGGCGATGAGCAGAATAAGTGGGCCTTCCAATCGAATTTTTATTCTTCTCGATGAGTAGTTGGGCCCTCCAGCACACATGTAAAACTAACGAGTTCAAAAATGTGTGGCCGACCGAGTCAAACCCACGACCTCCAATATGCAAATCCCAAGCAATGCCACCATGCCAAGACGCTTCGTCTGTCCCATGCCTGGGCCTGCAACACCCCTTATTCTGATGTCAATTATGGAGCAGCCAAAAATTATTGATTGTGCGTGAGATCAAACTCAAGACCTCACCTATTGTTTAAGATGGTCAACCAACTAGGCTAATGCACGACTGTTGAATAGTACCACCTCGCTACCTTGGAGTTATTCCTACACATTTATATACTTTGCAAATTACATGAAATATCAGCAAGTGGAGAACAAACAAAGAGGATGATTACATGAGAAATAAAGAAGGAAAGAGAGGCTAATTAACATGAGAGAAAAAATAAGGAAAGAGGGGCGACATGGACATAAATAAGGAAGGAAAGAGAGAGGCTATACGAGGTGCATATCAATTAAGAAGGAAAGAGGCTAATATTCTATATGCTGGGTGTAAATAAAAGAAGGAAAGATAGGCTAATTCCATGAGAGAGAGAAAAGAAGGAAAGAGAGGCGAAGGAGGACATTCACTATCGAAATTCTCCATGCAATCTCTCCTTTATTTACTACCATTAGATGAAAATAATCAGGACCCCACTACAAATCTAACAAAATTGTCCATGAGATATTTCTTTTTGAAAATTGATCTCTCCTTTAGTTATTAGATTTTTGAGAAATTATACAGTTATTAGATGAAAAACTCCATAAAAATACATTAGGGAGTCCTCCCCCACTATCCTACATGCATAATTTCATGTTAAATAAAAAGGCATCTCCTCCTAAAAGTCTGTCGTTCAGCCTTTCCTGCTCCACCGAGGCACGGAAGAATCCGTCCTGAACTTATTCAAACTTGCTAGATTTCTTTTAGATGCTTCATGAAACGTCTGAACCTGAACTTATTCATAAACTTACATTTAATGTTAGACCCCATTATCCCTAGATTTGATGTTAACTATGTAGCGGGATAGTTCCTTGACCAAACCAATTGTGGATCATATGAACCGGTGTTTTCTCCGTTGCAAAGCACATGCGTTGTGCTAGGGAGCATGGGTGTGGTGATGGTGCATGCACCAAGTGTAGTTGAGAAAATAACTCACCGTCATTACAAGTCCGCAAAATTACAAGTCGGCACGGGAAGGGGCTCTCGAAACAGCATGCTCGAGTATGATGATCAAGCTCTTGACCTTGGGATTGATCATGTTCGTTATGAATATGCGCACAACAAGACCATCATCAACAATGATGGCGAAGGGAAGAAGTGGTAATGCAGATGGTAGGGGTGTGTAAGGATTTGTTTCTCCCGTTGCAACGCACGTGCATTTTTGCTAGTATATTATCAATCTTGGATGTTTTATATGCATTTATATGCTATTTTATATGATTTTTGGGACTAACCTATTAACCTAGAGCCCAGTTCCCGTTTTTGTTTTGTTCTTGTTTTTGAGTTTTACGGAAAAGGAATATCAAACGGAGTCCAATTGACCTGCCACTTTACGATGATTTTTTATGGACCAAAAGAAGCCCACGGAGCACCGGAGATGCATTAGAAGAGTCCTGAGGCCACCACAAGGGTGGGGAGCGCCCCCCTAGGGTGAGCCCCAACCTTGTGGGCCCCTCGTGGCTCCTCCTGACTTGTCCCTGACGCCAAAAATCTTATAAATAGGGAAAACCCCCAAAATAAACCTAGATCGGGAGTTCCGCCGCCACAAGCCTCTGTAGCCATGAAAAACCAATCGGGAGCCCGTTCCGGCACCCTGCCGGAGGTGGAAATCATCACCGGTGGCCATCTTCATCATCCCGGTGCTCTCCATGACAAGGAGGGAGTAGTTCACCCTCGGGGCTGAGGGTATGTACCAGTAGCTATGTGTTTGATCTCTCTCTCTCTCTCTCTCTCTCTCTCTTGTTATTGATTTGGCACGATCTTGATGTACCACGAGCTTTGCTATTATAGTTTGATCTTATGATGTTTCTCCCCATCTACCTTCTTGTAATGTATTGCGTTTTCCCTTTGAAGTTATCTTATCGGATTGAGTCTTTAAGGATTTGAGAACACTTGTTGTATGTCTTGCATGTGTTTATTTGTGGTGACAATGGGATATTCACGTGATCTACTTGATGTATGTTTTAGTGATCAACTTGCGGGTTCTGTGAACTTGTGAACTTATGCATAGGGGTTGGCATAAATTTTCGTCTTGACTCTCCGGTAGAAACTTTGGGGCACTCTTTGAAATTATTTGTTTGGTTTGAATAGATGAATCTGACATTGTGCGATGCATATCGTATAATCAAACCCGTAGATACTTGTGGTGACATTGGAGTAACTAGGTGACATTAGGGTTTTGGTTGATGTGTATCTTAAGGTATTATTTTAGTACGAACTCTAGGGCTGTTTGTGACACTTATAGGAATAGCCCAATAGATCTATCAGAAAGAATAACTTTGAGGTGGTTTTGTACCCTACAACAATCTATTCATTTGTTCTCCGCTATTAGTGACTTTGGAGTGACTCTTTGTTGCATGTTGAGGGATTGTTATATGATGTAATTATGTTATCATTGTTGAGAGAACTTGCACTAGTGAAAGTATGAACCCTAGGCCTTGTTTTGAAGCATTGCAATACCGTTTTCGCTCACTTTTACCACTTGTTACCTTGCTGTTTTTTATATTTTCAGATTACAAAAACTTATATCTACCATCCATATTGCACTTGTATCGCCATCTCTTCACCGAACTAGTGCACCTATATAATTTACCGGAGACTCTTCGTTATTTGGTTGTAGGGTTGTTTGAGAGAGACCATCTTCATCGTACACCTCCCACGGATTGATAAACCTTAGGTCATCCACTTGAGGGAAATTTTCTGTTGTCCTACAAACCTCTGCACTTGGAGGCCCAACAACGTCTACACAAAGAAGGTTGTGTAGTAGACATCACACCCTGCCTTACTGCTACCCACCAGAGGCCTTTTTGTCTTGCATTTTTTGGATCAGCAAGGACGAGACGCCAAGACCCGTACCCGGACCGTCAAGCATCTTCCCCACGATTTTGCCAAGTACCACAACGATGCGCCAAGTACCTCTACCCATGACCCGAACATCTACAACCCGTGTACAACTGCCGTCGCCAAGACCGGTCCAACAAGTACCTCGACAATGTGTGTACCACTACCGTCGCCCCTTGGAGACTCCGTGGACGTCAAGTTCCTCGCCGCGACCCCGAACATCTATGGAATGTGTATGACTACGTAACGTGTACCACTGCCGTCGCCAATATCACGAGTACCTCTACCGTCATCGTGTACCACTACTTCCACTACCGTCGCAAGAATGAGACCGGCAAGTTTGAAGACCCCAAGTACCACGACAACCCCGAAGGGATTCAAATCCGTCAAGTTCCTCTTTGAAACGTGATCCACTACTTCCCTCAACGAACTTGATCCGTTCTGAAAATGCATGCTTCGAAGGTATAACCCCGAGACGACGCCCGTGAACGAATGCATGTGTGTTGTATGAGATGCTCGTGTTTGCACCGTGTCAGAGTTGTCATTGTATGTTCCTCCTCATTTGCCTTGCCGTCGACTCGTGGGAACCCGGTAATCCGGGATCACCCCACCATCTTTTGCATGTTCCGCACATCTCATACTTGTTCCTTTGCACCAATATCTCAATGAGTTGTCCGATCATGGGAATGTTGTCATGGCATCATTTCCGTTGTCGTTGCCATGGCACCCTTGTCATTCCGCCATGCTGACCAAATGCTTCATAGCATGCTCATGTCAACTTTTTCTTAAAATTTCTTAAAACTTGTATATGTCATCCGCATCATGATAACAACATTTAAAATGTTAAAAATTTGTTGTTTGCTTTAAATTGCTAAATGACATGTGGGGATTTACTGGAATTGTTTTTTTTCCGGCCTCATTTAAACTTGCCTAGAAAAATTGTTTACTCATGCTTCACCTCTTGCCATGTTAACCAACATTTAATCTTGTCTTGTTTATAAACAGGAGAGAACTACATATTTGAATGTGGTGTTTCATCAATATGCAACTCATTGCATATTGGGATCTACTTAATTTGTAGTATTTGTTTGTTGCACTTTGTCATGCCATGACTCGTTAAATCAGACATGCATCATACTTGATTGTGCATCATGCTTGATTGTGCATCATGCCATATTTATGTGATGGTTGTTTACCATGATGTTTGCTTATTTCCGGTTGCGCTTCTCCTTGATAGTTCCGGTTACGTTGCGATTGTGACGATTCGTTCGACTACGCCCGTTCGTCTTCTTCATGGACATGTTCTTCTTCCTAGCAGGATTTCAGGCAAGATGACCGTCACCTTGGATCTCAATACTATCTTTGCTATGCTAGTTGTCTCGATGCTATTGCTATGTCGTGCTACCTACCACTTGTTTATCAAGCCTCCCAATATGCAATGAAACATCCTCTAACCTTTTTTCACCATCCCATCAAACCATTGTTTGGCTATGTTACCACTTTGCTCAGCCCCTCTTATAGCGTTGCTAGTTGCAGGTTGTTCCATGTTGGGACATGGATATCATGGGATATCACACTATATCTTATTTAATTAATGCATTTATATACTTGGTAAAGGGTGGAAGGCTCGAACTTTTTCCTGGTGTTTTGTTCCACTCTTGCCGCCCTAGTTTCCATCATACCGGTGTTATGTTCCTTGATTTTGCGTTCCTAACACGGTCGGGGTTTATGGGCCCCCCTTGATGGTTTGATTTGAATAAAACTCATCCAGCAAGGCCTAACTTCGGTTTTACCATTTGCCTAATAACAACTAAACTTGCATAGGGACCAGCTAGCACCCGAGGTTTGTTAATCAACAACCTGGGCCAGTGCTCCTCATGAGTGTTGGTCCAAAACAAAGTCGTGTGCGGCTTCCCTCGGGGCAACTTGGGTCTTACTTGTTGTACGCTGCGCTCATCCGACCGTGGACTAAGACGAGATACGTGCGGCTACTATCAGGGTGTCGGCATGTCGGGAGGTCTTGCTGGTTTTGTTTTACCATTGTCGAAACGTCTTGCGAACCGGGATTCCGAGCTTGATTGAGTTGTTCCGGGAGGAGGATATTCCTCCATTGATCATGAGAGCTTGTCATGGGATAAGTTAGGACACCACTACAGGGTTTAAACTTTCGAGAGCCATGCCTGCGGTTATGTGGCAGATGGAAATTTTTAATATCCGGTTGTACACAACTTGACACCAGATCCAAAAATAAAATACACCAACCGCTTGTGTAACCGTGGCCATATCTTTTCGAGTGAGTTCGAGAAGAGAACACAGTGGGGTTATGTTTGAATGCAAGTAGTTCAGGATCACTTCTTGATCATTACTAGTTTGCCACCGTTTGCGTAGCTTCTCACCTTACTCTTGTATTCGTAAGTTAGCCACCATATAATGCTTAGTGCTGCTGCAACCTCACCACTTATCCATTCCATACCCATTAAGCTTTGCTAGTCTTGATACCCATGGTAATGGGATTTGCTGAGTCCTCTTGGCTCATAGATTACTATAGCAAAAGTTGCAGGTACAGGTTAT
Organism: Triticum aestivum; assembly: GCF_018294505.1. Lineage (NCBI taxonomy): Eukaryota > Viridiplantae > Streptophyta > Magnoliopsida > Poales > Poaceae > Triticum > Triticum aestivum. Next base: position 268,673,964 of record NC_057803.1, on the reverse strand, counting down.
GCGATTTCTGACGTGAGAGTGATGCTTGCTTGTCTTGGAGTTCTTCTGCTTCTTCTTCCTCGATCATGGGATAGGTTCTGGGTCGGGAGCCTGGGATTAGCAGGGTGGATGCCGTTCTTCTTTTTCGTTAGATTTCATCCATAGTCGGATCTTGCTCTTATGTATGATGATTGCTATGTATTGATGAACTGTTGTATTCATGTTGTAGCTTGTGGCGAGTGTAAGCCTTTATCTTGTTGTAACGCCCCGGATGTAACTTACCATAATTGTACTCCAACTCTTGCCATTTTCGGCTCTTAAGTTATGATATTCCCTCGTGGTTGGGATTTGTCTTCATTTTGCATTTTGTCCATGTCATGCTTTTCATATCATGTCATCATGTATCGCTTTTGCATACGTGTTCGTCTCATGCCCTCGTTGTCCGTTTTGTGATCCGACACTCCTACGTCCTCCGGTGCCACCTTTTGCCTCTTTTTGTGAGCGAGTGTTAAACATTCTCGGAATGGACCGAGTTTTGCCAAGCGGCCTTGGTACACCACCGGTAGACCGCCTGTCAAGTGTCGTGCCATTTGGAGTTCGTTTGATACTCCAATGGTTAACCGGGGAACCGTAAAGGCCTCATGTGTGTTGCAGCCCAACACCCCTACGAAGTGGCCCAAAACCCATCTAAAACCCCTCCATCCTCTCGGCCATTTGATCACGATCGCGTGGCCGAAAACCGCACCTCATTCGGACTCTCCTATCTCCCTCTACCTGTAAATTGATGCCTCCCCCCGAAATCCCGCAGTCCAAAACCCTAATTTCCCCCTTCGCGCCGCCGCTCCCAGCCTCTCCCATAGCGCCACGTGGCCCCGGCCACCGTGCCCCAGGTCGCCCCCCCGGCCTGCATAGCCGCCCGACCGCGCCCGCGGTCGCCCGCCTCCTCGCGCCGCCTCCCACGCCCTGCCGCCCGACTCCGCGCTCCACCACGCCGGCGAGCTCGCTGACCGGCTGCCCCGGTGACCTCTGCAGCTCCACCATGAACGCCGCCCGCCGCGCGCCTCACCAACCTCGCCAGACTGCACCGTTGTCCCGCTGTCCCCGACTACTCCGGCAAGCCCTCCAACTCCGGCGAGCCCCTACTCCAGCTCCGGCCGCCGTCCCCGTTGTCTACAGTGAGCTCTGGGGATCCTCTAAGTCCATGAGCCAGATCCAGATCCGGTCAAACCCTAGGTTGACCCCGTGTTTTCCCCAAGTCCCTAACATTTTTTAGCCCTGTTCTTTGCATCATAACTCCGCATCCGTAGCTCCGTTTTGTGCGTGCCATATATCAAATTGTTCATCATGATGTCCTCTTCATTTTGTTCCATTGTGCCATGCTTGTTTGAGTCCATCTTGATGCCCAAATGACTGTTGCAAGAGTGCTATAAAATATTAGTTCCTGATTCTTATCAGTTTATGAGCATTTGTCATTTTTGCCATGATTATTGTGTGCTGCATATGGTCATGTTCTACATATGTTTTGGGCTATGCCATGCCATCTTTACAGGGGTGTATGACATGTATTTTTGTGATCAATGTGGTGACGAGGACAAGCATGCTAACTAGCTTCCGGAGCACGCCTATGTATTGCATATCACATCCCGCATATCATGCCATGTTTAGCATCATGTTGCTTGCGCATTGCATCGTGGTTGATTGTCATTTCCTTTGCTTGTGTTCTTGCTTTGGGTAGAGCCGGGAGACGAGTTCGTGATCGAGGAACCCGTTGAGTACGCTTACGAGGATCAAGCTTACGTCAACTTGGAGAACTTTGCAGGCAAGATGACCATACCCTCAAAATCACTTCTATCTTTGCTTGCTAGTTTCTCGCTCTATTGCTATGCCGCGATACCTACCACTTGCAATATCATGCCTCCCATATTGCCATGTCAAACCTCTAACCCACCTTTCCTAGCAAACCGTTGTTTGGCTATGTTACCGCTTTGCTCAGCCCCTCTTATAGCGTTGCTAGTTGCAGGTGAAGATGGAGTTTGTTCCTTGTTGGAACATGATTATTGTTGGGATATCATTATTATATATTGTTTACTTTAATGCACCTATATACTTGGTAAAGGGTGGAAGGCTCGGCCTTATGCCTGGTGTTTTATTCCACTCTTGCCAGCCTAGTTTCTGTCATCACGACGTTAATGTCCTTGATTTTGCGTTCCTTACGCGGTTGGGTTATAATGGGAACCCCTTGACAGTTCTCCTTGAATAAAACTCCTCCAGCAAGGCCCAACCTTGGTTTTACCATTTTCCACCTAAGCCTTTTCCCCTGGGTTCCACGGACTCAAGGGTCATCTTTATTTTAAACCCCCCGGGCCAGTGCTCCTCTGAGTGTTGGTCCGAAACGGGCAGCCCGCGGGGCCACCTTGGGGCAAGTCGAGGGTTGGTTTTACTCGTAGCTTGACCTATCTGGTGTAACCTGAGAACAAGATACGTGCGAATCCTATCGGGATTTGTCGGTACATCGAGCGGCTTTGCTGGTCTTGTTTTACCATTGTCGAGATGTCTTGTAACCGGGATTCCAAGTCTGATCGGGTTGTCCTGGGAGAAGGAATATCATTCGTTGACCGTGAGAGCTTATGATGGGCTAAGTTGGGACACCCCTACAGGGTTTTGAACCTTCGAAAGCCGTGCCCGCGGTTATGGGAAGATGGGAATTTGTTAATGTCCGGTTGTAGAGAACTTGAAACTTAACTTAATTAAAATGAATCAACAGCGTGTGTAGCCGTGATGGTCTCTTTTCGGCGGAGTCCGGGAAGAGAACATGGTTTCGGGTTATGCTTGAACGTAAGTAGTATCAGGATCACTTCTTGATCTTTATAGCTTCTCGTCCGTGCTGTGCTTCTCTTCTTGCTCTCATTTGCGTAAGTTAGCTACCATATATGCTAGTGCTTGCTGCAGCTCCAGCTCACTACCCCTTTTCCTACCCATAAGCTTTAATAGTCTTGATCGCGAGGGTGTGAGATTGGTGAGTCCCCGTGACTCATAGATTACTTACAAAACCAGATGCAGGTGCCGATGATGCCAGTACAGGGGATGCGACTGAACTCAAGTGGGAGTTCAACGAGGATTCAGGACGTTACTCTGTTTCCTTTCCAGACGATTAGTAGTGGAGCCCAGTTGGGGCGATCGGGGATCTATGCATTTGGGGTTGTCTTTATTTTGGTTCCATAGTCGGACCTTGATTGTGTTCTGGATGATGTAATGCTATATTTATGTATTGTGTGAAGTGGCGATTGTAAGCCAACTCTTTACCTCTTACTTATTCAGTACATGGGATAACTCGGATATTGATCTAATTCTCGGCATGGACTGGCTTTCTAAGCACAAGGCTCAGCTTGATTGTGCTGCCAGGCAGATTCAATTGACACACTCATCTGAGGATGTGATCGTCTTTGCCGCTCGTGATGATACCATTCGACTGTTTTCTCTCAATGAGAAGGGCGAGTTGAATGCCATCTCTCGGATTGTAGTCGTTTGTGAATATCAGGACGTCTTTCTAGAAGAGCTTCCAGGAATGCCTCCTCACCGGCCAGTTTAATTCGTCATCGATCTTGAGCCTGGCACGGAACCTGTTTGCAAACGTCCTTACAAGCTTGGACCAGAAGTGTTGAAGGAGCTGAAGAAACAACTCGATGTACAAGAGCGCATGGGTCTGATTTGACCGAGTTCTTCTCCATGGGGTTGTGGTGTTCTTTTTGTCAAGAAGAAGGATGGCATGGACCGACTTTGTGTCGACTACCGTCCATTGAACAAGAAGACCATAAAGAACAAGTATCCACTTCCCAACATCAATGAGCTATTCGAACAACTCAAAGGTGCTCAAGTATTCTCCAAGCTTGACCTCCGTATGGGTTATCATCAGATTCGCATTCGTGAACAAGATATCCCCAAGATAGCATTCAGAACAAGCTATGGTTCTTATGAATATACTGTCATGTCTTTCGGCCTTGTCAACGCTCCTCCAACGTTCTCTCACATGATGAACTTCATCTTCAACACCTACACAAATGATTTCGTCTTGGTGTATCTCGATGATATTTTGGTCTTTTCCAATAACAAAGAGGATCATGCCAAGCATTTGAGATTGGTGCTGGACAAACTCAGAGAACATCAGTTCTATGTGAAGTTTTCAAAGTGTGAGTTTTGGCTCGATGAGGTTCTCTACCTTGGGCATATCATCTCCGCCAAGGGCATAGCTGTTAATCCTGAGAAGGTGTCTGCAATCGTGAATTGGGAACCGCCTTAGAATGTGAAGCAGCTCCGCAGCTTTCTTGGGCTCGCAAGCTATTGTCGAAGATTCGTTGATAATTTCTCTAAGATTGCGAAGCCTCTTTCCAACCTCCTCCAGAAGCATGTGAATTATGTCTGGACGCCTGAATGTGACATCACTTTCAACACCCTCAAAGAGAAGTTAGTCACAACTCCAGTTCGGACTCCTCCTAATGAATCCAAACCATTCAAAGTTTTTTGTGATGCTTCCCTGCAAGGTCTCGGTGCTGTGTTAATGCAAGAGAAGAAAGTTGTGGCCTATACCTCTCGCCAGTTGAAGCTCAACGAAAAGAACTACCCCACTCATGACCTCAAGTTGGCGGCAGTTGTCCATGCTCTTTTAACATGGAGACATCTCTTGTTGGGAAGGAAAGTGGACATCTTCACTGATCATAAGAGCCTCAAGTACATCTTCACTCAACCCAACCTCAACCTCAGGCAGACTCGTTGGGTCGAAATGATTCAAGAGTATAATCCGAGTATTGAATATACTCCAGGCAAGGCCAATATCATTGCTGGCGCTTTGAGCAGGAAGGCTTACTGCAACAGTTTGATTCTCAAGCCCTTCCAACCGGATCTTTGTGAAGCTTTCCGCAAATTGAATCTCCAAGTTGTTCCTCAAGGATTTCTTGCCAACCTCCAAGTCTCTCCTACTTTGGAAGATCAAATTCGTGAGGCACAACTTCTTGATGTAATGGTGAAGAAGGTGAAAAATGGGATTGCCAAGAGCCAACCCAAGTACAAGTGCTATCGCCTTGATGACAAAGATACTCTATTCTTCGATGATCGAATTGTTGTTCCTGAAGGTGACCTTAGTAAAGTCATTATGAATGAGGCTCAAAATTCACTCGTATCCATTCATCCTGGAAGTACAAAGATGTACCATGACCTCAAGCAGTCGTATTGGTGGACTAGAATGAAGCGAGAAATTGCTCAGTTCGTGAATGAATGTGATGTCTGCAGAAGAGTGAAAGCAGAACACCAACAGCCATCTGGTCTCCTCCAACCTCTTGCCATTCCAGAATGGAAGTTTGACCATATTGAGATGGACTTCGTGACTGGATTTCCAAAGTCCAAGCATGGAAATGACGCTATCTTTGTTGTCATCGACAAGCTTACTAAAGTGGCTCATTTTCTTCCTATCAAAGAATCTATCATAGTAGCTCAGTTAGCAGAGCTATATACCTCCAGGATTGTCTCCTTGCACAACATTTCGCAGTTGATATCTTTAGATCGTGGAAGCATCTTTACCTCTAAGTTCTGGGACTCCTTTTAGAAGGCCATGGGCACCAACATTCTCTTCAGCACAGCCTTCCATCTTCAAACTAGTGGACAAGTTGAGCGAGTTAATCAAATTATTGAAGATATGCTCAGGGCTTGTGTCATTTCCTTCGGTATGAAGTGGGAAGATTGTCTTCCATATGCCAAGTTCTCCTACAACAACAGTTTCCAAGCAAGCTCAGGCAAGGCCCCATTCGAGATTCTCTATGGCAGAAAGTGCCGTACTCCCCTAAATTGGTCAGAGACTCATGAGCGTCAACTTATTGGCAATGACTTAATCACAGAAGCAGAAGAAATGTGCAAAGTCATCCGTGAAAATCTCAAATCCGCACAATCGCGCCAGAAGAGTTACTATGATAGCAAGCAACATGACTTGGCTTTCGAGATCGGAGACCATGTCTACCTCCACGTCTCTCCAATGAAAGGTACTCGTCGCTTCGGTATCAAAGGGAAGCTTGCCCCTAGATACATGGGTCCTTTCAAGATCATTGGCAAAAGAGGCGACCTCGCCTATCAACTTGAGCTTCCGTCCAACTTTGCAAATGTGCACGACGTGTTTCACGTGTCTCATCTTCGCAAGTGTTTTAAGACTCCTAACCGCACCATCAACTTCGAAGAGATTGATCTCCAAGAAGACGTGTCTTATCATGAGCATCCCGTTGCTATCCTTGATGAAACAGAGCTCAAGACTGGCAACAAGTCTATCAAATTCCTGAAAGTGAAGTGGTCACATCATTCCGACTGAGAAGCCACCTGGGAACACGAGGAACACCTTCGTTCCGAATATCCGGAGTTCTTTCAGTCCTAGATCTCGGGACGAGATCCTTTCGTAGTGGTGGAGTGTTGTAACGCCCCGGATGTAACTTACCATAATTGTACTCCAACTCTTGCCATTTTCGGCTCTATGTTATGATATTCCCTCGTAGTTGGGTTTTGTCTTTGTTTTGCATTTTGTCCATGTCATGCTTTTCATATCATATCATCATGTGCATCGCTTTTGCATACGTGTTCGTCTCATGCATCCGAGCATTTTCCCCGTTGTCCGTTTTGCGATCCGACACTCCTACGTCCTCCGGCGCCCCCTTTTGCCTCTTTTCGTGAGCGGGTGTTAAACATTCTCAGAATGGACCGAGTTTTGCCAAGCGGCCTTGGTACACCACCGGTAGACCGCCTGTCAAGTGTCGTGCCATTTGGAGTTTGTTTGATACTCCAATGGTTAACCGGGGAACCGTAAAGGCCTCGTGTGTGTTGCAGCCCAACACCCCTACAAAGTGGCCCAAAACCCATCTAAAACCCCTCCATCCTCGCGGCCGTTCGATCACGATCGCGTGGCCGAAAACCGCACCTCATTTGGACTCTCCTAGCTCCCTCTACCTATAAATTGATGCCTCCCCCGAAATCCCGCAGTCCAAAACCCTAATTTTCCCCTCCGCGCCGCCGGACACGTCCGGGCGACGCCGGCCAAATCACGCCGCCGCTCCCAGCCTCTCCCGTCGCGCCATGTGGCCCCGGCCACCATGCCCCGCCGCCGGCCCACCGTAGCCCGGGTCGGGCCCCCCGGCCCGCATCGCCGCCCGACCGTGCCCGCGGTTGCCCGCCTCCTCGCGCCGCTCCCGCGCCTGCCGCCCGACTCCGCGCTCCTCCACGCCGGCGAGCTTGCCGCCCGGCTGCCCCGGCGTCCTCCGCCGCTCCACCGCGAACGCCGCCCGCCACACGCCTCGCCAACCTCGCCGGACTGCGCCGCCGTCCCTGGCTACTCCAGCAAGCCCTCCAACTCCGGCGAGCCCGTACTCCAGATCCGGCCGCCGTCCCCGTCGTCTACACTGAGCTCCGGGGATCCTCGAAGTCTGTGCGCCAGATCCAGATCCGGTCAAACCCTAGGTTGACCCCGTGTTTTCCCTAAGTCCCTAACATTTTCTAGCCCTGTTCTTTGCATCATAACTCCGCATCCGTAGCTCCATTTTGTGCATGCCATATATCAAATTGTTCATCATGATGTCCTCTTCATTTTGTTCCATTGTGCCATGCTTGTTTGAGTCCATCTTGATGACCAAATGACTGTTGCAAGAGTGCTATAAAATGTTAGTTCCTGATTCTTATCAGTTTATGAGCATTTGTCATTTTTGCCATGATTATTGTGTGCTGCATATGGTCATGAGTTCTACATGTGTTTTGGGCTATGCCATGCCATCTTTACAGGGGTGTATGCCATGTATTTTTGTGATCAATGTGGTGACTAGCACAAGCATGCAAAGTAGCTCTCGTGATGTTGCTGATTTCAGAGACTTAGAATTTGTAGCGACCAGACCTCAAACAGTCTGATCTCTGTGCTCCGGTGTCATCCCTAGATCAGTAATGCTGACACCACACAGTACTCGAAGGATTTATAGCAGAGTAGCAATCACACACTTATTACATCGAGTGTCTCAAGAGAGAACTTATTACAATAAATATGGCTTAAGGCCATCTAATAACGATAACAGCGGAAGGCTTGGAAGATAAATGAGTCCATCAACTCCAACGGCATCACTGAGTATAGAACCACGACCTAAAAACTCCTTAATCATCGTCTGAAAAGTCTGCAACATTAACGTTGCAGCCCGAAAACGGGTCAGCACATGGAATATGCTGGCAAGGTAACACATAGAGAGTAATGGAATGCAACAGCTATACTATATGCATATTTGGCTGGTGGAAAGCTCTATGGTTACAGTTTTTGCGTAAAGCCAATTTTTCCCTACTTCAAAGGAATAAATTTAATTACTATCATGGTGGTTGTTAAACATTGAGAATGGTTGACAGCATTCTCAATCCCAATTAAGTAACATCATTAAACCCAACAAAATTAATTTTAGAGTAACATGTTGAGATTCACATGAAAATCCAGGTACTAGATACTCAAGATGTCCATAACCGGGGACACGGCTAATCATGATTAGTTTATTACACTCTGCAGAGGTTTGCGCACTTTTCCCCACAAGACTCGATCGCCTCCGCTGGATTTCTCGCACTACATGGTGTTTGAGAAACGGATGACCGAGACATAGTCTTTCAGAAGCGCTAGCACCTTACGATCGGGTAGACCGTACCACCTACATCCCCTACATCTGCTAGTCTACCACTGTAAGAGTTCGCACAACTTAGTCAACTATGCCAGAGCCCATAATGGCTTGTGGCTGCACACGGAAGTTTCTAGTATGAATAATCTCATGATCCCTTTGAGCCTGGGTGGCGGTCCAAAAGAAAAACAGGCAAGTCCTGGAAACCAGGTGCCTCAATCCACCCAGATGTGTGTTTAAGTTGCCACCTTAGATAAACCATTAATTATCAATCTCACATTTGTCATGGATTTCTCTCACCCAATCCACGTCTACTAGCATAGCATGGCATAATAAGCAAACGTAGAAGTAACTCCCAAAGGTTTGATAATAAACAGGTAATAGGTACTACCTCATCTACTTCCCATCCCACAATTTAATTAGATCCTAATCATGCAATGTGTGAGGATTGATCTAATGCCATAAAACTAGTTTGTAGAAAAAGGTATGATCAAAGTGTTACTTGCCTTGCTGATGATCCGCGAAACCTAGAGATTCAAAGTAACAGGCGGCGCACTCCGGGTATTCTATTGCAGACAAACAACAAGCATACAATAAGTACTCATCTAATGCACAGGTAAAACTCACATAGAAGATCTAACCAGAAAGTTCAATTTAAGAACCCTGGTTTGCAAAAAGAATCAAATCGAACGAAGCAAAAGAAATCAAACGGCGAAAGAAAACAACTTCGTTCTAGTAATCTGGATCTAAGTCAAATTTTACAGTAGCAAAAACTTGTTTAAGTTGATTATTCAGAAAGAGGGTTTCGAGACGAAACTCCAGGCGCTTGAATCGCCTGATTCCGATAAACGAGCGAAAAGTTATACTAAAACGAAAATCAGATCAGAAATCGCGATCAGAAAATAACCGCGGAAAAATCCGACGAAAAAGAAAAACGACGAACAGATTTTTTTTAAAAACAGCACGGATTTCGTGGGCGGCGAACCTCGGGCGATGCGCGGCTCCGGCGGATCGGCGGCGGCGGGCGGGCGGCGGGGGGGCTGGGGCTGGGCGGCTGGGCTCTCGGGCCCCGGGGCAGCGCCTTATAAAGGCCCCAGCCAGGGGAGTCCTGGCCGAGTACGGCCCATAGTCGGTTCCGCTGTTTTTTTTAATAATTCCGCTCGGAAGAAAAATAAAAAGAAATACTAAACGGACTCCAAAAATCACGAAATAAATTTTCCCGGGTTTCTAAAATCAAGCCCGATAAAGTGAACATTTATCTGGGCCCAAACCACAACTTTGAAAAACATGCATTTTTCCTAAATTCAAATAAAATACCGAAAAACTCCGAAATAAAACTTATTTGATTTTTTATTAAATCCTCAATATTTCTATATTTTGGGAAAGTCATTTTATTCCCTCTCTCATATTTTTGTAATAGAAATAATTGATGATAAAATAAATAAAATCAAATGATCCTGTTTACAAAATTTGAGAAAACTCAAATATGTAAATAACGAAATCCCCAACTCTCTCCCTGGGTCCTTGAGTTGCTTAGGATTTTCTAGGATCAAAACCAAAAGCAAAATAAAATATGATATGCATAATGATCTAATGTATAACATTCCAAATTGAAAATTTGGGATGTTACAAACCTACCCCCCTGAAGATGAATCTCGCCCTCGAGATTCGGGTTGGCTAGAAAATAGGTGAGGGTGGTCGTTGAGCAAATCTTCCTCTCGCTCCCAGGTGGCTTCATCCTCCATGTGGTGGCTCCACTGAACTTTGCAAAACTTGATAACCTTGCTGCGAGTGACTCGGCTGGCAAACTCGAGAATCTTGACTGGTTTCTCCTCATAGGTCAAGTTGTTATCCAACTGAATTGCTTCCAATGGCACTGTGTCTCTCAAAGGTATGTCAGCCATCTCCGTGTGACACTTCTTCAACTGAGAAACGTGGAACACATCATGAACTCCTGTTAATCCTTCTGGCAATTCCAACTTGTAGGCCACTTCTCCCATACGCTCCAAAACTCGATATGGCCCTACAAATCGTGGCGCTAACTTCCCCTTAACTCCAAAGCGCTTAATCCCTCAAAGTAGGGATACTCGAAGATAAACTCTGTCTCCGACTTCGTAAACTGTCTCATTGCGTTTAGAATCTACGTAGCTCTTCTGCCTGGACTGGGCTACCTTGAGCCTATCGCGAATCAACTTCACCTTCTGTTCAGACTCTTTAATCATATCTAGTCCAAACAACTGGCGGTCTCCAACTTCGTCCCATGACAACGGTGTCCTGCACCTCCTTCCGTACAGAGCTTCGAAAGGGGCCATCTTCAAACTGGTTTGATAGCTATTATTGTAAGAGAACTCTGCATATGGCAAATTATCGTCCCAACTAGATCCATAATCCAGCGCACAAGCTCTCAGCATATCCTCCAAAATCTGATTGACTCTCTCGGTCTGTCCATCTGTCTGCGGATGAAAAGCTGTACTAAATTCTAGCCTAGTACCCAAAGTCTCATGTAACTGCTTCCAGAACTTTGAGGTAAACTGGGTTCCTCTATCTGATACGATGCTCCTCGGAACTCCATGCAAACATACGATCCTGGTCATGTATATCTTTTCCAACTTAGCACTGGTGTAAGTGGTCTTTACTGGGATGAAATGAGCTACCTTCGTCAATCGATCAACTACAACCCAAATCGAGTCATAGCCTGAACGAGTCCTTGGTAATCCCGTGATAAAATCCATGCCTAGCTTATCCCACTTCCATTCGGGTATCGGCAATGGTTGCAACAATCCTGCTGGCTTCTGATGCTCTGCCTTTACTCTCTGACATACGTCACAAACTGCTACATACTCCGCAATATCCTTCTCCATTCCGGTCCACCAGAAAATATCCTTCAAATCCAAATACATCTTGGTATTTCCTGGGTGAATCGAATACGGTGAATCATGTGCCTCTTGCAGAATCAACTTTCTGATCTCCAGGTCATTGGGTACATAAACACGGTCTTCAAACCATAGGGTGTCGTGCTCATCCTCATGAAATCCTTTAGCTTTTCCTTTGCTCAGTTTCTCCTTTATAGAAGCAATCTCCTTGTCAGATTTCTGAGCCTCTCTGATTCTATTCATCAAAGTTGACTGAATTTCCAACGCTGCTACATAGCCTCTCGGAACTATTTCCAAACATAGTTCACGAAGATTTTCTGCTAACTCCTTGGGTATTTCTCCCGTCATTAACGTATTGACATGGCTCTTATGGCTTAACGCATCAGCTATTACATTAGCCTTCCCGGGATGATAATGCAATTTCATATCATAATCCTTGATGAGCACCAACCATCTCCTTTTTCTGAGGTTCAACTCCTTCTGTGTGAAAATGTACTTCAAACTCTTGTGATCCGTGTACACCTCACAATGATTCCCGATGAGGAAATGTCTCCATGTCTTCAAGGCATGCACTACGCCTGCTAACTCCAAATCATGCGTGGCATAATTCAATTCGTGAGGCTTCAGTTGCCGCGAAGCATACGAAACAACTCTCCTTTCCTGCATAAGCACTGCTCCAAGTCCTCGACGTGAAGCGTCGCAATACACCTCATAATCCTTGGTTTGATCTGGCAAAATCAACACTGGTGAGGTAACCAAACGGTTCTTCAATTCCTGAAAACTTGCCTCACACTCCTCAATCCATTTGAACTTAGTATCCTTCTTCAGCAACTCCGTCATAGGCTTTGCAATCTTTGAGAAATTCTCAATGAACCTCCAGTAGTATCCCGCGAGTCCAAGAAAACTCCGGATCCCTCCAGCTGTTGTTGGTGCTTCCCACTTGGTCACGGTTTCAACTTTAGCGGGATCTACTGCTATACCTTCTCCAGATATAACGTGTCCGAGGAATCCTACTTCCTTCAACCAAAACTCACATTTGCTGAACTTGGCATATAACTGGTGTTCTCTGAGCTTTCCAAGTACCAAACGCAAATGCTCCTTATGCTCCTCTTCATTCTTCGAATAAACCAGGATATCATCAATGAACACTACGACGAACTTATCCAAAAACTCCATAAACACTTTGTTCATCATGTTCATAAAATAGGCAGGCGCGTTAGTCAGACCAAATGACATAACGGTATACTCATACAGTCCATATCTTGTGGTGAATGCTGTCTTGGGGATATCCTGTTCTCGAATCTTCAACTGGTGGTATCCTGATCGCAAATCGATCTTGGAAAACACTTTAGCTCCTTGCAATCGATCAAACAGATCGTTGATCATTGGTAGTGGGTACTTGTTCTTGATCGTTACTTCGTTCAATCCTCGATAATCAACAACCATCCTTAACGATCCATCCTTCTTCTCCACTAGAAGTACTGGCGATCCCCAAGGCGAAGAACTTGGGCGAATATATCCCTTATCCAGTAACTCCTTAATCTGCTTCTTAATTTCCACCAAATCCTTTGCTGGCATCCTATATGGTCTCTTTGATATTGGCCCAGTGCCTGGCAAAAGCTCAATCAAAAGCTCAATGTCTCTATCCGGTGGCATGCCTGGCAATTCTTCGGGAAATACATCAGGGAAATCCTTTACCACTGGTACTTCCTCCTGCACAACTCCTGTTAGGCAATTTACTTGGGTCCTCTTTGGCACATGCCGGGATACATACTTGATCCTTCTCCCTTCTGGTGTGGTAAGCAAAATTGACTTACTAGCACACTCAATATTCCCTTCATACTTTGATAACCAATCCATGCCTAATATCACATCCAATCCTTGAGATTCCAATACTACTAGGTCTGAGGGAAAAACATAGTTACCAATCCTTAATGGTAACCGATCACACCATAGACTAGCCACATACTCTGCTCCTGGCGAGGTTACTAACATGGGTGACCTAAGGGCTTGGGTTGGTAGGTTATACTTATCCACAAATCCCCTTGAGATGTATGAATGCGATGCACCAGTATCAAAAAGAACGAGTGCAGTAAATGACTTAACCAAAAACTTACCTATTACTGCATCGGGCTGAGCTTCAACCTCCTCCACGCTAACGTGGTTCACCTGTCCCCTGTTGAAAGGGTTCGGCTTCTTCCCAGAACTTCCATTGCCATTTTGGCCTTCAGGACATTCATTTGCATAATGTCCTGGCTTCGAACACTTATAACAAGTGACGTGGCTCAAGTCCTTCTTGGCTGGGGTTGATGGGGTGTTGCGGTTCTGTCCATTGCTTCCTCCATTCCCATTACCATTCTTGGTGCCATTGTGATTGTGCGAGCTACCTACTCCATGGGTATGCTGAAAATGTCCTCCCGGCCTAGGGGTAAAACGTGGCTTCTGCTGAGCTCCTGAATTATACTTTCCTTGTCCATACTTCCTCTTGCGGTTCTCAATTTGCTGCTGCTTCCCTTCAATCATAAGAGCACGATCTACCAACTCCTGGTAGTTGTTGAAGGTGGCTACCATCAACTGCATACTCAACTCATCATTCAGTCCTTCCAGGAATTTCTCCTGCTTAGCTGCATCCGTAGCAACGTCATCTGGGGCATAACGTGCTAGCTTACTAAACTCCTCCACATACTGGCCAACTGTCCGTCCTCCTTGGCGCAAGTTACGAAACTCACGCTTCTTCATGGCCATTGCTCCTGCTGAAACATGGGCAGTACGGAAAGCCTGCTGAAACTGGTCCCATGTGACAGTGTCGACTGGGAAGGTGGCTGTGAAATTCTCCCACCAGGATGCTGCGGGTCCTTCTAACTGATGTGCGGCAAACTTAACCTTCTCCGCATCTGTGCATCCTGCTGTGGTCAACTCCCTAGCTATCTTGCGGAGCCAATCATCTGCTACTATCGGCTCGGTGCTACTGGAAAACACCGGCGGATTCAGCCTAAGAAAACGGGCTAAGTGGTCAATAGGTGGTGGTGGTGGTGGTGGGTTGTTGTTGTTGTTCCCCTGATTCTGATTCTGAACTAGCAACTGCATCAAGGTGTTCTGCTGCTGGATCAACTGAGTGAGCTCCGGCGGAAAGGCAAATCCGGGGTCACGTCTCGGAGGCATCTGAGGGTTTAGAAAAGATGAGATATAAGAATAGAGGGGGTCTAAAGAGAAAACACTACCCATATGCACATGAGGCAAAAGCAAACAATTCACTTCATTCAATCAAACAAAGGCATACAATCGATCTAACTATCGCAAAGTGCTCGGACTACTATATTTACATGGTGGACTACTACTACTGATGAGGTGGTCTACTAGAAATATTCTACGGTTGTAGACTCCATGATATCTGCTCCTGCTTTATCAACATAGTCATCATTGCTACTATCTTGTTCCGAGTCGGTGCCGTCAATGATGATGTAGTCTTCCGGGCTAATCTCCTTGGGTTCCTCGTCTTCCTCTACTGGCGTCGGGCCTCCCATAAATATTCCAATCTTCTTTGTTAGGTCGGCATTCTTATCCACCAATACTTCAATTTCTTCTTCATAATCTTCGCGTGTAGTCTTGAGTTCTTCCTCTAGTTCCTTGATTCTAGTCTTAGCCTTCTTCAGACCTATCATGTCGGCGCACATCTGATTCTCCTGTCGTCGAATGTGCTGGTTTAACTCTTGGATAAAAGCTGCAATTGATCTATCCTTTCTGGTGCTGATCATCTCCCAGTGTTCATCTCGGCGCCCACAAATCTGGTAGATAGTATCCCTGAGATCCTTGCGGTAGACTTCTCCAATGCATCCCATGGCGATGTGAGATGCCATACTCTTTCCTAGACTCCAAGTTGGTGCATCAAAAGAAAATTCTATGGGCTCAGTGACTGGCATGAACGTCCTTCCTGGAACTTGAACTCGAATCATCCAGCGCTCTTCTTCAGGTAAAGTGGCGTTGTAGGTTCCCGTGAAGCTTGGTATTCCTATGTTCAGGTACCTAGTGACTTCCTTCAAGTGGCGTCCAAAGGGTGTATCTTCATCTGGTTGTGTGAACTTGTTCCTTGCATCCGCCATCCTAAAGAGTAGAAAAGATGAGAAGTCAGAAGAGAAGAGAGTGAGTAGTGATCTAGGTCTTTAGCTTAGTGGTCGTGTCCTACAGTCAGCGTGTGCTCTGATACCATCTCTGTAGCGACCAGACATCAAACAGTCTGATCTCTGTGCTCTGGTGTCATCCCTGGATCAGTAATGCTGACACCACACAGTACTCGAAGGATTTATAGCAGAGTAGCAACCACACACTTATTACATCGAGTGTCTCAAGAGAGAACTTATTACAATAAATATGGCTTAAGGCCATCTAATAACGATAACAGCGGAAGGCTTGGAAGATAGGTGAGTCCATCAACTCCAACGGCATCACTGAGTATAGGACCACGACCTAAAAACTCCTTAATCGTCGTCTGAAAAGTCTGCAACATTAACGTTGTAGCCCGAAAATGGGTCAGCACATGGAATATGCTGGCAAGGTAACACATAGAGAGTAATGGTCTGCAACAGCTATACTATATGCATATTTGGCTGGTGGAAAGCTCTATGGTTATAGTTTTTGCGTAAAGCCAATTTTTCCCTACTTCAAAGGAATAAATTTAATTACTATCATGGTGGTTGTTAAACATTGAGAATGGTTGACAGCATTCTCAATCCCAATTAAGCATCATCATTAACCCAACAAAATTAATTTTTAGAGTAACATGTTGAGATTCACATGAAAATCTAGGTACTAGATACTCAAGATGTCCATAACCGGGACACGGCTAATCATGATTAGTTTATTACACTCTGCAGAGGTTTGCGCACTTTTCCCCACAAGACTCGATCGCCTCCGCTGGATTTCTCGCACTACATGGTGTTTGAGAAACGGATGACCGAGACACAGTCTTTCAGAAGCGCTAGCACCTTACGATCGGGTAGACCGTACCACCTACATCCCCTACATCTGCTAGTCTACCACTGTAAGAGTTCGCACAACTTAGTCAACTATGCCAGAGCCCATAATGGCTTGTGGCTGCACAAGGAATTTTCTAGTATGAATAATCTCATGATCCCTTTGAGCCTGGGTGGCGGTCCAAAAGAAAAACATGCAAGTCCTGGAAACCAGGTGCCTCAATCCACCCAGATGTGTGTTTAAGTTGCCACCTTAGATAAACCATTAATTATCAATCTCACATCTGTCATGGATTTCTCTCACCCAATCCATGTCTAGTAGCATAGCATGGCATAATAAGCAAACGTAGAAGTAACTCCCAAAGGTTTGATAATAAACAGGTAATAGGTACTACCTCATCTACTTCCCATCCCATAATTTAATTAGATCCTAATCATGCAATGTGTGAGGATTGATCTAATGCCATAAAACTGGTTTGTAGAAAAAGGTATGATCAAAGTGTTACTTGCCTTGCTGATGATCCGCGAAACCTAGAGATTCAAAGTAACAGGCGGCGCACTCCGGGTATTCTATCGCACACAAACAACAAGCATACAATAAGTACTCATCTAATGCACAGGTAAAACTCAAATAGAAGATCTAACCAGAAAGTTCAACTTAAGAACCCTGGTTTGCAGAAAGAATCAAATCGAACAAAGCAAAAGAAATCGAACGGCGAAAGAAAACAACTTCGTTCTAGTAATCTGGATCTAAGTCAAATTTTACAGTAGCAAAAACTTGTTTAAGATGATTATTCGGAAAGAGGGTTTCGAGACAAAACTCCAGGCGCTTGAATCGCCTGATTCCGATAAACGAGCGAAAAGTTATACTAAAACGAAAATCGTATCAGAAATCGCGATCAGAAAATAACCGCGGAAAAATCCGACAAAAAAGAAAAATGACGAACAATTTTTTTTAAAACAACACGGATTTCGAGGGCGGCGAACCTCGGGCGACGCGCGGCTCTGGCGGATCGGCGGCAGCGGCGGGGGCAGGGCTGGGGCTGGGCGCACTAGGGTTTGGGGCTGGGGCGGCTGGGCTCTCGGGCCCCGGGGCAGCGCCTTATAAAGGCCCCGGCCAGGGGAGTCCTGGCCGAGTACGGCCCATAGTCGGTTCCTCTGTTTTTTTAATAATTCCGCTCGGAAGAAAAATAAAAAGAAATACTAAACGGACTCCAAAAATCACGAAATAAATTTTCCCGGGTTTGTAAAATCAAGCCCGATAAAGTGAACATTTTTCTGGGCCCAAACTACAACTTTGAAAAACGTGCATTTTTCCTAAATTCAAATAAAATACCGAAAAACTCCGAAATAAAACTTATTTGATTTTTTTATTAAATCCTCAATATTTCAATATTTTGGGAAAGTCATTTTATTCCCTCTCTCATATTTTTGTAATATAAATAATTGATGATAAAATAAATAAAATCAAATGATCCTGTTTACAAAATTTGAGAAAACTCAAATATGTAAATAACGAAATCCCCAACTCTCTCCGTGGGTCCTTGAGTTGCTTAGGATTTTCTAGGATCAAAACCAAAAGCAAAATAAAATATGATATGCATGATATCTAATGTATAACATTCCAAATTGAAAATTTGGGATGTTACAGAATTTTACTAAGTCTTTGCTCTGCTGTTATTTTTTATGCCATGTATTCATGTTGCTACAGAGAGATTCATTCTTCTTTTGAGTATGTTCACTAAGGATGATTTTGACATATGGTTATGCTCTATCCATGCATGCCCCTATTTGAATTTATGGAGTACCCTAGCATGACTCAATCATGCTCTACTTTTGCTATAAAATGTTTCTGGCAGATTGTTTACATGTTCTTGCTATGAACTTGTAGTTGATCCATTCATACTATGAACTTGTTCTTGCTTTTCTTGGCTTCATGATCATGTCTTCTTGCTGTTAGTATGCTTAGTTTGTCATGCAATGCCTTGTGCATCGAGCTCGCAAACATGCCTTCCTAACTCTGTTTTTGCCATGTCCAGTTTTTTGCTAAGTCTGAATCTGTTAACGAAACTTGCTATGTTTACATGGGTGCCATCATATCTTCTGATCCTTTTTGGCTTATGGTCAGTAAGGGACTCTTGTTATATGCTTTGAGTAGATTCATGCCATGCCTTGTTTTGCTATGTTATGTTCCTCTAGCATTTTGTTATCTTGCTCTAAACATTGCTTCCTGATGTTAATTCCTGGCATGTTAGTATTTTCACTAAGTCTGTGATGCTGATATCTTTTGCACTTTTGCCATGCTTGTTTGAACCTGCTCTTGTGCGATTTAGCCGTAGCTCAGTGTTCATCGTTAGTCAGGCATCTTGAGTAGATCACTGCCATGTGCTTTGTTGCTATGTTGGAGTGCAGTAGCTTAGTTTCTTGTTGCTTTTTGGATGGCATCATGCTGTTAATCGCAGAATTGTGCCATTATTGTTTTGCTTGCCATTTGCAAACCGTGCATCCAATTCTGGTGATCTTTATATCGATATCGATTTCGACCGAAATCAACTCATCTTTCCAGTGGCACACTTGGTTTGCCAAGTTAAGGCCTGGTTCAATATTTTCCTTCCGGAGCACGCATATGCATTGCATATCACATCCCGCATATCATGCCATGTTTAGCATCATGTTGCTTGCGCATTGCATCGTGGTTGATTGTTGTTTCCTTTGCTTGTGTTCTTGCTTTGGGTAGAGCCGGGAGACGAGTTCATGATCGAGGAACTCGTTGAGTACGCTTACAAGGATCAAGCTTACGTCAACTCGGAGAACTTTGCAGGCAAGATGACCATACCCTCGAAATCACTTCTATCTTTGCTTGCTAGTTGCTCGCTCTATTGCTATGCTGCGATACCTACCACCTGCTATATCATGCCTCCCATATTTCCATGTCAAACCTCTAACCCACCTTTCCTAGCAAACTGTTGTTTGGCTATGTTACCGCTTTGCTCAGCCCCTCTTATAGCGTTGCTAGTTGCAGGTGAAGATGGAGTTTGTTCCTTGTTCGAACATGATTATTGTTGGGATATCATTATTATATCTTGTTTACTTTAATTCACCTATATACTTGGTAAAGGGTGGAAGGCTCGGCCTTATGCCTGGTGTTTTGTTCCACTCTTGCCGCCCTAGTTTCCGTCATACCGGTGTTATGTTCCTTGATTTTGTGTTCCTTACGCGGTTGGGTTATAATGGGAACCCCTTGACAGTCCGCCTTGAATAAAACTCCTCCAGCAAGGCCCAACCTTGGTTTTACCATCTGCCACCTAAGCCTTTTTCCCTTGGGTTCCGCGGACTCAAGGGTCATCTTTATTTCAAGCCCCCCGGGCCAGTGCTCCTCTGAGTGTTGGTCTGAAACGGGCAGCCTGCGGGGCCACCTCGGGGCAACTCGAGGGTTGGTTTTACTCGTAGCTTGACCTCCGGTGTGCCCTGAGAACGAGATACGTGCGACTCCTATCGGGATTTGTCGGCACATCGGGCGGCTTTGCTGGTCTTGTTTTACCATTGTCGAGATGTCTTGTAACTGGGATTCCGAGTCTGATCGGGTCATCCTGGGAGAAGGAATATCCTTCGTTGACCATGAGAGCTTGTGATGGGCTAAGTTGGGACACCCCTGCAGGGTTTTGAACTTTCGAAAGCCGTGCCCACGGTTATGGGCAGATGGGAATTTGTTAATGTCCAGTTGTAGAGAACTTGAAACTTAACTTAATTAAAATGAATCAACAACGTGTGTAGCCGTGATGGTCTCTTTTCGGCGGAGTCCGGGAAGAGAACACAGTTTCGTGTTATGCTTGAACGTAAGTAGTATCAGGATCACTTCTTGATCTTTATAGCTTCTCGTCCGTGCTTTGCTTCTCTTCTCGCTCTCATTTGCGTAAGTTAGCCACCATATATGCTAGTGCTTGCTGCAGCTCCACCTCACTACCCCTTTTCCTACCCATAAGCTTTAATAGTCTTGATCGCGAGGGTGTGAGATTGCTGAGTCCCCGTGACTCACAGATTACTTCCGAAACCAGATGCAGGTGCCGATGATGCCAGTACAGGGGATGCGACCGAACTCAAGTGGGAGTTCGACGAGGATTCAGGATGTTACTCTGTTTCCTTTCCAGACGATCAGTAGTGGAGCCTAGTTGGGGCGCTCGGGGATCTATGCATTTGGGGTTGTCTTTATTTTGGTTCCGTAGTCGGACCTTGATTGTATTCTGGATGATGTAATGTTATATTTATGTATTGTGTGAAGTGGCGATTGTAAGCCAACTCTTTACCTCTTTCTTATTCAGTACATGGGATGTGTAAAGATTACCCCTCTTGCGACATGCCTACTATGCGGCTATGCCTCTAAGTCGTGCTCCGACACATGGGAGATATAGCCGCATCGTGGGTTTTACACTTGTATTCTCATCTATTCAGTACATGGTATGTTGTAATGATATCCACCTTGCTATCCGCTCGAAATGTGGTTGTGCCCCAATCATGAGTTCATCATGTGATTGGGATAGAATCGCATCTTGGGTGCTACACTTAATCGCCCTAGAGCGAGATGAACCCCGATGGGACTCCCCTTGTTGCGGATTCGAAGGATAAGGGCTCGGCTTCCACATAAGCCAAGTCCTTTACTTCTGAGGATCTGGAACGGGCCCTTGCCAAGCAAAAGGAGGAGCATGATGCTTCTCTTGAGGCCTTGGTCCAAATTAGATTAGTCACATTAACCACAGTGCTTGCACCACTTTCGAGTGGTGCGGCCTCGAGGCCAATAGTGCCTACTCCTTCACTTGGCCAACAACCTCCTAGCAATGATGAATCTAGTGTTCCATGGCTTTATGCTAAACCTCAAGTTGAAAAACCTAAGTATAATCCTGGAGGAAAACCTCCGTTGCTTGATGACAGTTCCAATTTTGCTTTGTGAAGAGTTGGTATGCAGGACCATCTTAGGTACGCCAATGATGAAATGTTGGACATCCTGGAGCATGGCTACTACCCTGTCGACCCAAAGAATCTCACTCCAAGAGAAACTTATGACAAGCATCTCAATGACACCGTAGTCATGTGCATAAGAAAAGGAATGAATGATAAGCAAGGAGACCTTACATACACAACACAAGTGCTAAGGAATTATGGGACAACATTGTAAGGACCAAGACCGGTACCTCCACTCTCCAGCTTACTCAGTATGAAATTGCCATGGATCAATTGCAAAACTTTTGTATGGAGAAAAGTGAATCCCCCAAGTATCTCCTTGAGCGTCTCATGACTCTCACCGCCGACATTGAGCCATGTGATTGTGACAAGACACAAGATGGATTCAACTTGACTAAGTGGTTTCTCGTGGACAAGTTACTTCATGCTCTTGCTTCATATCATCACCAAATGGTGTGGGACATAAGACAACACCATGGATTCAAGGAAATGACTCTGGATGACATCATATCCACTTTCCAACTATTTGAAGAGTCAAAGGCAAATGCTACAAAACATCTTGCCATGCATGGTACCTCAACATCAAAGATCAATCTTGCTTTGAGGGCCAAGCATGTATGTGAGGAAGAGCAAAGTGAAGAAGAGGAATATTATGATGATGAAGATGGTGATGAGATGGACTCCGATGAGAGCCCCTCATATGAAGACATTTACCTCTTTGTCAAGAAGTTTAGCGCGGGAAAATTCAAGGGAAGTTTCTAGAAGAAGAAAGTGAAAAAATCCTACAACTATGAAGAAACCAACCACTTATGCAACAATTGCCCTTATGAGAAGAGAGAAGATAAACCAAGGTTTCCCAAGACCTTTCCCAAGAAGAATTTGCCAAATCCTTTGAAGCCCAGGCTCAAGAAGAGAGATGGGAAAGCAATGGTTGCTCATGAAGAATCGGATCCGGATGATGTTGGTAGTGTTGCCGGAGTAGCTCCATATTCTCAAAACACCTTGAGGCTAGTCAAGAAGAGTGGTGATGTTGTCACCTACAACTATATGAAAGACTACAAGGGCAACGCTCACAAGTGCCTAATGGCAAAGGCCATGGTAGAAGATGGAGAGGACCAAAACTCTCCTTACAAGGTCAAGGTAATCCCACAGTCAAATCCTCCCCCTTTCACTCCTTCTACTCCTTGTGATAAGTTTCTTGATTCGGAGGATAATTATGATGATGATATAGATGATCCTATGCTTGCTAAACTAAATAAGTTCATGTGCTCCCTGAAAGGAAAGAAGCTCACTATGTTTCGTATGCTTATGGAGATGGTGAGTAAGCACACCATCACCATTAAGGAACTCGAAACCCTCATCACCGAGGAAAAGGAAAAATATGAAATCCTTGAGCGGAAAGTCCAATATGAGGAAGCACGAAATGATGAACTATGCTTGAAAATTGGTGCAAACATTGATGTTCATGCTAAAGAACTTGCCTCCATGAAAAAGGCCAAGGACTCTTGCGAGGAGTTGATGAATGATAAAATTAAGCTTGTGGAATCTCATGCTTCTCTCTCTAAGGATTGTGAGCTTCTATCCGTGCCCCTCAAGACTAAGGAAGAGGAGCTTACCCTTCTTACAAAGAGTTTTAAGACGCTCAAACTTGCTTATCTTGAAACTCTACCCAAGCCAACGCTTACTCTTCACCTATTATCAATGTTGATGCTTGTACTACTAACTCTAGTGGTGACCTAGCATCTATTCTTGAGGAAAACCGCTTTCTAAAGGCACAAGTCGAGAGAGGACTCATGCCATGTGCTCAAGGACAAAAGATCCTTAATGAGGTATTGAGCCGACACAATGAGGTGGTTGCCAAGGAAGGGCTTGGGTTTGACCCAATCACATGCAAGAAGAAAATGTTCTCTCAAAAGTGCACCACACCTATCAAGGAGACGTTTGTACGAGAAGGGCACAAGGAGAAGGGTAAGGTTGTGAGTGGGAAGGCCACCAGGGGCATGCCCACTCTCAACAAGTCAAAATAATTCATGCCTCCATCCTATGTACTTCATAAAACAAAGGATGGAGAAGTTTATGCTAAATTTGTTGGTCCTCGTAATGCATTCCATTTTTATGCTATTTGGGTCCCTAAGACCCTTGTGACTAACTTGAGAGGTCCCATTGCAAAATGGGTGCCTCTAACCAAGTCATAAATTGTGTGTAGGTTACCTTCTCTGGTGGAGTCAAATGGGTGATCGATAGTGTATGCACCAACCATATGACCGGAGTAGCAAATTGCTTTTCGATTTCATGGAAGCTATTCAACCATTTATGAGCATTGCGTTTGGTGCAGGATCAAAAGGACAGGTACTCGGGTTGGGCAAGGTGGCTATCACAAATGGCATGTCTCTTGCAAACGTCATGCTTGTATAATCCCTTAAATACCATTTGCTTTCCGTTAGCCACTTGGCTTCCATTGGTTATGATACACTATTTGGACTAACAGATGTGTAAGTCTTTAAGAGAGATAGTCTCAAGTGGCCTTTGTTGGAGAGTTGGATGGCAACCTTTACACGGTTGATTTCTCAAAAGAGAGCACATTACATGCAACTTGTCTAATGGACAAGGCCGACAAGGGGTGGCTATGGCATCACCGGCTAGGCCATGTCGGCATGAGAAATCTTCAAGATCTCTTAAAGGGTAATCACATCCTTTGACTAACCAATGTTTCTTTTGAGAAAGATCGTGTGTGTAGTGCATGCATCATCGGGAAGCAACATCAATCAGAGCACCCACCCAAGAATATTGTATCTACTTCAAGGCCTTTGGAGCTCCTTCATGTGGATCTCTTTGGGCCTCCATCATGGGATAGTCTTTGTGGGAAAAAGTATGGACTTGTCATTGTTGATCATTACTCAATATATACATGGGTATTTTTCCTCAAATCCAAGGACGAGACGGAGATCACATTCACTGATTTTGCAAGCAATCCCAACGCAAGTTTGACAAAGAAATCTTGGCAATAAGAAGTGATAATGGCTCAGAGTTCAAGAACTACACCTTGGAAGAATTTCTTAGTGATGAGGGGATTGAGCATCAATATTCCGCACCCTACACTCCCCAACAAAATGGTGTAGCCGAGAGGAAGAACCATACACTTACGGAAATGGCAAGGTCCATGTTGGATGAATACATCCACATAGTTTTTGGGCCGAGGCTGTCAACACCGCATGTCATGCATCAAACCGGCTCTTCCGCCGCACGATATTGGAGAAGACTCCATATGAGCTCCTAACTGGGAACAAGCCGAATGTCAAGTACTTTGTTGTATTTGGGTGCAAGTGTTTCATCCTCAACAAGAGAGAACGGTTAGGAAAATTTCAATGCAAAACAATTGAGGAGATATTTGTTTGTTATGGATCAAACTTTCACGCCTATAGAGTCTACAACAAATCCAATGGATGTGTTGTAGAAACTTGTGATGTGGTGTTTGATGAATTTAATGGCTCCCATGGGGAGCAAGTTGATCTAAGTGATGTAGGTGAAGAAGATCCCTCTCAAGGTATTTTGACCATGGGTGTTGGTTCTCTTCTTCCAATGGAACAATAACCTCATGAAGATGATGAAGATGGAAGTTTCTCTCATCCTCAAGCCGCTTCAACACCCATACCTCCACAAGATCCTATTGCTGAAGTTATCCCCATTGTTCAAGATCAAGCAGGAGAACTAGTCCCTCACCATGATCACATTCAAGAACAAGGTCATCACCAAGAGCAAGAACAAGAAAGTGCAATCATTGATGATGAACCTCGACAAATGCAACATGAAGAAGAAGATCTTCCACCACACATTAATGATCCATATGTTGAGGATGTGGATGATGGAAATCAAGTTGAACCTTGTGAAACCCTAACCTCCATCATGCCACATGTGGCCGGTCGTGTTGATGTTGATCAAATTATTAACGGCATATCAAAAGGTAGAGTCACACCTAAACAATTGACAAACTTCTGTGCTCACTTTTTGTTTGTCTCTAGTGTTGAGCCACTTAAGCTACAAGATGCATTGATGGACAATGCTTGGCTCGTTGCTATGCAAGAAGAGTTGAGCAGTTTTGAACGCAACAAAGTGGGGTCATTAGTAAAGAGACCAACAAAGGAACACAATATCATTGGAACAAAATGGATTTTCAAGAACAAGCAAGATGAGAATGGCGTAATCATTCGAAACAAGGCAAGGTTAGTGCCACAAGTGTACTCACAAGTTGAAGGTTTGGAATTTGATGAGACCTTTGCTCCTATTGCCCATCTTGAATCTATTCGCATCTTACTTGCCTATGCTGCTTTCAATGGCTTTACGTTACATCAAATGGATGTGAAGAGTGCTTTCCTTAATGGTCCTCTACAAGAAGAAGTATATGTATCACAACCACCTGGGTTCATTGATCCCGATCACAAAGACTATGTGCATAAACTTCACAAGGCTTTGTATGGCCTCAAACAAGCACCTCGTGCTTGGTATGATCATCTTAAGAAGTTTTTACTCTATGATGGTTTTGTGAGAGGGGTGATCGATCCCACTCTTTTTACTAAGAGGGAAAATGGTGATTTGATCCTATGCCAAATCTATGTAGATGACATCATTTTTGGTTCTCGTAACATTCATTTGTGCAAGAAGTTTGCGGCCTCCATGACCAAGACCTTAGAGATGTCTCTCAATGCAGACTTGAAGTTCTTTCTTGGATTTCAAATTCAAAAATTTCAAGAAGGATTTTTCTTATCTCAAACAAAATACCTCAATGACATTCTAGAGAATTTTGACATGACGAATGCAAGCCCATGTAATACAGCCATGCCAACAAAAATTGTTCTCACTGAAGACACCAACGGTATTCCTTTTGACCCATCTC
The DNA here is from genome assembly GCF_018294505.1 of Triticum aestivum. Taxonomy (NCBI): domain Eukaryota; kingdom Viridiplantae; phylum Streptophyta; class Magnoliopsida; order Poales; family Poaceae; genus Triticum; species Triticum aestivum. The sequence continues at coordinate 268,647,635 of NC_057803.1, read as the reverse complement.
TTTACCGCTGTATGATTGGTTCATTGCTTTATCTTTGTGCATCTAGACCAGACATCATGTTAAGTGTAGGCATATGTGCAAGATTTCAAGCTTCCCCTAGGGAAAGTCATCATATGGCGGTTAAGCATATTCTTACATACCTTGTTCACACCCCAAAGTTGGTTCTATGGTACCCCAAGGATGCCAAGTTTGATCTCCTTGGGTACACAGATGCGGATTGGGCTGGAGACAAAGTGGGAAGGAAGTCTACCTCCGGTGCATGCCAATTTCTTGGACGCTCATTGGTAAGTTGGTTCTCGAAGAAGAAAAATTATCTCTCCCTCTCCACCGCCGAAGTTGAATACATTGCAACCGCCAGCTATGCAACTCAATTACTATGGATGAGTCAAACTTTGAAGGACTATGGTATCACCTATAGACATGTGCCTCTTCTATGTGATAATGAAAGTGCCATAAAATTGCTAAAAATACCATTGATCATCCTCGCACCAAGCACATCGATATTAGGTATCACTTCTTGAGAGACCATGTACAAAAGGGTGACATTGATATTGCTCATGTTGGTACAGACATGCAACTTGCCGATATTTTCACCAAACCATTGGATGAAGCAAGGTTTTGTCAACTTAGGCGTGAACTTGGTATCTTGGAGCTTGACAACATTATGTGCAATCTAGTACCCATGCATGCATTTACTTCATGTCTTGTCTTGATGTAGGCATATATTTAGGGGGAGACACTCAACTCATGAGTACTATCACTCTATATAATGCATAAAAAGAATAAACACTCTCAAACTTACCATGTTCCTCGAACTACGATGCTGATAACCCACAAGTATAGGGGATCGCAACAGTTTTCGAGGGTAGAGTATTCAACCCAAATTTATTGATTCGACACAAGGGGAGCCAAAGAATATTCTCAAGTATTAACTGTTGAGTTGTCAATTCAACCGCACCTGAAAGACTTAATATCTGCAGCAAAGTATTTAGTAGCAAAGTAATATGGAAGTAGCGGTAACGGTGGCAAAAGTAACAGTAGTAATTTTTGTAGTGATTATACAGTGGCAACGGAAAAGTAACTAAGCAAAGATCAATATGTGAAAAGCTCATAGGCAATGGATCAATGATGGATAATTATGTCGGATGCGATTCCTCATGCAACAATTATAACATAGGGTGACACAGAACTAGCTCCAGTTCATCAATGTAATGTAGGCATGTATTCTGAATATAGTAATACGTGCTTATGGAAAAGAACTTGCACGCCATCTTTTGTCCTACCCTCCCGTGGCAGCGGGGTCCTATTGGAAACTAAGGGATATTAAGGCCTCCTTTTAATAGAGTACCGGAACAAAGCATTAACACTTAGTGAATACATGAACTCCTCAAATTATGGTCATCACCGGGAGTGGTCCCGATTATTGTCACTTCGGGGTTACCGGGTAATAACACATAGTAGGTGACTATTGACTTGCAAAATAGGATCAAGAACTCACATATATTCATGGAAACATAATAGGTTCAGATCTGAAATCATGGCACTCGTGCCCTCGTGACAAGCATTAAGCATAGCAAAAGTCATAGCAACATCAATCTTAGAACATAATGGATTCTTGGGATCAAACCCTAACAAGACTAACTCGATTACATGATAAATCTCATCCAACCCATCACCGTCCAGCAAGCCTACGATGGAATTACTCACGCACGGCGGTGAGCATCATGAAATTGGTGATGGAGGAAGGTTGGTGATGATGATGGCGACGAATTCCCCTCTCCGGAGCCCCGAACGGACTCCAGATGAGCCCTCCCAAGAGACATTAGGGGTTGGTAGCGGCTCCATATTGTAAAATGCGATGAATCCTTCTCTCTCATTTTTTTCTCCCCAGACATGAATATAGAGTTGGAGTTGACGTCGGTGGAGCCTCAAGGGGCCCACGAGGCAGGGGGCGCGCCCTGCACGCTCGTGGACAGGGTGTGGCCCCTGGTGTTGATTCTTTCGCCAGTATTTTTTATTTATTCCAAAACATGTCTCCGTTGATTTTTAGGTCATTCCAAGAACTTCTATTTCTGCACAAAAATAACACCATGTCAATTCTGCTAAAAACAACGTTAGTCCAGGTTAGTTCCATTCAAATCATGCAAGTTAGAGTCCAAAACAAGGTCAAAAGTGTTTGGAAAAGTAGATCGATGGAGACGTATCAACTCCCCCAAGCTTAAACATTTGCTTGTCCTCAAGCAATTCAGTTGACAAGCTAAAAGTGATAAAGAAGAACTTTTACAAACTGCGGTTGATCTTGTTGTTGTAAATATGTAAAGCCAACATTCAAGTTTTCAGCAAAGATTATGAACCAATCATATTCGCAATAACATTTAGGTCTCATGTTTACTCATATCAATGGCATAATTAACTAGCGAGCAATAATAACAAATCTCGGATGACAACACTTTCTCAAAACAATCATAATATGATATAACAAGATGGTATCTCGCTAGCCCTTTCTGAGACCGCAACACATAAATGTAGAGCACCTCTGAAGATCAAGGACTGACTAAACATTGTAATTCATGGTAAAAGAGATCCAGTCATAGTCATACTCAATGTAAATTAATAGTAATGCATGCACATGACAACGGTGCTCTCCAATTGGTGCTTTTTAATAAGAGGAAAATCACTCAATATAAAAGTGAATAGATAGGCCCTTCTTAGAGGGAAGCAAAGATTTGTAGAGGTGCCAGAGCTCGAGTTTGGAAATAGGGATGAATACTATTTTGAGTGGTATACTTTCATTGTCAAATAACAACCAAGAGATCTCGATATCTTCCATGCTACACACATTATAAGTGGTTCCCAAACAGAATGGTAAAGTTTATACTCCCCCACCACCAACAAACATCAATCCATGGCTTGTACGAAACAACGGGTGCCTCCAACTAACAACAATCCTGGGGGAGTTTTGTTTGCAATTATTTTAATTTAAGAATGGGACTGGGCATCCCGGTTACCAGCCATTTTCTCGTGAATGATGAGCGGAGTCCACTCATCTTGAGAATAACCCACCTAGCATGGAAGATATAGACAACCCTAGTTGATACATGAGCTATTCGAGCATACAAAACAAAATTTCGTTTGAAGGTCTAGAGTTTGGCACATACAAATTTACTTGGAACGGCAGGTAAATACCGCTTATAGGAAGATATGGTGGACTCATATGGAACAACTTTGGGGTTTATGGAAGTGGATGCACAAGCAATATTCCCGCTTAGTACAAGTGAAGGCTAGAAAAAGACTGGGAAGCGACCAACTAGAGAGCGAGAAAAGTCATGAACATGCATTAAAATTAATCAACACTGAGTGCAAGCATGAGTAGGATATAATTCACCATGAACATAAATATCGTGGAGGCTATGTTGATTTTGTTTCAACTACATGCGTGAACATGTGCCAAGTTAAGCCACTCGAATTGTTCAAAGGAGGATACCACCCTATCATACCACATCATAACCATTTTAATAGCATGTTGGCACGCAAGGTAAACCATTATAAACTCCTAGCTAATTAAGCATGGCATGAGCAACTATAATCTATAATTGTCATTGCAAACATGTTTCATTCATAGCAGGCTGAATCAGGAACAATGAACTAACTATATTTACAAAAACAAGATAGGTCAAGTTCGTACCAGCTTCTCTCATCTCAACCAGTCCATCTTATATCGTCATTATTGCCTTTCACTTGCATGACTGAACAGCGTGGATAATAATAATAGTGCACGTGCATTGGACTAAGCTGGAATCTGCAAGCATTTAATACAAGGGAGAAGACAAGGTAATATGGGCTCTTGGTTAGATCAACAACAATGCATATGAGAGCCACTCAACATTTTCATCATGGTCTTCTCCTCTCGACCCCAAAGAAAAGAAAAGAAACAAAACTATTTACACGGGAAAGCTCCCAACAAGCAAAAGAAGAACAAGAAATCTTTTTGGGTTTTGTTTTAATTACTACTACTACAAGCATGGAAAGTAAACTAGCTAAAATCTACAACTAATTTTTTTGTTTTTTCTTAAGGTTTTTCAAACACACAAGAAGAAGGCTTAGAAAAGAAAGTAAACTAGCATGGATAGTACAATGAAAAAGTATGAGCACCGACAACTAGAATGAGTGTGTGAACATGAATGTAATGTCGGTAAGAAATACGTACCCCCCCAAGCTTAGGCTTTTGGCCTAAGTTGGTCTATGACCACTGCTGGCCCGGTGGATATCCAAAGTTGTAGCTAGGGTCGTACTGAGATGCAGCAGCTACTGCCTGACGAGCTGCAGCTTGGAGGCGAGTTGCCTCCGTCCTCCTATCATATTCGTTCGCTTCCTCCCTGGTTATAACATATCTCCGTTTTGCCTGAAAGTCAAAGAAAGTAGGAGCAGGGAGGGCAACATGGATGGTGCGCCGTCTGTCAAAGACTGGCCAGTACTGGAGGAATTGTTCATTCCTCTCAACAAACTGATGGTGAACCATGGCATTATAATCTAGGTAAGTAGGAGGTAACTCTATATTATTTCCATGTATGGGTATATTAAGATAATTAGCTACACGAGTTGCATAAATTTCACCAAACAAATCTCCACTTACATTGTTGTGATGCAACCTTCGTGCAAGAATGGCCCCCAAGTTATATTGTTTATCACCTAATACCGCACTCTTGATGACACTAAGATCTGAAACGCACATGTGACAAGCCTCATCTTTACCGTTAATGCATCTACCAATGAAGAGAGAAAAATAATGTATGGAAGGGAAATGAATGCTCCCTATGGTGGCTTGTGTGATTTCCCTAGACTCCCCCACAGTGATACTAGCAAGAAAGTCTTTATATTCAGATTTGCGAGGTTTACTAACATTGCCCCAGTGCGGGAGTTTATAAGAAGTATTAAAATCTTCTAGGTCCATGGTATATGATTTCTCATAAAGATCAAATAAAACAGTGTGATAATTGCACGAGGATGTAAATTTAAACCTTCTCACAAAGGAATCAGTTAGATAGCGGTATTGCTGGCACTTATCTGACAGAAGCCCTCAAGATGAGCTTTACGCACATATGCGTCAAATTCATCCTTGATGCTTGCCTGGACCATAAACTCCTTTGACGGCCATTCACAAGGCCACACTTGAGCTTCCCTCGGTGGTTCATTGTTTGGCTCACGTATCGCGAGCCTTGGTCCTTGCTTCCTTGAGGAACCACCTTACATTTTCCTAAAAAAATTTCTTCCTCTGAAAAATATCTGAAATTTTTAACGACTCACAATAAAAGTGAATCAAACTCAACAAGATTGATAGCAACTACTCCTACAAGTGCCTAGAGGCCATATCATGCATTAAAACTACTTTTGACCACATAAATTTGACATGCAAGCTCAAGAACAGGGTCACCTTAGCAGCAAAAAATTGCAATAAATAAAGCACTAGAACAAAAACTAATTAGACCACTGGAGGAGTCACATACCGAAGAACAATACCCAAAAGTAGTTTTGTGAATGGAGCTTTGAGCAAGGAGATCGAAAATGGCAGCAAGATGAGCTAGAACACGGGTTTGAGCTGTGGGAGGATTTTTTTTGGAGGAAGACGAAGTGTGTGGGTGCTGGAATAAGTGGAGGGGGCCCACGTGGCCAGATGGTGGGTCCCCCTGGTGTGTTCTCAATGCCAATAATTCTAAAATATTCTACAAAAAATCATATATCATTTTCAGGACATTTGGAAATTTTTTATTTTCGGGGTATTTTTATTGCACGGATAATTTAGAAAACAGATAGAAAATACTAATTTTACTTTATTTAATATAAATAACAAAAAGTAAAAGGAGGGTACAGAGGGTTGTGCTTTCTAACTTCATCCATCTCATGCTCATCAAAAGAGATCCACTAACAAGGTTGATCAAGTCTTGTTAACAAACTCTTTCCGAATAACATGAAATCAGAGAATTTTCGAATAACACTAAGTTACCTCAACGGGGATATGCATGTCCCCAACAATAAGAATATCATATTTCTTCTTGACAGAAGGAAGAGGGAATTCAAAACCTCCAATAGTTATCGTTGAAATTTTTCCAATAGAATTGATACTGTGGACTTGAGTTTGTTTCCTCAGAAAGTGTACCGTATGCTCATTACCATTAACATGAAAAGTGACACTGCCTTTGTTGCAATCAATAACAGTCCCTACAGTATTCAAAAAGGGTCTGCCAAGAATAATAGACATACTATCATCCTCGGGAATATCAAGAATAACAAAGTCCGTTAAGATAGTAATGTTTGCAACCACAATAGGCACATCCTCACAAGTACCGACATGTATAGTAGTTGATTTATCAGCCATTTGCAAAGATATTTCAGTAGGTGTCAACTTATTAAAATCAAGTCTACGATATAAAGAGAGAGGCATAAAACTAACACCAGCTCCAAGATCACATAAAGCAGTTTTAACATAGTTTCTTTTAATGGAGCATGGTATAGTTGGTACTCCTGGATTTCCTAGTTTCTTAGGTATTCCACCTTTAAAAGTATAATTAGCAAGCATGGTGGAAATTTCTGCTTCCGGTATTTTCTTTTATTTGTAACAATATCTTTCATATACTTAGCATAAGGATTCATTTTAAGCATATCAGTCAAAAACATACGCAAAAAGATAGGTCTAATCATTTCAGCAAAGCGCTCAAAATCCCCATCATCCTTTTTCTTGGATGGTTTAGGAGGAAAATGCATGGGTTTCTGAACCCATGGTTCTCTTTCTTTACCGTGCTTCCTAGCAACGAAGTCTCTCTTATCATAACGTTGATTCTTTGATTGTGGGTTATCAAGATCAACAACAGGTTCAATCTCTACATCATTGTTATTGCTAGGTTGAGCATCAACATGAACATCATCATTAACATTATCACTAGCTTCATGTTCATTACCAGATTGTGTTTCAGCATTAGAAATAATAATATCATTGGGGTTCTCAGGTGTGTCAACAACAGGTTCACTAGAAGCATGCAAAGTCCTATCATTTTTCTTTTCTTCTTTTAGAAGGACTAGGTGCATCAACATTAGTTCTCTGAGAATCTTGCTAAATTCTCGTAGGGTGGCCCTCAGGATACAAAGGCTCCTGAGTCATTTTACCCCCTCTAGTCACAACTCTAACATCATTATCATTTTTCGTATAGTTTAATTCATTGAGCAAATCATCTTGTGCTTTAAGCACTTGTTCTACTTGAGTGGTAACCATAGAAGCATGTTTACTAATAAGTTTAAGGTCACCTTTAACTCTAGACATATAATCACTCAAGTGTTCAATCATATAAGCATTACGTTTCAATTGTCTACCAATATAAGCATTGAACTTTTCTTGTTTATCAATAAAATTATCAAACTCATCCAAGCATTGGCTAGCAGACTTATAACGAGGAATATCACCTTCATCAAATCTATAGAGAGAATTTACCTTTACTACCCGTGTCGGGTTATCAAGACCATGTATTTCTTCAATAGGTGGTAAATCCTTAACATCTTTAGCTTTAATACCCTTTTCTTTCATACATTTCTTTGCCTCTTGCATATCTTTAGGACTGAGAAATAGAATACCCTTTTTTTGGAGTTGGCTTAGGAGTTGGTTTAGGAAGTGTCCAATCATTATCATTACCCAACATATTATTCAATAGCAATTCAGCTTGATCAATAGTTCTTTCCCTGAAAACACAACCAACACAACTATCCAGGTGGTCTCTGGAAGCATCGGTTAGTCCATTATAAAAGATATAAAGTATTTCATTTTTCTTGAGAGGATGATCAGACAAAGCATTAAGTAATTGGAGAAGCCTCCCCCAAGATTGTGGGAGACTCTCTTCTTCAATTTGTACAAAATTATATATTTCCCTTAAGGCGGCTTGTTTCTTATGAGCGGGGAAATATTTAGCAGAGAAGTAATAAATCATATCCCGGGTACTACGCACACAACTAGGATCAAGAGAATTAAACCATGTTTTAGCATCACCCTTTAATGAGAACGGAAATAACTTAAGGATATAGTAGTAACAATTTTTTTCCTCATTAGTGAATAGGGTGGCTATATCATTCAATTTAGTAATATTTGCCACAACAATTTCAGATTCATAGCCATAAAAAGGATCAGATTCAACCAAAGTAATTATCTCAAGATCGATAGAGAAATCATAATCCTTATCAGAAATACAGATAGGTGAAGTAGAAAAAGCAGGGTCATATTTCATTCTAGCATTCAAAGATTTTTCTTTCAGCTTAGCTAACAGTTTCTTAAGATCATATCTATCTATATTTGCAAGAAAAAAGATCTCTAGCAGTTTCTTCATCCATAACATAACCCTCAGGCACATCAGGCAATTCATATCTAGGGGGAGAATCTTCATCACCACTTTCATCAATATTATCAGTTTAAATAATTTCATTCTCTCTAATCCTAGCAAGTTGTTCATCAAGAAATTCACCTAAAGGCACAATATTATCAAGCATAGAAGTGGTTTCACCATAAGCATCACGCATAGCAGAAGTGGCATCATCAATAACATTGCGACATATCAGAATTAATAGCAGGTGTAGGTGTCACAAGTTTACTCAAAACAGAAGGTGAATCAAGTGTAGAGCTAGATGGCAGTTCCTTACCTCCCCTCGTAGTTGAGGGAAAAATCTTGGTTCTTTCATCTTTCAAGTTCCTCATAGTGATTAACAGATATAAATCCCAAGTGACTCAAAGAATAGAGCTATGCTCCCCGGCAACGGCACTAAAAAATAGTCTTGATAACCCACAAGTATAGGGGATCGCAACAGTTTTCGAGGGTAGAGTATTCAACCCAAATTTATTGATTCGACACAAGTGGAGCCAAAGAATATTCTCAAGTATTAACAGTTGAGTTGTCAATTCAACCGCACCTGAAAGACTTAATATCTATAGCAAAGTATTTAGTAGCCAAGTAATATGGAAGTAGCGATAACAGTGGCAAAAGTAACAGTAGTAGTGTGTGTAGTGATTGTAATAGTGGCAACAGAAAAGTAACTAAGCAAAGATCAATATGTGAAAAGCTCGTAGGCAATGGATCAATGATGGATAATTATGTCGTATGCGATTCCTCATGCAATAGTTATAACATAGGGTGACATAGAACTAGCTCTAGTTCATCAATGTAATGTAGGCATGTATTCCGAATATAGTCATACGTGCTTATGGAAAGGAACTTGCATGACATCTTTTGTCCTACCCTCCCGTGGCAGCGGGGTCCTATTGTAAACTAAGGGATATTAAGGCCTCCTTTAAATAGAGTACCAGAACAAAGCATTAACACTTAGTGAATACACGAACTCCTCAAACTATGGTCATCACCGGGAGTGGTCCTGATTATTGTCACCTCGTGGTTACCGGTTCATAACACATAGTAGGTGACTATTGACTTGCAAAATAGGATCAAGAACTCAGATATATTCATGGAAACATAATAGGTTCAGATCTGAAATCATGGCACTCGGGCCCTAGTGACAAGCATTAAGCATAGCAAAGTCATAGCAACATCAATCTTAGAACATAATGGATACTAGGGATCAAACCCTAACAAAACTAACTCAATTACATGATAAATCTCATCCAACCCACCATCCAGCAAGCCTACGATGGAATTAGTCACGCACGGCGGTGAGCATCATGAAATTGGTGATGGAGGAAGGTTGATGATGATGATGGCGATGGATTCCCCTCTCCGGAGCCCCGAACGGACTCCAGATCAGCCCTTCCGAGAGAGATTTGGGCTTGGCGGTGGCCCCGTATCCTAAAATGCGATGAATCCTTGTCTCTCATTTTTTCTCCTCGTACGTGAATATATAGAGTTGGAGTTGACAATGGTGGAGCCTCAGGGGGCCCACGAGGCATGGGGCGCCCTGCACCCTCGTGGATAGGGTGTGGGCCCCTGGTGTTGATTCTTTCGTCGGTATATTTTATTTATTCCAAAACGTGTCTCCGTTGATTTTCAGGTCATTCTAAGAACTTTTATTTCTGCACAAAAATAACACCATGGCAATTCTGCTAAAAACAACGTCAGTCCGGGTTAGTTCCATTCAAATCATGCAAGTTAGAGTCCAAAACAAGGTCAAAAGTGTTTGGAAAAGTAGATACGATGGAGACATATCAAGTGCTTTAAATGATGGAGTAGTGATTTTGAGCCCAAGGATAACATCTTCGCGGCATCACGACACACATACTCACACATGGTGGTTCTTTGCCACGACCTCTCCTGGAGGGAGGATTGCTTAATCATGCGTGGAGCCCATAATGTGTGTGTCTAGTTACTAATCATGTGGTATCATTTCTGTCTAGTTGTTCATATGTTCGCATATCATTCACCTGTTTTGGTCTTTTTGACTCATCTAGAACTTCCTAAGTGTTGTCTGTACAAACTGTTTACCATCGGTCGACCGATATCTGTTGGACGTCCGACGACTCACAACTTCTGGTCGACCGACGCTGGTCAAATGTCCGGTTGTGGTGTAGAAATTGATTCATCCCTCCTTTTCCCAGGCCTCAGACGTCCGAGGTTGTCCGGTTGTCCGTCGCCTGGAACTTACATTAGCCCTTGGATGTCCGACCTCTGTCAGTCGACTGGTGAAACCCGCGGCACACATACAATCTGGGGACGGGATTGATCGGGCAGGTGCCCTTATTTTCTCCCCTCCCCACCTCGCACATGTGTCCACCGTCGCGCCGCCTGGGGGTGGATCTCCCTCGCCATCGTCGGGGGAGCCGCACCGCCAATGCTTCAGCCTCCTCTCCGACGACCCTCCTTCCTCAAGCTGTTTCGGTACTTCCTCTGTCCGCTCCTCTGCTCCTCCCGTCGTTCATCTCAGTGCCGGTTGTGATCCCCTTTTTTTCTCTCTTGGATAATCTCTTAGGGGTGGTTCTTCCCACGATGCCGAAAATGAAACGCACTGCTCACAAGAAAACCGGAGGTGTCGCTACTCGCGGTAATTTTTGATTTACCAGATCCATTGTTCATCTTTCCGGTCTCCATTTCTAGCAGGGGCTCGTTGTGTAAAAACTTCTGTGTCCATATATTTTGGTTTCAACCTCTCATCGCGGTGGGTCTAATGACTCGCAAGAGCATCTCCGTCCTCCCAAGCGTGCTGGGAAACATCCTATGATTGAGGTGTGACGCCCCGAGACTGATGTGCCAGGTGTCTTCTAGTTATTCGCTGTTGTTGCCTTGTCATTGCTGGCGTGTCATGCATCTCATATCATGTCATCATGTGCATTGCATTTGCATACATGTTCGTCTCATGCATCCGAGCATTCTTCCCGTTGTCCGTTTTGCATTCCGGTGCTCCTATGTCACCCGGTGTTCCTTTCTACCTCTTATTCGTGTGCGGGTGTTAAACTTTTTCGGATTGGATTGAGAATTGTCATGCGGCCTTGGTTTACTACCGGTAGACCGCCTGTCAAGTTTCGTGCCATTTGGACTTCATTTGATACTCCAACGGTTAACCGAGGGACCGAAAAGGCCTCGTGTGTGTTGCAGCCCAACACCCCTCCAAAGTGGCCCACAGCCCAGCTAAACCCCCTCCATCATCTCGGTCGTTCGATCACGATCGCGTGGCCGAAAACCGTACCTCATTTGGACTCTCCTAGCTCCCTCTACCTATATATATGTGCAACCCTTCCAAATTCGCGGTACAAACCCTAGCTAAACTTCCCACTCCGCTGCCGGACAAAACTTCCCGCCGCGCCGGACATGTCCGCGCCGCCGGCCACCTCACCTCTGGCCAATCCTGTCTCACGACGTCAGCTGAGCTGCTCCCCGCACCCAACCACCATGCTCCATGTCGCCTCGCCGGCTTCCCCGCAGCCGTCGGGCCCAGATCTGGCCCGCCGGGCCCAAACCAGCGCGCCGCCGCCTGGGCTTCTCTCGATCCCGGCGTTTTCCCTGCGCCTCCTGAGAGCCGCATGCTCCTCTCGCCAGCGAGCCTCACCGCGCCGCCGCCTCTCAACCCCGCCGGCGACCCCTGCCGACCTCCCTTCGCCTGCGCCACCGCCGGAGAACCGCGCCGAGGCCGAGCTCCTTCGTCGTCCCTGCGCCATGGCCGCCAATCGAGCGCCGCCTTCCGCTGGAGACCGGCCGAATCGGGCTAGTACCACCCCGCCCTGTCGCCGCCCGGTCGTCGCCGGAGTGGCGCCGCCACCCTGCCTCCCTCGATCCAGGCGGGATCGAGGTCGACGACGCCCCAGCGCCCTCCTGGGCCGGCCTCCAACATCGCATGGGCCTCGGCCTTCCAGGCCCAGCTGTAGCGCCGACCTACCTCATCGCCGATTCGGCCCATCTCCGCTCGTTGACTTTCACCGCAGGTCGTTTTTTTACAAAGTCCCCAGATCTCAGTTATTTTATGCCCATGTTCATCGCATCACAACTCCGCATCCGTAGCTCCGATTCGTGCGAGTAGCATATCAAAATATTCGACTCGACGAGTACATCATTTCATCTCATTGCATCATTTTCATTTGAGCTCATTTTGAAGCCCGAAATTCTGTTGGAAGAGGGCTATGTGAGGAAAGTTGCAGATATGTTTCAACAAATGGCCTTTTGTCATTTTTGCCATGATTAATGTGTGCATGCTATGATCCTGAGCTCTACATGTGTTTTGTTATATGCCATGCCATCTTTACAGAGGTGTATGCCATGTATTTTTGTGATATTTGTGGTGACTAGCACAAGCTTGCAAAGTAGCGTAATCGGTAATGCTGATTTCAGGGACTTAGAATTTCACTAAGTCCTTGTCCTGTTTTTGTTTTTATGCCATATGTTCATCTTGTTTCCTAGTGATCTGTGCCTCTTTTGAGGATTATCAGTAAGGATGTTTTGTTAACATTGTGGTGCTCTATCCATCCATGTCTTTGTTTGCATTTATGGAGGACCCTAGCTTGAGTCAATCGAGCTCTACTTTTGCTATAAAATGTTCCAGGCAGATTGTTGACATGTTTAGCGATTTTGCCGAGGATGTTGCTATTGATCCGTGCATGCTATGATGTTGTTCTTGCCATGTCTAGCTTGTATGCCATGTATTCTTCATGGTTGTATTCTTAGTTTGTCATGCCATGCTTTGTAGTGAGTGCATCGAGCTAGTAAACATGCCTACTCGTTAACTGTTTTGCATGTTCCAGTTTTTCACAGTCTGAATCTGTTCATGTTTTTGCTATGTTCACATGCTTGCAATTGTATTTTCTGATCCCTTTTGGCTCAAGGTCACTAAGGGACTTTTGTTAAGTGTTTTGAGTAGCTTCATGCCATTCCTTGCTTTGCCATGTGAAGTTCCTGTAGCATGTACGTTTCATGCTCTAAAGTGTGCTTCCTGATGATAAATTCCAGACTTGTGTTAATTTCACTGTCTGAAACCTGTTATCATTTGCTCTTTTGCCATGCTTGTTTGAACCCGTTAATGAGTGATTTAGCCACAGCTCAGTGTTCATCTTTTGTCAAGCATCATGAGTGGATCCCTGCCATGTATTTTGTTGTTACGCTTGAGTGCTGTAGCATATATATCTTGATGCATTTAGATGGCTACTTGCTGTTTATCGCAGACCGGCGCCATATTTGTTTTGCTTGCCATTTCTAAACCGTGCATCCGAATCTGGTGATCTTTATATCGATTTCGACCGAAATCAACTCACCTTTCCAGTGGCACTCTTGGATTTCCAAGTTGAGGCCAGATTCAATTATTCCTTTGCAAATCATGCATATGCATCATATACCGCATCCCGCATATCATACCATGTTCCTGTGTTGGTTGTTTACTATGTTGTGTGCTTCTTTCCGGCGTTGCTTCTTCGGGTTGGTTCCAATTATGTCGTGTTTGTGAGGACCCGTTCGACTATGTCCGTTTGTCTTCTTCCTGGACTCGTTCTTCTTCCTCGCGGGATCTCAGGGAAGATGAGCACACCCTCGAAATCACTTCTATCTTTGCTTGCTAGTTGCTCGCTCTTTTGCTATGCCTATGCTACAATACCTACCACTTTCTTATCATGACTCCCATATTGTTGAACCAAGCCTCTAACCCACCTTGTCCTAGCAAACCGTTGTTTGGCTATGTTACCGCGTTGCTCAGCCCCTCTTATAGCGTTGCTAGTTGCAGGTGAAGATTGAAGTTTGTTCCTTGTTGGAACATGGAGATGTTGTTCCTTGGTGGAACATGTTTACTTGTTGGGTTATCACAATATCTATTATTTAATTAATGCATCTATATACTTGGTAAAGGGTGGAAGGCTCGGCCTTATGCCTGGTGTTTTGTTTCACACTTGCCGCCCTAGTTTCCGTCATATCAGTGTTCTGTTCCCGGATTTTGCATTCCTTACGCGGTTGGGTTATAATGGGAACCCCTTGACAGTTCGCCTTGAATAAAACTCCTCCAGCAAGGCCCAACATTGGTTTTACCATTCGCCACCTAGCCTTTTCTTTCCCTTGGGTTCTGCAGACTCAAGGGTCATCTTTATTTAAACCCCCGGGCCAGTGCTCCTCTGAGTATTGGTCCAACCTGTCAGCTGCCGGTGGCCACCAAGGGCAACTCTGGGCTGGCCTACCGGAACCTTGGACAATCCGGTGTGCCCTGAGAAAGAGATATGTGCAGCTCCTATCGGGATTTGTCGGCACATTCGGGTGGCTTTGCTGGTCTTGTTTTACCATTGTCGAAATGTCTTGTAACCGGGATTCCGAGTCTGACCGGGTCTTCCCGCTAGAAGGAATATCCTTCGTTGACCATGAGAGCTTGTGATGGGCTAAGTTGGGACACCCTGCAGGGTTTTGAACTTTCGAAAGCCATGCCCGCGGTTATGGGCAGATGGGAATTTGTTAATGTCCAATTGTAGAAAACCTGAAGTTAATCTTAATTAAAATACATCAACCGCGTGTGTAACCGTGATGGTCTCTTCTCGGCGGAGTCCGGGAAGTGAACACGGTGTTGGAGTTATGTTTGATGTAGGTTGTTCTAGGATCACTTCTTGATCATAGATTCTCGACCGTGCTTTTGCCTTCTCTTCTCGCTCTCTTTTGCGAATAGGTTAGCCACCATATATGCTAGTCGCTTGCTGCAGCTCCACCTCATACTTTTACCCTTACCTATAAGCTTAAATAGTCTTGATCGCGAGGGTGTGAGATTGATGAGTCCCCGTGACTCATAGATACTTCCAAAACCAGCTTGCAGGTGCCGTTGAACCGTGCAGGTGACGCAACCAAGCTCAAGGAGGAGCTCGATGAAGATCTTGTCCTTTATGTTGTTCCGTTTCCAGTTAATCAGTAGTGGAGCCCAGTTGGGGTCGATCGGGGATCTGTGTAGCATTTGGGGTAGTCTTCTTTTAGTTTGGTTCCGTAGTCGGACCTTGATTGTATCTGGATGTTGTAATGTTATATCCATGTATTTGTGTGAAGTGGCGACTGTATGCCAACTATGTATCTCTGTCCCTTATGTATTACATGGGTTGTGTGAAGATTACCTCACTTGCGACATTGCTTTCAATGCGGTTATGCCTCTAAGTCGTGCTTCGACACGTGGGAGATATAGCCGCATCGAGGGCGTTACAAGTTGGTATCAGAGTCTTCCCCGACTTAGGAGCCCCCTGCTTGATCGAATCGTTGGCGTTGTTGAGTCTCGAAAAATGTTTTGAGTCATTTAGGATTATATATATCGGAGAGTAGGATTCTTTTTACTCCTCAGTCCCTTCGTCGCTCTGCTGAGGCCTCCTGACGTAGAGTTTTGACTCTTCTCTTCTCAAATTTCACTAATTTTTTTAGGATCACGCGGGTATCTTGGAATCGTTCCGATGGTTTTGTGACGAGAACATTGTTCTTGGTGCCTCCTGACATTTAGGGGTTGTGGCAGTGTCCCGGGGAGTTGAGCTCTGAGGTGTTGTCATCACAATTTTATCGTTGCAGTTCTGGAATACCTGAGTTTAGTTTCGCCGACATCGAAAATCTCTTTTATGCAGTTGTTGGTGAGATAACCTCGACGCCACCCAGTACTAGGGCGGGAGTTCGGGAGTATTGCCATAACTCGTATAACAGATGTTTTTCGAAGGTTGAGGTAGATGATTTCTGAAGGTTTCTTGGTTATGTGTTGAAGGATGGATACAGCTGGATGTAGGATTTGTTAGTTTGGGTGAGATATTATGCTTCCCCTGTATCCCCAACACCTGATTGCATAACTGGAAAATTTCGAGAGTTTATAAGTGGGAATTCAAGTAGCTCTTAGGATATCTTTCCGATAGATGTATGATATGAAATTGGGGTTCGACGTCTAGTGGTCCGCCTATTCACAGTTGGTTTTACAGTGGTCTCGTTGTGTCTTAAAGAGTCCTTGGCTATGCCGACTCGGGGACACTTTGTATGTCATGTGCACTGCCTTGTACATGATGGTGTTGTACGATCGAGCCCGTGTAGGCCCCACCATGAAAACTTCGGACGAAATCTCTATCATATGTTTGTTCCGGCTTATTCTGTAAGCCTATCCTTGTCTTGTTTTGAGTTTTGGTATTCGAGTTGCTTCGAAGTCAAATGTTGATTTCATACCTTCCCTAAGAGGTGTTCGCATACTCCGATGTGAACACTAATCCTTCTTGATCTTCGAGTTTGCCATCTCAATTTCTTTTGAACCGGTGTGTCGCTCTTCTAGTGGATCCGATCATTTCAACTTCAGCAAGATCAATTATCATTTCTTCTCAACGGTGTTCATTTCATTCATCCCAAGTTGCCTTTGTTTTCCCGCCCTACCACCCTTGTTCTTCAAGGACTCTTATATCTTAATCAAGTATCCATCTTATGGATGTGAAGCCTCTCCATTCTTTTTCGTCAATATTCTTATCCGGTGATTATCAGGAAGATATTAACGGAGCCTCAAGTTCATCATTCTTCATTTTTTTCTTCTCTGGTGGTTTCAAGTCAAGCTTTGTCGATCATATCCTTTTCTCGTTTCAAATGCCTTCTCATGCCAGTGCACCTCATAATCATCCACTCTTCGCTATTCATTTGTTCCGGAGTGCTCAAGATATCCCGAAGATTCGTGTTTCCACTCTACATTCATTCAAGATCTTTCGAGGATGTTATCTCATTCAAGCCATTTAATTCAACTGGTGCATTCTCTCTTTTAAATCATCAACGGTGTTTCTTTTGAGTGGGCCCTAACCCACAGGTCTTTTCCCAGGATCTTACCTGACTCTTCTTATTTTCCCGGAGCTATCCTCAAATTATTTTAAAGTTTGATGTAAGAATGAGTCATCATCAGTCATATGTATTTCTCCAAGATCTTTCAAATTCTTTTCATCGTTGGCTCAACCTATCCAATCTTCATTCCGGAGTGCCTCAATAATTATTGGTGGTGTTTCTCGTCGTCATTCTCAGATTTTGAAGACCGAAGAAGAGTTTCTCTTAAATCTTGCTCCATTCTCTTCAAGATTCGTGATTCTAGCTTGTTGCCATCCTCTCATAATTATTTTCGATTGTGGGAATTCTTTTCACCCATCCGGTGCAATTCAGGAGTCTTTTCAGGTTGATTATCCGGAGTCCATCAATTCAGGTTTATTCATTCTCAGCTTTCAGTTATCATTCTCCAATCATATCAGTGCTTCGTTCAAGTGATCTCTAATCGGCTCGTGATCTCTTCGTTCTCATGTATCTAAATCCTCTCAAGCATCTTTGTTCATTTTATAATTCTTCCCGGTGTTTCTTTATCTTCTCTTCGTTCATTTTCAATTCTTATGGTGGTTCGTTCAAGAATTCTCTTCCGTTGCTATTCTATGTATTCATTCGTTGTTCCCAAATCCTACCGGTGGTTCGTTGAAGATCTTCCCAAGTTGGCGTGATATCTATCTTAATCCTTTCTTCAGGAATAAGTAGTATGCCAAATCCGTTGCTTGTCATCAATTTAAATTGGTGAAGGATAAGCACAATCTAATTCTTATTCGTGTTTCACCCAAGTGATTAATTCCGTATTCCGGAGGCTCATCAACTTCACTATTTCAATTGTTTTCATCTTTTCTTTTCCGGAGTTTTAAGTTTTTTCTACATTATGTCATCGCAAGGCTCCACTTAATCATTCCAAGGCTACACCTTATATTATCAACTTCTCTTTCTTTTGTCATCCTTTTGATTACCGGAGTTCTTCATGGAGGCTCTACATGATGTTTCATAAAGGATTAATTCCTTCTCGAAGTTTTCATCGAGATTCATTTCTAGGGAGCTCAAGTATTCTTCATCTTGCTATCCGGAGTGCATTTTTTCTTCCGTATAATTGGAGGTGGTATTATGTCATTCTTGATAATTTGAGTTCATGTTTCATGATTCACAGGTTGTCAAGGATGAGATATTTTAAATCCATCAATCTTGTCATTTGAGTTATCTTGGGTTATATTCCACCTAAAGCCTTCCCTAAGGATTGTTACTATTTATGGTGCTTATAAAGGACCCAAGTTCTTCTTTCATCCTTCTGGTGAAATAAGCTTTCTCGTCTCCTTGTTCATACCAATCCAATTCTTTTTCCCGTGAGTGGCAGGTTGTCACCTCATAATTTTGAGATATATTCCATAAGACCATATCAAGCTTATTCTTTTCGTTGTTGGTTTTTTCCAACAAATCTATTCGACCCTTCTCCTAAGGATACCTTTTCAAGCTCTTTTGTAGCAGAAGTTGGCATTTTCTTCTCCATTCTCCTATCTCAATTATCTATCTTCTATTCTTTTGTTCCGGGGGCATTGTCATGTTGCTCTTTTCAACCCATCATCTCATTTTGTCAAAGATCATCTTCTTTTCATGCTTATCCATTTAACCGGAGTGTTGTGCCTTTTTGCTCAAGTTCTTTTCGCCTTATCAAGCCTTGCATCTCTTTTCAACCGGAGTGCTGCCCGAATTTGTTCTTCCTTGTTGCTCTTTTCTAACAGAGTGTTTTCAACTTTGTTCTTGTCCGTTGTTTTATTTCTTCCAATTTGTTCAACCTTCTCAAGGTGCTTTGGTTTCACTCGTTTGTTAAAGAAGCAACTTAGTTTTACCTCTTCTCTTTCTTTTCCGTCTCCCTCTGGTGCCATTCTAGATCTCGGGACGAGATCCTCTCATAGTGGTGGAGTGTTGTGATGCCCCGAGACCGATGTACCAGGTGTCTTCCAGTTATTCTCTGTTGTTGCCTTGTCATTGCTTGTGTGTCATGCATCTCATATCATGTCATCATGTGCATTGCATTTGCATACATGTTCGTCTCATGCATCTGAGCATTCTTCCTGTTGTCCGTTTTGCATTCCGGCGCTCCTATGTCACCCGGTGTTCCTTTCTACCTATTTTTCGTGTGTGGGTGTTAAACGTTTTCGGATTGGATCGAGACTTGTCATGCGGCCTTGGTTTACTACCGGTAGACCGCTTGTCAAGTTTCGTTCCATTTGGACTTCGTTTGATACTCCAACAGTTAACCGAGGGACCAAAAAGGCCTCGTGTGTGTTGCAGCCCAACACCCCTCCAAAGTGGCCCAAAGCCCAGCTAAACCCCCTCCATCATCTCAGTCATTCGATCACGATCGCGTGGCCGAAAACCGCACCTCATTTGGACTCTCCTAGCTCCCTCTACCTATATATATGTGCAACCCTTCGAAATTCGCGGTACAAACCCTAGCTAAACTTCCCACTCCGCTGCCGGACAAAACTTCCCACCGCGCCGGACATGTCCGCGCCGCCGGACACCTTATCTCTGGACAATCCTATCTCGCCACGTCAGCCGAGCCGCGCCCCGCACCCAACCACTGTGCGCCACGTCGCCTCGCCGGCTTCCCCGCAGCCGCCGGGCCCGCAGGCCCAGATCTGGCCCGCCGGGCCCGAACCAGCGCGCCACCGCCTGGGCTTCTCTCGATCCCGGTGTTTTCCCTGCGCCTCCCGAGAGCCGCGTACTCCTCCCTCCGGCGAGCCTCGTCGCGCCACCGCCTCTCAACCCCGTCGGCGACCCCTTCCGACCTCCCTTCGCCTGCGCCACCGCCGGAGAACCACGCCGAGGCCGAGCTCCTTCATCGTCCCTGCGCCGTGGCCGCTAACCGAGCGCCACCTTCCATCGAAGGCCGACCGAATCGGGCCGGTACCACCCCGCCCTGTCGCCGCCCGGTCGGCACCGGAGTAGCGCCGCCGCCCTGGCTCCCTCGATCCAGGCGGGATCGAGGTCGACGACACCCCAACGCCCTCCTGGGCCGGCCTCCAACACCGCATGGGCCTCGTCCTTCTAGGCCCAGCTGCAGCGCCGGCCTGCCTCATTGCCGATTCGGCCCATCTCCGCTCGTTGACTTTCCCGCAGGTCGTGTTTTTACTAAGTCCCTAGATCATAGTTATTTTATGGCCATGTTCATCACATCACAACTCCGCATCCGTAGCTCCGATTTGTGCGAGTAGCATATCAAAATATTCGTCTCGACGAGTACATCATTTCATCTCATTGCATCATTTTTATTTGAGCTCATTTTGATGCCCGAAATGCTGTTGGAAGAGGGCTATGTGAGGAAAGTGGCAGATCTGTTTCAGCAAATGGCCTTTTGTCATTTTTGCCATGATTAATGTGTGCATGCTATGATCCTGAGCTCTACATGTGTTTTGTTATATGCCATGCCATCTTTACATAGGTGTATGCCATGTATTTCTGTGATATTTGTGGTGACTAGAACAAGCTTGCAAAGTAGCGTAATCGGTAATGCTGATTTCAGGGACTTAGAATTTCACTAAGTCCTTGTCCCGTTTTTGTTTTTATGCCATATGTTCATTTTGTTTCCTAGTGATCCGTGCCTCTTTTGAGGATGATCAGTAAGGATGTTTTTTTAACATTATGGTGCTCTATCTATCCATGTCTTTGTTTGCATTTATGGAGGAACCTAGCTTGAGTCAATCGAGCTCTACTTTTGCTATAAAATGTTCTTGGCAGATTGTTGACATGTTTAGCGATTTTGCCGAGGATGTTGCTATTGATCCGTGCATGCTATGATGTTGTTCTTGCCATGTCTATCTTCTATGCCATGTCTTCTTCATGGTTGTATGCTTAGTTTGTCATTCCATGCTTTGTAGTGAGTGCATCGAGGTCGTAAACATGCCTACTCGTTAACTGTGTTGCATGTTCCAGTTTTTCACTAAGTCTGAATCTTTTTATGTTTTTGCTATGTTCACATGCTTGCAATTATATTTTTTGATCCCTTTTGGCTCAAGGGCACTAAGGGACTTTTGTTAAGTGCTTTGAGTAGCTTCATTCTGTGCCTTGCTTTTCCATGTTAAGTTCCTGTAGCATGTACGTTTCATGCTCTAAAGTGTGCTTCCTGATGATAAATTCCAGACTTGTGTTAATTTCACTAAGTCTGAAACCTGTTATCAGTTGCTATTTTGCCATGCTTGTTTGAACCTGTTATGAGTGATTTAGCCGCAGCTCAGTGTTCAATTGTTGTCAAGCATCATGAGTGCATCCCTGCCATGTATTTTGTTGTTATGTTTGAGTGCTGTAGCATATATATCTTGATGCATTTAGATGGCTACTTGCGCCACATTTGTTTTGCTTGCCATTTCCAAACCGTGCATCCGATTCCGGTGATCTTTATATCGATTTCGACCGAAATCAACTCACATTTCCAGTGGCACTCTTGGATTTCCAAGTTGAGGCCAGGTTCAATCATTCCTTTGCAAATCATGCATATGCATCACATACCGCATCCCGCATATCATACCATGTTCGTGTGTTGGTTGTTTACTATGTTGTGTGCTTCTTTCCGGTTTTGCTTCTTCGGGTTGGTTCCAATTATGTCACGTTTGTGAGGACCCGTTCGACTACGTCCGTTTGTCTTCTTCCTGGACTCGTTCTTCCTCCTTGCGGGATCTCAGGCAAGATGACCATACCCTCAAAATCACTTCTATCTTTGCTTGCTAGTTGCTCGCTCTTTTGCTATGCCTATGCTGCGATACCTACCACTTGCTTATCATGCCTCCCATATTGTTGAACCAAGACTCTAACCCACCTTGTCCTAGCAAACCGTTGTTTGTCTATGTTACCGCGTTGCTCAGCCCCTCTTATAGCGTTGCTAGTTGCAGGTGAAGATTGAAGTTTGTTCCTTCTTGGAACATGGAGATGTTCTTCCTTGTTGGAACATGTTTACTTGTTGGGTTATCACAATATCTCTTATTTAAGGGTGGAAGGCTCGGCCTTATGCCTGGTGTTTTGTTCCACTCTTGCCGCACTAGTTTCCGTCATATCGGTGTTATGTTCCCGGATTTTGCGTTCCTTACGCGGTTGGGTTATAATGGGAACCCCTTGATAGTTCGCCTTGAATAAAACTCCTCCAGCAAGGCCCAACATTGGTTTTACCATTCGCCACCTAGCCTTTTCTTTCCCTTGGGTTCTGCAGACTCAAGGGTCATCTTTATTTAAACCCCCGGGCCAGTGCTCCTCTGAGTGTTGGTCCAACCTGTCAGCTGCCGGTGGCCACCAGGGGCAACTCTGGGCTGGCCTACCGGAACCTTGGACAATCCGGTGTGCCCTGAGAAAGAGATATGTGCAGCTCCTATCGGGATTTGTTGGCACATTCGGGTGGCTTTGCTGGTCTTGTTTTACCATTGTTGAAATGTCTTGTAACCGGGATTTTGAGTCTGATCGGGTCTTCCCGCTAGAAGGAATATCCTTCGTTGACCGTGAGAGCTTGTGATGAGCTAAGTTGGGACACCCCTGTAGGGTTTTGAACTTGCGAAAGTTGTGCCCGCGGTTATGGGCAGATGGGAATTTGTTAATGTCCGGTTGTAGAAAACCTAAAGTTGATCTTAATTAAAATACATCAACCGCATGTAGAAAACCTAAGGTTGTTCTAGGATCACTTCTTGATCATAGATTCTCGACCGTGCTTTTGCCTTCTCTTCTCGCTCTCTTTTGCGAATAGGTTAGCCACCATATATGCTAGTCGCTTGCTGCAGCTCCACGTCGTACTTTTACCCTTACCTATAAGCTTAAATAATCTTGATCGCGAGGGTGTGAGATTGCTGAGTCCCCGTGACTCACAGATACTTCCAAAACCAGCTTGCAGGTGCCGTTGAACCGTGCAGGTGATGCAACCAAGATCAAGGAGGAGCTCGATGAAGATCTTGTCCTTTATGTTGTTCCGTTTCTAGTTGATCAGTAGTGGAGCCCCGTTGGGGTCGATCGGGGATCCGTGTAGCATTTGGGGTAGTCTTCTTTTATTTTGGTTCCGTAGTCGGACCTTGATTGTATCTGGATGTTGTAATGTTATATCCATGTATTTGTGTGAAGTGGCGATTGTAAGCCAACTATGTATCTCTATACCTTATGTATTACATGGGTTGTGTGAAGATTACCTCACTTGCGACATTGCTTTCAATGCGGTTATGCCTCTAAGTCGTGCTTCGACACGTGGGAGATATAGCCGCATCGAGGGCATTACACGAGGACACCACTTCCGCCGAGGGCTCTGACTATGAAGAGGAGTTGGAATATGAGGAGCGCGCTGAGTATGTGGCTGTTCCAATCCGCCCTTTAGGTTCTCGAAGGGCCACCTACATGCCTACTCCTCCTCCGATACAGCTGACTGTGGATGGTCGTCGCATAGCTCTTGAGTCTACTCAACTTTATGGGAGTGCCCTCAAGGATTTCACCAAAGTTCCCAAGCCTGCATATCTTAAGTTCCGTCGTGATGTTGATCAATTCGAGGTGGTTCAAGACTCTCTGGACCAATGTTTTCACACCAATGTTCAGGCCGACATCTACACTTTTGGTGTCCTCCCAAAGGGACTCTCTTTGCACCACTTCATTGACTTGGAGCACATTCGGGCTCATCCCATGAAGTACACGGGTGCTATTGAACTCATTGAGTCATCTGGTCTTGCTGCTCCATTTGCATTTCAGCATGATTTTAACCATGCCTCTATACATCAGTTTTATGCCACATGCTTCTTTGGTCCTGATAAGACCGTCACCTGGATGACCTCTGATACTGAGCTCACTGCCACTTATGCTTAGTTTGTTGCTGCCCTTGGCTTTCCTGACCTTGGATTCAAGATCCATAAGGATGACTCCAACCATAAACCCAAAGCCGTTGAGGCTGGTAGCTATCTTATTAAGGACGTGCCTGATATTTCTGAGGAGGATAAGATGAAGGACCTGAATCAAGTCTCTATTTGGAGATCTCCCTTCTACATCATTTATCAATGTGTCATCCGCACCATCTATCCCAAGATGGGTGCCAAGGGATCTTGCAATAGTTATTGCATTGATCTTATGTCTCGCCTATATGAGTCTCACAAATAAAAGATCAATGTTCCTCATTTTCTGTGGCATGAAATCCATCTTGCTAGCTTCCAGTACAAGCGGGCCTTCCCTCATGCTCCATTCATTCAGTCTCTCATTGAGAGTGTTGCTCCATTCTCTCTTGAACGGACTCATGTGCATGAGAAGTGGATTATTCCTCCTCACACGACGGACGATTAGACTTCCAAGGGTTCCTCGAAGTCTGCCCCCGCTCGTAGGTCTGCTGCTAGGTCTTATCCTTCCACTTCCAACTCTGCATCTATTGGGTGCCTTGCCCGTTTTCTCGGGAAGGCCCACTCTGCCATGATGAAGGCCTTTACCTTCAACTACACACAAAACCATGATGCTATTACTCGTTTGATCACATCCAAGAATGCCCTGAAGTCTCATCTATGTGACTCTAGGGCTACTGATGTTAGTGACGATGAGAGTTTTTCGGCGGCTTTCCCTTGGGGCCTGAGTAGGCTGATTTCTTCCATGAGGCTGGTGGTAGTGGCGCTCATAACGATGATGATGAGGATCTGTGAGCTTCTGTTTGGTCCTCTTTGTCCCTTTTGGGTACTTGATGTCAAGGGGGAGAACTAGTTATTTAGTTATTGTTCTATCTATCTTAAGACTTGTTGTTTTTATTATGTTAAACCATTATGTTTTAAGTGGATGTATGACTTTATGTATGAGGAGATTATTATGATATTATGCTGTCATGGGTTTCTTCATGATTAGATACCTTCTTTTGTGTGAGCTATGCATAATCAAAAATATTTTGCTCATATGATTATAATGTTTGTTACTATAAGGGGGAGCTCTCCATATAATGTTTGTAATAATTATCCTATGAGGGGGAGCTCCATATTTGTGCATCTAGGCATTAGAATGCTCTTCGACAAATCTGTCTTAAATATAGAACAATATTTTTTCTTCACTATGTGTATATCGTCATCAACTACTAAAGAGGGGGAGATTGAAACTCCAATCATGCCCTTAATCGTATTTTGATGTTGATGACAGTATACCCATAGGGGACTAATAATGTTTGTCAAGTATATCTCAGGTTTAGTCCCCTCAGAATCATGTGTGTGGATCACGACTGCCGAATATAGATTTATTGCTCAAGAACAAAGAAACACGACTACTAGCTTAGGCTCTTTATGTTTGCTCTTGAGTATAGGGATCCCGCACTATTAGGAGGGGAACATGGGGTCTCGCGAATGACTTTCTCAATAATCATCTTCTCATTTCACCATCTGTTCTCTGTCTCTCTCGAACTTCTGATACCTGTCGGTCGACCGATATCCACCGGACGTCCGATACTTCCTATACAGAACCAATACGTCGGATTTCCGGCGTCCATCAGAGGTTCGACACCTCCTTTATAGAGCCAAAACATCAGATTTTCGGTATCCACCGGACGTCCAATACTTCCTATACAGAACCAAAACGTCGGACTTTCGGTCCCTGTCAGACGTCCGATGTCTGCCGAGGCCTCGGATGTCCGACAGCTGCTGCACTCAAGTGGCTTCAACGACTACTTATTGAGGGATACTATAAATACCTCTCACCTATCCTGTGGGAGGTTTGACCATTCACTTTGAACATCCCCAAGAACACATTTCACTCTCTCTCTCTCACACACACACACTCATACACCAAATCTTAGATCCCTAAGGTATTTGAGAGCATTTGAGAGAAGTTGCACCAAAGGAATTCATGATTTTGAGCAAGTCTTGAGCTTTTTCCCCATTGTTCTTGTTACTCTTGGAGGTTGGAGACTCCTAGGCGGTAGGAGTTCTTCGGTGAGGAATCAAATCATTGTGATTACCCCTGGAAAGTTTGTGAGGGTTTGGAGACCACCCCAAGGTCTACCACTAGTGGTTGAGAATCGCCTTCGTGGTGATATCTCAAAGAGAGAATAGGGTGAGCCTTCGTGGCATTGATGTGCCTTCGTGGTAACACCCACATCTCTAAATAGTGACGTTGCTTCCCTCCAAGGAAGTGAACATCGGCATACATCCTCATCTCTCAGAGTTGCGGTTATTCCTAACCCTAACTCCCTACTTGTGGTTGTTGGGGAATGTAGCATGCAATTTCAAAAAAAATTCTGCGATCACGCAAGATCTATCTAGGAGATGCATAGTAATGAGAGGGGGAGTGTGTGTGTCCATGTACCCTCGTAGACTGAAAGCAGAAGCGTTAGGATAACGCGGTTGATGTAGTTGAACATCTTCACGATTCAACCGATCTAGTACCGAACGTACAACACCTCCGAGTTCAGCACAGGTATAGCTTGATGACATCCCTCGGACTCTTGATCTAGCAGAGGGTCGAGGGAGAGTTTCGTCAGCATGATGGTGTGGTGACGGTGATGGCGATGTGATCGGTGCAGGGCTTCGCCTAAGCACTACGACGCTATGACTGTAGGAGTAAGCTGTGGAGGGGGGCACCACACACGACTAAGAGAACAATTGATCTACTATGAGGTGCCCCTACCCCTGTATATAAAGGAGGGGAGGAGGAGGCCGACCACCAAGGGGCGCGCCAAGGGGGGGAGTCCTACTAGGACTCCACTCTTAGTAGGATTTGCCTCTCCCTTTTCCTTTCTCGTCGGAGGGGAAAAGGAAGGAGAGGGAGAGGGAGAGGGAGAGGGAAGGGGGGCGCCGCCCCCTCCCCTAGTCCAATTATGACTCCCATGGGGGGGGGCCACCCCTTGCGGGCTCCCCTCTCTCTCCACTAAGGCCCATGTAGGCCCAATAATTCCCCGGGGGGTTCCAGTAACCCCTCGGTACTCCGAAATATATGCGAACCTTTCCGAAACCATTCCGGTGTTCGAATATCATCGCCCAATATATCAATCTTTACCTCTCGACCAATTCGAGACTCCTCGTCATGTCCGTGATCTCATACGGGACTCCGAACAAACTTCGGTCACCAAAACACATAACTCATAATACAAATCGTCATCGAACGTTAAGCGTGCGGACCCTACGGATTCGAGAACTATGTAGACATGACCGAGACACATCTCCGACCAATAACCAATAGAGGAACCTGGATGCTCATATTGGTTCCTACATATTCTACGAAGATCTTTTATTGATCAAACCACAATAATTGCAACAACAACAACGAGGCTTCACAACAACATATGGTAAGCCAGTGTGTTTTAGTACATGTGAAATGTAATGCGTGTGGGCTGCTTTCTTGGCTTGTGCCCTCAACCTGTAATCCTACAGAATTACAAATAGTTCAGTTGTCTGCTTTGCTGTATTGCTTGATTTGAATGCTTGTTTGTTACTTGTTACGCTATACCTGAGTTGGCCAATATGTCAGCAGTGCCTGCTGTACTATCATAAAGAAATGCATGCCTAGTTCATTTGAGTCCTTAACTTTCCTCTGAACTTCATCACAAGACTGTCTTCATAGTTTATATGAGGCCACACTGTTAAGTGCTTTCTCATATTATTTCAACTGCTTAGATGCCTTGGCAACTTAAATATAGCGGTGGTACACTCCCTTTCAACTAGGGATGTCAACTTGGTCCCGTTTAATCCTGATTAAAGTCCACTAGTGGTATGATAGTTCAAAATAGTTTTTGTTTTTTGAGGAAAATGAACTAGGGAGCTAGCAAAAACTAATTGCCACTTTCATCCCTAGTTTCATCTTACCATTTTAATCTCTTTTCGGCTGGTCCTGCTTTGAACCTTTTAAATATAGCTTGCCATGCTTGGCAATAATTTGTATGTCGTTTACCATGTAAGCTTACTGCTTGGATCATGCGATAACCATCTCTTACTTATGTCCAACGGAAACCTTTCAGGATGCCGTTCACATGAGGACACAATGTACAACCCCAGAATCTATTTGTGGAAGCAGTGCACCATCCATGTTACCAGATGGTAGCAGTTCAGAGGCAACACCGCCGGAGAGGAGTCTGAGCACAGATATTATAGTTCTTGAGGCTCTACTAGAGGTAGAAAGAGATGGTGTGGCTGCCATGAATGAGGTAATCTCGATCTTGAAGCTGGAAATCATGCAATTAGCTACACACATTTTGCAAGCAACCCAGGAATTGTAGGAAGTAAGAATGTTGCATTTGAAGACGGAGGAGGTCCTGCTGCTTCTGCTATCTGAAACCCAGGGTAATTCCAGTTCTTCTTTAGATACCAGTTGAAATTGTCATTAGATTATTGTACTTGCATGTTGTGTCATGTTTCTAAATGGATTATGTTGTAAGACCCCCTATGTTGTCCATGCGAGGTAATCCTCAGTACTTGTATGATTGACATAAGGTGAACTATTTTTCGTGTGAGCATATTGTATTGGATGAAATAACTGTTTGACTCAAAGTGTATCCAACCTACTGAATTCGAAGATCATGGCATTTCTAAATCATAATCATATATAAAGGTGGAATAAATCTTTGTTGTTGTTTTGAAGAAATAAATAACAAAACATAGAATTATCTGTGGATATTCGTAATCGAACAAATATTGGATTTTGATTTAGTTGCCAGGGCCCAGGGCAAACGTGAATGCTAATTCTCCCATGTTTTGAACGAAGTGGTTAAACACCCACTATCATTTGTGGGATGCCCGAAGCAAGTGTTTGCGAGATGGAAATTACTATCTACCCCTGACACTTGACATCCTTATCGACTGGATTTACACTTCTGTCGATAGGGGTAGACTAGTAACTTTAATTAGACGTGACACGATGGCCTCTGAGCCCATTCAGACACGGTGGGTGCCAAACCTAGGCAGCAAAACACATTTGATTCAAGCTCGTCCGAAAGACATGAGTCTCTCCCTCCATTTCCCCATTCATCCACGGAGGGCGGCAAAGCAAACTCTCCACGTCCGAAATCGATGTAGGCTAATATTTTAAATAGGGGCAGATGTGTAACTTCCCTCAGACATGACACAACCGCCCTGCCTGTCAGCCCCGTTCATACACCGTGAGCGCCAACCATGGGCAGCAAAACACCCTCTCCTCGCCCGAAATCGTTACCGGCAAATATTTGGCAGATGCGAGATTACCGTCCTATCCCCAACCGACGAGATGTCCGAAATTTTAAATGGGGGATATGTTCGCAACTTTCCCACATTTCAGACAAGCGCGTCCCAAAGTTTGAGATCCCCCCTCCATTTCCCCATTCATACACCGTTGGTGCCACGACAATCTCCCCATTGCGGCCAGCCTCCTCCGTCCGCCACCCCATCCTCCACCTTGCCGGAGCCGCTACCCCTACCCCGTCGTCCACTGCAAGATATGGACGTCTCTCATCCATGGTGCCGGACCTGGATCCTTTCATGCATCGTCTTGCTTCATCGGCACCATCGTCCACCTTGTCGTTGCCGCTCCTACGACCGCCTCATCCACGGCAACATGATTTATCCCCCGACCCGGCAGTCTGTTGTCTAAAGTATTCTTCCCCGCCGCCGATAGTCATCGCACCTGCAGCACCCTCAACAAATCAGCAGGGGCCTACACGGTGTCGCAATATAGGTGGTACTCTTCCATATGTGCTTAACTTATTGATCTCACCCGGAAAATAGATCGTAAATTGTTTATTGTACTTTTCTTGTATGTACCAAATCGTAGTGGCTAGTTGAAAGCAAACATTGGTTGCGAAGTAGCTTTGTCCGGTTTGCACCTTCAGATCCACCATGGCACGGTCACTATACTCATAAAGCTTATAGTTTCCCCCTTTGTATTCACTACCATCATCGTAGGTGCTTCACTGCTTCGTGTCATGCTAGCACTGCTCCTCGAGACCTCAACCCATCAAGCGAAACAACATGCCACTCATAATTCCAAAGCTTACGTGTTGAAATACGAATATGATATGACGCTCATATTACTAAAACAGGGAACGTTTAATTGGTCACCTAATGTTCATATATTCATTTCAAAAAGCATGTGCTCCACCCATTGGTCCAGCTAGTTCCACTTTGACAAATATGTGCCAAAGTCACTGAATGGGTAAGTCACCAATCCAATCCCTTTGACAAATTGGATGTCATATTAGATATCATATTCTATATATATATAGAAATATCATAGATAGAATAGACATATAGAATTTTTGGTCGGCAAATTCGAAGGTTTACTCTTGATGCTTAGGGTTTTCCCCTTTTATCTACTCTACTATGATCTGCGTAGGTGCTTTCTGTCGTACCAGCATTACTCCACCCTTCAAGCTAAACAACACAACACTCAAAATTCCACAGCTTAGTTGTTCAAATATGATTGTGATATGATACTGATATTAGTTAGCAGACACATTTAATTGGTTAGCTAAAGGTCCCACTTGAGTTTCCAAATGCATGTCCCGACATATAGAGAGACAACATAGTTGCATTTCTTTGTCACTTGTTGACTATAATTTCTTGTCCATACCAAATCTTAGTTGTTATTTTAGAGCAAACATCGGTTGCTAACTACCCTTTGCACGGTTTGTAGCTTCAGATCTGCCATCCCACTGCCACGGTCAACACTATACTCATCAGGCTTACAGTTTCCCCATTTTATGATGACCACGATCAGCCTACGTGGTTCGTGTCGTAATAGCACTGCTCCACCCATTGAGTTAAACAAGATTAGTTGTACAAATTCAAATATGATATTATGCTGATATTAGTAAAACTAAGAGATGTTTAATTGGTCAGCTAAATGTTCCCACTTTAGTTTCGAATTGCATGTGAGCCACATATGGAGAGACCGGAAGGAATAGTATTTCTCTATGCGCTCTGGTTCATCATGGGTGGCCAACCGACATTGTATATAAAGACTTGTAATATCTTCAATCTGCTTGCTCTTCTGCTCTTCTTTAAGATTATCCTCTTCTCTTGCGGTCGACAGGTCAGGTCAATTTATTCTCCCTTGGTATATTTTGAATCTGTCAGGTCAGGTCGACTTGTTCTTCTTTACTATATGTTGAAGCTGTCATCTGCGAAGTATCATCACTTCTGGAGCTATCATATTTTTAGTAGTAGGCCACATTATATTAATGCACATACCAAATTATAGCATGCATGGCACCTCTTAGAAGAATTGCAGAGATAGCATAAAGTGGTTTACAGGGAGGAAGTATTGGATTAAAATCACTTCTGCATTACAAAGATAATCTCACTTGTTTTTATGGTTTCATGCATGTCAGGTATTGAACATTATCAAAATGAATATGAGAATGGTCGCACGAGAGGAATACTGTGGAAAAATACAGTGGCTAACAAACTTGGCATGGTGGAGGATGGGCTATCTTATTCACCCATCAAGGTGCTTGCTCTAACTTGGCAAGGTTGTATTGGTCGCACATATTTTGCATCTGACCTCTTGCATTACTTCTACTTTGTTACACCATCTGCTTAGTTTAAGCATCATATATGAGTATATGCCATACCTATCCATTTTCTGTACCTATTCCATGCGTCTTCATAGTATGTTTTTCTAGTCAAATGTTGTTCTTTCGTAATAGATGTCCAAAAGGAAGAGGGTGAGTGCAGATCCTCAAGGAGTACAAACTAGGTATTTGGAAAAGGTAGTGATACCTGTTAAATCAGTTAGATCAGCAGCCACAAAAAACACAGGCCCAACTGTACCACACTTTACCCCTACTCAAGTGGCCAGACCCCTATTAGAACTGCTGAGAGCCCAATGTCAGGTGCTGTCTATGATATCAATTCAAAATTTGAACTCCTAAATTTCAGCATGTGCCTTACCTTTTCTCTTGTATGAAAACTAATTTTAGATGAATCTCCTTGCTCAAAGGATCATAGGATCTCATGACAATACTGGGCTCTGCATTGCTCTTGCCAGAACCTCTTGCCCATTGTCAGCATACTTACACTCATTGCTATTTGATTATGTAGCATCACTGTAAATGTTCGCTTCTTTATCCTCCCTTTGCTTGAAATTATAAGATCTATATTTACTCTTAGATAAATGTAGAATTAACACAATGGTTATGAAGTTTTGGATTGCTCATGTAAGTACTTGTTGCCATGTACTCCCTCTATATCGAATTAATTGTTGATCAACTGGATGTATTTAGAACATAATAGTGCTAGATACATCCATTTGAGCGACAAGTAATAATGGAGGGTGGTGGTATTACTGTACTTGCATCGCGAGATAGTTGATTATGTAGCATTACTCTACATCTTATCTGCCCTGCCCTCCACTTTGTCCAAATTATCATATCTACATTTACTCTTACCAAAATGTTGAATAAAGCCAATGCCACTACACATGTTGATGTCTGCATTCCTCTTGCCAGTACCTTTTGCCTTGTAATGTTGTACTTAATTAATTGCTATTTGATTATGTACCATTAGTCTGCACCTGAGCTTCATTATCCTCTGTTTCTTCCAATATTATTTGATCTATATTTACTCTTTGAAAAATGTAGAATAATGGCAACGCTTATAAAGAATTTTCTTTGGGGAATTTATTGAATTATCCTTCCATCAACATGGAGAAGGGCTTTGTCTAGCCCGTGTTAACATGTAATGTAAGTTCATCCTTCTAAAGCCTTCAAACTTTGTTCTAGTATAGATTTGGATAGGCATCATTTCCTCCACTGCTATTTACTTTGTTGTTTACATCTGATTGGATGTTTGCAACAACTACCAGTTTTAAATTGTAGTTGTAAAAACATGTTCCTTATGTAGAACATATCCATTTATTTGCTTATATAATTGTGAAACCTGTTACGTGTCTCCTTATTTCTCTTTCAGAGTCGTATCTCTTATGCCAGGCAGGACTTTAGGGAAGATAGTGAGCCAAACCATCTTGAGGACAACGAGATGACCCCAAGGTCCTGTCTTGATGATGACAGTGAGTTGAAGCTACTCACCAGAAGGTGTGAGACAACCTATGTGTAGTCGCTGCCTCAATCAGTTCGACTTCTTCATTCTCAACTTAAAGCAGAAAGGCTTGCTTCAGCTCAGCTCCGACTTCAGTCTCAACTTAAAGGGGACTGCTGTGCGCACTATGGTGCCATACAACTAGGAATGAAGCATCTATTATTGACACAACTGAGGTCTTATCAGCTTGTTCGGCTGCTTGCGAGGCCCGACCTTGCCAGGCCTAGTGCCTTCTGAAGTGCTCTCAATTTTGTATATTATTTTGTCGGCGCGTTTATATGCACTGGTGGCGACCTTTGATGCTTAGTGTATGTAATCCGCGGTCATGTTGCACTTTATTATCACCGGTAGCAAACTTTGATTCCCAGTGGATGTAATATGTCGTAATTTCTTTATTGTGTAGTCTAGGTTTATTCTTTGGTCGGTATGCTATAATTTAGGCCGGAAGGTTCAGTGGACCTCAGTGTTGTCGGTCTTCAGGCTGGCCCGTTACACATATGGGCCAAAACATGGGCCTATAATCATCTTGGGCCATTAGCAGGTCTAAACCTGTAGTAGTTTCCCGCCTTTAACATGCCGAATAAAGTTCTGGCCAGCTGGACCAGAGAATACCATGAGCTTTTAACAGGCTAAAACCTAGATTGGGCTAGCATTGAGCCGAAAAATTCACGGGCCAATACAGGCCGAAACTGCCTAAGGCCCATGTTGGGCCCAAATAGGACGAGCAGTTAACATGCCAAAATATATATCAGGCCTGTTTGGCCCAATAAAATTATGATCTTTAAGCAGGCCAGTATCCACGCGGGCCATAGGCCCAAAAGTGTCACGGGCTATTATCAGATGGGTTGTAAGGAGGCCGGATTCAATGTGGGCTGCAATTAGGCCCAACTTTTACACGGGCCATTAACAGGCCGATAGGCCAGTTGGGCTCAAATTTATGCACGAAGACTACGGGCCATTAAGAGGCCTAAAGTTACTTCGGACAAGAAATAACCTAGTTTCTGCATGGGCCATTAAATGGCCTAAAGTTAAACCGGGCCGACAACGTCCCAGATACTCCACGGGCCGCTAACAGGCCGAAACTATTATTGGGCCGAACTGGTAAATGGGCATTTAACAGGCTGAAATACAAACCTATCTTAGAATGGGCCCAAAGGTACAGTGGCCTATTAACGGGCCTGATTCGATATGGGCCGTAATTTGGCCCAAAACTCGGCGGGTTGTGAACGGGCCTGATCTGATATGGGCCTCAATTTGACCCAAAACATGGTAGACTGTTAATGGGCCAGCCCACTAGTGTCTGAAAAAACATGGTGGGCCTTTAGCTGGGCCGGCCTTTTAACCGGAATGGGCCTCTATTGGGACGCGCCACGTGTCAACATATCATTAGTCACTTTCCTCCTCGCGCCGCTGAACATGTCCATCCGTGCCGGACATGTCCGCTGGACACGTCGTTCCGGCCAATCGCGCGCCGCCATGTCAGCTCTCCCGCCACCTCAGCCACTCAGGCGTCGCCACCTCAGCGCGGGCCGCGCCCCACATCGCCGCGCCTCCCCGCCGAACCTAGCCGGGCCCAGGTCGGGCCCTCCTCGGCCCGCGCCTCCTCCGCCCGCACCCTTCGGAGCACCCGCGCTGCTCCGCCGCGCCCTGCCGCCTCCCGCCGCCGCCGGCCACCGCGCCCCGCCGGCCACCGCACCCTGCCGCCGCTGACGGACTCCGGTGAGCTCCTCTCGCCAGATCCCTTCGCCCCCGCCTCCGCCACGCGCCCCTCTCGCTGGATCTGGTCGGGGAGCGGCCGGATCCACCCCCGCGCCCCCGCATCTGCTCCGTTTCGGCGTCCTCTCCGGTCAACCGCCGCCTCGCCGGAGTTCGATCTCTGTCGGCGTTAAATTCGGCTTAGATCTGCACGGCCTCGTCCCGATCCACTCCGAGACCTCCAACCAAACGGCCCGTTGCACCACTTTGTCCCGGATCGCCCCATCTAGTTTTTGGAGGGTATTTTTTCCCTATGTCCCGAATCACCGATATTTTGATGCCCTCTTCATCATGTCGTATCTCGGTGACCGTAGCTCCAAATCATGCATATGATATGTCAAAATGTTCGCCTCATTGAGCTCTTCATGTTAGAAGCATTTCCGTGCATGTTACTGTCCATTATGATGCCATTTTCATTGTTGCAAGAGTGCTATAAAATGTTAACTGCTGGTACTTATCAGATCATGGTGATTTGTTATTTTTGTTGCATTTGATGTGTGCGTCCTTTGAGCATGAGGTCTACATATGTTTTGAACTACAACATGCCATCTTTATATAGGTGCAAGATTTGTATTTTTGTGATATATGTGGTGAATAGCACAGGCATGCAAACTAGGCTCCGTGATGTTGCTGTTTTCAGGGACTTAGGATTTTGTTAAGTCATTTTCCTGCTGTTATTTTGATGCCATGTAAACTTGACGCTACCATGAGATCCATGCTTATTGTGAGATACTTCATTAAGAATGTTTTGAACATGTGGTTATGCCATATCCATTCATGCCCCTGGTTGCATTCATGGAGTACTCTAGCATGTCATTTTCTTACTCTACTTTTGCTATAAAATGTTCCTGGCAGATTGTTAACATGTTAATCAATATTTCCATGGTTGTTGCTAGTGATCCATGCATCCTATTAACTTGATCTTGCCATGTTTAGCTTCATGAACATATCTTCTTACCGTTGGTATGCTAATGTTGTCATTTAATGCTTTGTGATGAGGGCATGAGCTCGCAAAGTTGCTATCATAAATCTGTTTATGCCATGCTCTGTTTTCAGTCTGAAACTGTTAATAGAACTTTCTATGTTTAGATGGGTGCCATCATATCTTCTGTGCCTTTTTGCTCATGTTCAGTAAGGGACTTTTGTTCTATGCATTTAGTAGAATCATGCCATGCCTTTATTTTCCATGATATGTTCTTTTGGCATGACGTTTGCTTGTTCTAAACATTGCTTCCTGATGTTGTTGTTGACATGTTAGTATTTTCACTAAGTCTGTGAGGCTGATATCGTTTGCACTTTTCCCATGCTTGTTTGAACCTGTTCTAGTGTGTATTAGTCGTAGCTCAGTGTTCATGTTTTGTCAAGCATCTCTTGTACATCACTTCCATATGCTTTTTGCTACTTTGGAGTGCAGTAGCTTAGTTTCTTGTTGCATTCTAGGTGGCATCATGCTGTTAATCGTAGATTTGTGTCATTCTTGTTTTGCTTGCCATTTGCAAACCGTGCAACCGGTTCCGATGGTCTTTATATCGATTTCGACCGAAATCATCTCATCTTTCCAGCGACATACTTGGTTTTCCAAATTGATGCCTTGATCATTCTTTTCTTCCGGAGAAAGCATACGCATTGCATATCATATCTTGCATATCGTGCCAGGTATTGCATCATGTTGCTTGCGCATTGCACCGTGATTGATTGTTGTTCCATTGCTTGTGTTCTTGCCTTGGGTAGAGCCGGGAGACGAGTACGTGACCGAGGAACCTGTTGTGTTGGGGATTTTACTATCTGTATGACCCGCCCAGGAGGGGCCGGGTCAGCCCCAATGGCGGGTTACATAAGAAGCCCAGTAAACATTCAAGATGATAGTTTATTAAAACTTATAGAAGGCCCAAAGGCCTGGGGCCGGCTTAAGGCCCGATATTGTAAACCGCTGTATGTAAGGAAAGACTTGTAAAGAAAGCCATGTAAAGGAAGTCACCGAGCCGGACACGATTATGAGCCGGCCGGGCCTCTGTAGGCCACCAGACGTCAACCCATGTATATATGGGGACGACCCGGTGGCGGCTTAGGGCAAGAAACAACAAATCGATAACCAAGCCGGCGAGTTGAGCCTCTTGTGACCGAAACCCCAGCAATACCAATCCCAACTAGATGTAGGCTTTTACCTTCATCGTAAGGGGCCGAACTAGTATAAAAACCCTCTCGTGTCCTTTGTCCCAATTAACCCCTTTAAGCTTCCTAGTGCGATGGCCCTACGACTAAGTCCTTGCTCTAGGACATCTGCCGTGACAATTCCACGTCAGTTGGCGCTCACCGTGGGGCCAGCGCACGGTGAGTTCTTGAAGGGCAACTTCGAAGGGCTCAAGGGATACGCTGTGGGCCGGATAACCAAGAGTCGTCGCAGCAAGCTCTAATCGACAACGAAGGCTGGGGCCCCGAGGCCGGCTCAATTGAGTACGGATACCGGGTCCCCTTCGGCGGAATTCACGTCTTCATCGGCTGGATCGGCGAGTCAGGTCCTGAGCTGGACGTCCACACCAACCTCATCGAAACGGCTCGGGGCGCGAGGGCCGCCCGTGTTCAATCTGCCATGAAGCATGCCTTCGTAGGCTGCGTCCATGGCAGTGAATACTCTGAGTCCACGGCGGTGAATACTCTGAAGGATCGGTGGAGGGCGGTGAGACGCTGTTCTGACACTGCATCATCAACGGGCGAGACAGACTCTTTGTACCAGCTTCAGGACGGCATGCTCGGGGGCTATTCCGATGGCAGCAGTATTCCGGACCCTCTCGAGCCGCCGAATTGGGCCAGAGTCTTCATGGCAGGGACACAGCCCGGGCAGAACTCTACAGCAGTGGCGGCAACAGCTACCAGGTCGGCTGCAGCCGGGTCAGGAGACCCCACGCGCCCCCGGCTTAGATCTTGATGGACCTCATGGATAAACTGATGACTCTGTTGACTGCCGTGGTAGAGCCGGCGGATAAAGCCCAGCATGACGCAGAAGTGGCACGAGTACGAGAAGAGATGGTGCAAGATAAGGAAAATCTAGCCGCAGAGGAAGTCAGGATGGCAAGAGAGCGGGCAGCTTTGGACGTTCATGCTCAATAGCTTCAAGCGGAGACCTTCCGGCTCTCGATGGATCTGAACGCATTGAACGAGGTCATGAGGAGGAGGCATCAGAAAACCCAATCACGGCTGCCTCTGACACTCAGTCCTAGGAATCTTTTTCACACACCCGGAGCTGGGGGAAGTAACCCGCTGGAGGCACCCCGGATTACAACACCCGGCGCACCGGTCCAGCCGCGCGCCATGGATCCACATCGTATAATTACCGCTCCGCCTCATTACGTTCCAACGCCTCCGGGTCACTTCTCCAACCCTTTGGAAAACCTCATCGCAGCATCGGCTTGTCTGGCGGCTCTTCCGATGGAAGGTGACTCACCGGCGACAATTGAAACACGGAGGGTAAGAGAACTTCTTCAAACAGCGCTGGCGCAGTAGGATGCATACTCCTACAGTCGAGACAGGATCCATTCTACTCCTCGCCCAAGCCGGAGCCCGAGTTACAGTAGGCATATGGAATCCGCAGATATGTCAAGCAATGCTCAACACCACATCCGGCCATACAGTCATGAGCCAGTGCGGGCTGGAGCCCTTAACTTGGAGGATCAGGAGAGGATTCGTCAAGAGGCGGAACGAGAAGTTCAAATGGCAGCAGATCATGCGGCTCATCAAACTTTTTCGGCTTATCCAGCAACCTCGGTCGAGGCAGGAGTGGCCACAAGAACCGGAGGTGTTCCTTGCTTGGTGCCGGCCATACGTAATGAGCGTTTGCCAAAGGACTTCAAGGGGCCTCGTAAGGTGCCTAATTACACAGCTGACTTACAGCCCGAGGCTTGGATTGAGAGTTATGAGATGGATATGGAGTTATTGGAGGTTAGCGATGCAGCGATGGCCAAGTATTTCACTATGATGTTAGATGGAACAGCTCGTACTTGGTTGAAGGGATTGCCACCTAATTCTATTGGCTCATGGGCGAAGTTGAAGGCCCGGTACATCCAGAACTTTAAAAACACGTGTAAGCAGCCTATGTCGATTGTGGACCTGACCAATTGCAAGAAAGAGGATGGTGAATCCACAACCCATTGGGTGCGCCGGGTCAAAGAGATAATACATTCATCTGATAAGATGGATGCCGGCTCAGCAGTCTTAATGTTGGAGAAAAAATGCCGTTTGGAACCTCTGAAGCAGAAGCTGGGGTGGCTCAAGCGTCACTGTAATGACATGGGAACGTTGATGGTGGCTCTCGTCAAGTATGCTGATTCTGATACTACCAAGGACCCGATGTCTGACGAAGAAAAGGCAACGAAGGGAAAGAAGAATGGCAACGGCAAGGGTCACCAGCATAACCCGGCGAATCAAGGAGGTAATAGACGTAAGGCTGATGAGTTTGTTGCTAACACCAATGCACATGGCGGAAATCAACGGCGCAAGGGCAGACAGCCCCCTCGGTCGGGCGGGTCAGGTCCCACCCTTGAGCAATTATTGAATGAGCCTTGTCCAAAGCACGACACCCGGGAGAAGACAGCCACCCACCTGTGGAAACATTGTACGATCATGAAGGCGTTTAAAAATTCAAACACATTTGATGGAGGTCACGGCCCAGGTGGCGGCTTAGGTGGAGGCAGTTTCCAAGGCCCGGGCGCCGGCTTAGGTGGAGGAGGATTCCACGGTCGGGGCCATCCTGGTAACCAAGGAGGGTATAATCTGCAACCCGGCCAAGGTAATCAACAGCAGCAGTCCAGATATCAGAGTAACCCAAAGCAGCTGAATAATGGGCAATACCATGTATTCACCACTAGCTTATGTAAGAGAGATCAGAAACTTCACAAGAGGGCCGTCAATGCCATTGAGCCGGCGGTTCCACGTTACTTATGTTGGTCAGAGCAGCCTATTGTGTGGAGCAGAGAGGATCACCCACCCCGGGTCGATAATCCGGGTCACTTGGCTTTGGTGGTGGCGCCTTAGGTTGGTGGATATAAATTCACTAAGGTACTCATGGATGGAGGCAGCAACATCAACATCCTCTACTATGAGACGTTCCACCGGACGGGATTGACTGATAAGAGTCTTAAACAATCCAACACTGTTTTTTACAGTGTGGTTCCTGGCAAGTCGGCATACCCAGTGGGTAAGATTGAACTGGAAGTAGCCTTTGGGGATGAGTATGACTCTAGAGAAGAAAAATTAACCTTGAGGCGGTTAAGATCAAAAGCCCGTATCATGCTCTGTTTGGACGGCCGACTTATGCCAAATTCATGGCTCGGCCGTGTTATGTGTATTTGCAGCTTAAGATGCCGGGTTATAAGGGCACCATTATAGTACACGGGAGCCGGAAAATAGCTTTGGAGTGTGAAGAAGGTGATGCTGCCTA
Organism: Triticum aestivum; assembly: GCF_018294505.1. Classification (NCBI taxonomy): domain Eukaryota; kingdom Viridiplantae; phylum Streptophyta; class Magnoliopsida; order Poales; family Poaceae; genus Triticum; species Triticum aestivum. The sequence goes on along the minus strand of NC_057803.1, from coordinate 268,607,250 downwards.
TGCTAAATCTGTTTGTGCAACAGAGGTGTTAAAATTCTACAAAGATCATGTTGACCCGACAGACATGACGTCATTAAAGAAACCAACAATAGAGCATGAGCCGGTGTTGAAGTTCAAATCAACTGATGACACCAAGATGGTTGACTTTGTGCCTGGCGACTCGTCCAAGCAGTTCATCATCAGTGCTAACTTGGATCCAAAATAGGAAAGCACGCTCATCGAGTTCATCCGTGAGAACCGGGACATCTTCGCATGGAAACGCTTGATCTCCAAGATAACCTCACTTATCGAGAGTACCCTGTTCGCATTCTTGATCAAGCAGAGCGTGTCACTCGACGTCATAACATCAAGTTTCTCAAGTTTCAATGGTCTCATCATTCCGAGAGAGAAGCTACCTGGGAGCATGAAGATCGTCTTCGACTTGAGTACCCCACTTTCTTTCCGCCGACCCCTGAATCTCGGGACGAGATTCTTTCGAGTGGGGGTGAGTTGTCACATCCCAAGTTCTGGTACGACCTAGGCTAGCCTTCATGTTTGCATCATGTTTAAATTTCATAGAAATTTGAAATGGGGATTTGTGAAACCCTCAGAATCATTCTGGAAATGACCCAAATAAAAAAATTGCTCCAAAAAGGTCCAAGAAAATGCTCATGTTGCTCTCTGAAAATATTGGACAGAGAAAAAGTCAAACCAACATTTTGGGCATTTGGAATTAATGCAGTAATTATTTGCTTTGGTATATTGTTATATATAAAATATTGTCCAAAAATTATGCCAGTAGTTGAGGACCTCTAGAATAATACCACTAGCCCCTGCAAAAATTGGCATAAGAAAATACAATGGTTTAGTATTTTTATTAAACCAAACAAATGTCAAAAAAATAGAAAAGAAAACAAAAATAGAGAAACACTTACCTGGACCTTACCTACGGCCTGGCACTGTGTGGCCAGCAGGCCGGCCCAGCCCACCTGGCCTCTGCCAGTCATCCCCCTCCTCTCGCCAGGAGGACGAGAGGCGCGTGCCCGGCGCCTGCGGCCACACGCCGTGGCCACCTCCTGCTTCCACCGACACGGGAGAGGCTCCTGGAGCCGTCGCGTACTCCCCCAACCCTCTCTCACTCTCTCCCCATGCCCTCCCCTTTCCTCTGTCTCTCCCCCTCACTCTTTCTCTCACGGCCGAGCACGCCCGACGCCGCCGCTCGCCGTTGTCACGCTCACCGCCTCCCCCTCGCCCTCTCGTCGTGTCCACGAGCTCCTCGCCCTTGTCCTGCATCGTCTCCGTCAAGCCACGCGTCGCCGGACGCCCCGTGGAGCCGTCACCGCCGTCTTCTTCATCCCCGGCCACCGGAGATCATCTTCGCCACCCCACCGTCTCTAGTGCGTCCCCGAGCTCGCCGTCAAGCCCACCAGGACCGCTGTGAGCTCCTGCTCCCTCCCCCTCTCTCCGTTTAGCCGTTCGCGCGTCGTAGCCCCGTCCACCACCACGGTCGTAGCTCTTCGCCGCCGTTCATGTCAGCGCCATGGGCACTGTCACCTAGGGCCACGACCGAGCACACCACCGTGCTCAGTGCAACGCCAGGAGGCCGTAGAGGCACTCTGCAGCCCCTGCCGTGCCCCGTAGCTCGATTCCACCCGAACCCGTGCTCCGGCCGCCGCTGCGAGCTCCGCTCCGGCGAGCTCCGACCACCATGCGTCCTCCCATCGCCTCCACTAGATGCGCACGAGCACCAGCTCCTCGGAGATGGTCTCCGTGGCCCATTTGGTCACCGGAGGACCAAATCCGAGGCCCTCCGCCGCGTCTGGCCTCGCCGGCAGGTTTGACCCCACTGATCGGGGTTTGACCTTCCCCCTTGTGTCACTGACGCGTGGGCCACCCCCTGACCTTTTAGTTAGTATTAGTTTAACACTAATTAACCTAGGTTAGTTAGCTAGTTAGTCGCTGACCAGTGGGCCGGCGCTCACTAATCCTAATTAGACTAAATAAACCCCCTGTTAACTAACTGAGTCACTGACGTGTGGACCCCACACATTAGGTTTGACTTGGTCAGCGCCATTGACCTGCTGACATAAGCATGATGCTGTGCTGATGCAATATATCATTTTCTGGTTTAAAATAAATCAGGAAATTCCAGAAAATGATTTAAACTTCAAAAATTCATAGAAATTCAACCGTAGCTCAAATTGAAATAATTTATATATGAAAAATTATCAGAAAAATTCAATCTATCCATCTGTACCATTTTCATGCATGACAAACCAACTTATACATGCTGTATATGAGGAAACACATGAATGGCATTTATAAAGGCTTATTTTGGAGTTGCATTTGAAACTTTGGTTCAAATGAACTTCATGCAAATGAATGCTAGATGCATTAACTCAAAGAACATCACATACTCATGCCATGTTCATGCATCATATTGTTGCATATGCTTGTGTTTGATTATCGACACCGTTCCTTCTCGATAGGTCCTACTCCGGAGACCGATCCAGAGTACCTGTCAGAGGAGCAGTGCCCCCCTATTGATCTACCAGGCAAGCAACCCCCCTTGTTCATTCCGATACAATCCTACTCTCTCGCTCCTACTCTCATTTATTGCATTAGGACAACAACGATTCAACTGGTACTTTATGCTGCGGTAGTTGAACCCATTCCTCTGCATGACCTGTCATTGCCATAGTAAATAGGTAAAACCCACTAGCATGTGTAGGATTTGTTTGAGCCATGTTGTGTTCCTACCATTCCATGCCTGCTATTGCTTAGAGTTGTGTCAGGTCCGATTCATCGGGAATGAATTAGAGTGTTACGATATGTTCTGGTGCTGAGAGTTAAGCGTGTGAACATGATTTGGTAAAGGTAGCGGTGAGAGGCCATGTAGGAGTACATGGTGGGTTGTCTCATTGGGACCGTCCTTAAGAACTGAGTTCTGTGTAAGTTGTCCAATGACTAGCTACTACCACACACTGGTCTCCGGGCGCTCCAAGGTCTCTCGACTTATTAACCGCCTTGGTCTCTGTCCAGGAGTTGCAACTAGTTTCTGGTGTTTGTAGGTAGTGCTATTTTTCTACTGAGTGGCACCCGGCAGGGTGGACTTGGGACAGACTAGGCACCATGGCCCGGTGTACCGAGTGGCACCCGGATGGTGGGCTTGGTAACCCTGTACACATCGTTTGGGTCCGTGAGCGAAACCCTGGCCGGATCTCCTTACGGATGGAACCCGAATAGGCGATAAACCTGGACTAGAGTCTTGTGTGGTTAGTCAGGTCGTGGCCGACACCCTCGCCAGGCTTCCGCTTGAAGGTTGCTGAGATACATGACGTGTACATGGTGATAAGTGGTGAGAGCGTGTGTGAAGAAGTACACCCCTGCAGGGTTATCATGATCTATTCGAATAGCCGTGTCCTCGGTTATGGACTTCTTGGATGCTTACGTGGTACATAGACAACTTAAAGTGGATACTCTAAAATGCTCAAGACAAGTGTGAGTGCTATGGATGGCCTTCTCGTAGAGAGACGGGGATGAATCCATAGTAGTGTATTGATGTTCTGATTAGTGGACTCGTGTGCGCTGCCTCACCTCAAAGAAGTTTCTCGTTGTCGTAGAACAGGATAGCCACTGAGTCAAAGCTGGCTTGCTGCAACTAAACCCCACATTACCTTCTTGATACAAATGCATGTATGATAGGATCTGATGTAAGTCTTGCTGAGTACCTTTGTACTCACGTTTGCTTTATTTATGTTTTGCAGGTGAGACTTCTGTCTCACTAGTAGTACCACTTGGACTTCGACGAGTAGCTTGTTACCTCATCTACGATCTTGTACCCTTGGGAGGGACTTGTAGATAGTCAGGCTTCTCAGCCTTTTTCTTTTGTAGTTGTCTGTACTCAGACATGTAATGCTTCCGTTGCTTGTATGCTCTGAATGATGGGTCATGAGACCTCTGTTTGTATTAATGCTATGTGGCTCTTCTGGGCCTTTATCTATATGAGTTTGCGTTATGTTGTGATGCCATGTTGTACAAGACATACTTGCATGTTATGCGTACGTGTAACGTGTATTGCTATGTGTGGGATCCGACAACCTAGTTGTCTATCCTTGGTAGCCTCTCTTAGGGGGAAATGTAGTCTAGTGCTTCCACCGAGCCATGGTAGTCCGCTACAGCCCGGTTTACCCGGAGTCCTGCTAGCCCAGCACTACTGCTTCGGAACACTTAGACTGGCCGGCATGTGATTCACTTCATTCCTGTGTCTGTCCCTACGGGGAAATGTCATGCGGTGACATCCGGAGTCCTGCCTAGCCTGCTACAACCCGGTTCATCGGAGTCCTGTTAGCCCAGTGCTACAGCCCGGATTCGCACGCTGCTGACCGACATGCTCGATGTTGATTCATGTCTGCCTGTCCCTGTAAGTTAGTGCCACTTTAGGTTCACGACTAGTCATGTTGGCCCGGGTTCTCTGTCATATGGATGCTAGCGACACTATCATATACGTGAGCCAAAAGGCGCAAACGGTCCCGGGCCATGGTAAGGCGACACCCGTGGGAATACCGTGCGTGAGGCCGCAAAGTGATATGAGGTGTTACATGCTAGATCGGTGTGACTTAGAATCGGGGTCCCGACAGCTTTGGTATCAGAGCCTGACTGCCTGTAGGATTGCCAAGCCAACCTGCTCGAAGTTGGGTCTAGAAATTCTTTAGCTATATAGGGGAATTTATTGTGGAAGGGAACGTAAGGCTCTTTTACTCCTTATACCTCATGCCTTCTGATCCGAGTCATCCTATCTTTCCTACGGGGTTAAGGAACTAGGCTTTCTCTTCCGTCTATTAGGATCACGTGTTACTACTCCGTAGTCTCTAAGGATTGGTTGATCTGAGTCATATCCCAGTTCAAGTACATCTGGTGTAGCCTGTTTAGTAATATCTCAGAACCTTGAGTGATGATGTTGAGTATGGTGCTACCCCGTCTTTTGCAGAATGTCTCATTTTGAGCATTTTACTGCCGTTATGCTGCCGGAATTTTCCTAGGAGTTCAAGAGATAGTATTTTTCCTTGTACTATATTCTACATCCTTATGGTGATGTTGAATCCATCCTTGTTTCCTTGGTTGGTTCTTCAGGATGTCGTCGGTTAACCGAAGTTCTGTTGCTCGTAGTCGGAACCACAAAGATGGTAGGGATGAGGATCCTCCCGACCAGTCTTCATTGGCAGAGTTCATGTTAGAGATGGAGAGGAACAAGTGTGAGTCTAACCGCTTGTTAGCACGTATCGAGAAGAACACCGCACCTCAGTGCAAAGAGTCAGCGACCATCTATGATTTCATTGATCTGAAACCACCTACCTTCCATCATTCCATTGAACCACTCGATGCAGATGACTGGCTTCGTAGTATCACTCACAAGCTGCGTTCTGCGAACGTAGTTGAAAGTGACAAGGTCACCTATGCTGCTTATCACCTGGAAGGTCCTGCTAGTCTTTGGTGGCAGAACTATGAGGCTATGCTTCCAGCTGGCCAGATACCCACCTGGAGAGATTTTACTGAGTCTTTTCACGAGCATCACATTCCTCAGGCTCTCATTGACCGGAAGAGAGAAGAGTTTTGTAGTTTCACCCAGAGTAAGATGGCTGTTGATGCTTACAGTAGAGAGTTTGAGAACCTTGCCCGCTATGCTACAGAAGAGGTGTCCACAGACGCCAAGAAGCAGGCTAGGTTCCGGAAGGGTCTCATCCCCAAGTTGCGTCGTGATCTCCACTTGCATCATTGCAATACATTCCAGGATCTTGTGAAGAAGGCCATTAATGCAGAGACAACTCAACTCACTTATGAGGAGTCTCGTAAGCACACCCGTGATTTGGGTTCTTCCTCCGGTTCTACTTTGCAGAAGCGCCGGATTTGTGTTTCGAACTCCGCTCTTCCACCCGGTTATACACCGAGGCCTTCTTGTGTGGCACCTCACCCAATTCAGTTGCATGCTCCACCCAGGCCTATTGGTAGACCGCTTGTCAAAGCGGGTCCACGTCCTACTTCAGGGACTTGTTTCACATGCGGAGAGCCAAGACACTATGCACGTGACTGCTCTCAAACCAACTATGCTCCACCCTTGCCTGGGAAGTCTATTGGCCGTAGTAAGCCATCACGCAAGATGATTAGTGTCAAGTCAGCTCCCGCTGAACGTGGATGTGTGCATCACGTCTCAGCTAAAGACGCTCATGATGAACCGGATGTCGTTCTTGGTACACTCCTTGTCAACTGCCATCCAGCTTCGGTTCTGTTCGATACCGGAGCATCTCACTCCTTCATCTTTGAAGGCTATACTCGTTTGCATGACATGTCATTTTGTGATATACCAACTCCACTTGAAATCCAAACTCCAGGGTCTAGATGGCAAACTACCAGGATAAGCCATTGTAATGAAATCCTTGTTGACAGACTTGTATTCCTTGCATCACTTGTAGCCCTCAAGTCTTCAGATATTAACATCATCTTGGGTATGGACTGGATGACAGCTCATCGTGCCAAGATTGATTGTTCCACCAGGTCTGTTCAGCTTACACATCCATCTGGCAAGATAGTCACTGCCTCCAATAGAGTTGCAAAGCATCAGCTCTATTCTCTTAATGCCAACCCTCTTCCTGACCTTGAAGATATCACGGTAGTCCGTGACTTCCTAGATGTCTTTCCAGAGGAACTGCTAGGTATTCCACCTGATAAAGATGTAGAGTTTGTCATAGATCTTATCCCAGGAACCGCCCCAATCTCTAGGAGAACTTACAAGATGGCACCCTTAGAACTAGCTGAGCTTAAGAAACAACTCGATGAATCCTTGCAAAAGGGTTTCATCCGTCCTAGTTCTTCTCCCTGGGCTTGCCCCGTCCTCTTCGTCAAGAAGAAGGATGGTATGGACCGAATGGTTGTAGATTATCGTCCCGTTAATTTGGTCACGATAAAGAACAAGTATCCGCTCCCTAGGGTCAACGACCTGTATGATCAGCTCGCTGGATCCTCAGTCTTTTCCAAGATGGATTTGAGGTTAGGCTACCATCAAATCAAGATCAGAAATGGGGACATTCCTAAGACGGCTTTTGTCACTCGTTATGGCTAGTACGAGTACACCGTCATGTCCTTCGGTCTAACCAATGCTCCAGCTACATTCTCTCGCTTGATGAACTCGATCTTCATGGAGTACTTAGATAAGTTCATCGTGGTTTACCTCGATGATATTCTTATTTACTCGAAGAACGAGGAAGAGCATGCCGAACATCTTAGACTTGTGTTAGAGAAACTTAGAGAGCACCGCCTTTATGCCAAGTTCTCCAAGTGCGAATTTTGGTTGCCAGAAGTGACCTACCCGGGCCATGTGATATCTGGTAAGGGCATTGCTGTCAATCCCGAGAGAGTTCAAGCCGTTCTTGATTGGACTCCGCCTGAAACGGTTAAGCAAGTTAGGAGTTTACTTGGCCTAGCTAGTTATTGTCGCCGCTTCGTTGAGAACTTCTCCAAAGTGGCCAAACCTCTCACAGAACTTCTCAAGAAAGATAAAAAGTTTGAGTGGTCCCCATAGTGTGGGCACAGTTTTCAGGAACTGAAAATATGCCTGACTTCCGCTCCCATACTTGTGCCACCGGATTTCACTAAAGACTTTGTTATCTACTGCGACGCCTCACGACAGGGACTAGGTTGCATTCTTATGCAAGATCGCCATGTGATTGCCTATGCATCTCGACAGTTGCATCCACATGAGGAGAATTATACTACACATGATCTAGAGCTTGCAGCCGTAGTCTATGCACTTAAGACCTGGCGACATTACCTTCTTGGTAAGTGTTGCAAGATTTACACCGATCACCAGAGTCTCAAGTATATCTTCACCCAACCAGATTTGAACCTTGGGCAAAGGCGTTGGTTGGAGTTGATCTCAGATTACGACTTAGGGATTACCTACACCCCAGGCAAGGGAAATGTCATGGCTGATGCACTAAGTCGTAAGTCCTATTGCAACAATCTCATGTTGCAACAGGGCCAACCACTTCTCCATGAGGAGTTATGTAAGCTCAACCTTCACATTGCTCCTCACGGATTCCTTTCTACCTTGGTGGCGAAACCTACTCTTGTGGATCAGATCATCTCTGCTCAGAAGCAGGATACGGGAATTTCCCGGATCAAGAGAAACATTGACAAGGGAGTTGGTGGCAGTTTCTCCATAGATGATCGAGGTGTTGTTTTCTTTGAGAATCGCTTGGTGGTACCTAAGAATCCACATCTGTGACAACTGATTCTTAAGGAGGCTCATGAATCTCCTCTCACGATTCATCCCGGTAGTACTAGGATGTATCAGGACCTGCGCCAGAGGTTTTGGTGGACTAGGATGAAGAGAGAAATTGCTGAGTTCATTGCTAACTATGATGTTTGTCGTCACGTTAAGGCAGAACATCAAAGGCCTGCTGGCACCCTTCAACCTTTAGCTATTCCTGAGTGGAAATGGGATAAAGTTGGTATGGATTTCATCACCGGCTTTCCCAGGACCAAGAGAGGGAATAATGATATCTTCATAGTCATTGATCGTCTTTCCAAAGTGGCTCACTTCCTACCTGTTCGAGAGAGTATCACTGCTAGTCAGCTCGCTGACTTATATATTTCTCGAATAGTGTCACTTCATGGTGTTCCATTAGAGATCAATTCAGACCGTGGTAGTCTTTTCACTTCTCATTTTTGGGAGAGTATCCAAACTGCCATGGGCACCCATCTTTCCTTCAGTACTGCTTTCCACCCTCAATCAAGTGGTCAGGTGGAAAGGGTCAACCAAATTCTCGAAGACATGCTTAGAGCTTGTGTTATCTCATTCGGTATGGATTGGGAGAAGTGTCTTCCCTTCGCTGAGTTTGCTTATAACAATAGCGACCAATCCAGCCTCAAGAAAGCTCCTTTTGAGGTTCTGTATGTACGAAGATGTCGAACACCTTTGAACTAGTCAGAAACCGGTGAAACACAATTCTTTGGACCGGATATGATCCAGGAGGCAGAAGAGCAAGTTCACATCATTCGTGAGAATTTGGAAATAGCCCAATCTCGTCAAAAGAGCCAGTATGACCGTAGTCATAAGGAAGTGGCTTATGAAGTTGGCGACAAAGCTTACCTTCGGGTTACCCCTTTGAAGGGTATCCATCGATTCGGTATCAAGGGCAAGTTGGTTCCTCGTTACATTGCTCCTTTTCACATTCTTGCTAAACGAGGAGAGGTTGCCTACCAGTTGGAACTAGCCCCACATCTTTTCCGAGTACATGATGTCTTCCATGTCTCTCAACTCAGGCGTTGCTTCTCGGATCCCATCCGTGGAGTGGACCACGAAACACTTGATCTCCAAGATAACCTCACTTATCGAGAGTACACTGTTCGCATTCTTGATCAAGCAGAGCATGTCACTCGATGTCATAACATCAAGTTTCTCAAGGTTCAATGGTATCATCATTCCGAGAGAGAAGCTACCTGGGAGCGTGAAGATCGTCTTCGACTTGAGTACCCCACTTTCTTTCCGCCGACCCCTGAATCTCGGGACGAGATTCTTTCGAGTGGGGACGAGTTGTCACATCCCTAGTTCTGGTATGACCTAGGCTAGCCTTCATGTTTGCATCATGTTTAAATTTCATTGAAATTTGAAATGTGGATTTGTGAAACCCTCATTATCATTCTGGAAATGACCCAAAAAAATTGCTCCAAAAAGGTCCAAGAAAATGCTCATGTTGCTCTCTGAAAATATTGGACAGAGATAAAAATCAAACCAACATTTTCAGGAGCTCATAAGTATTTATTTTGGGCATTTGGAATTAATGCAGTAATTATTTGCTTTGGATATATATTGTTATATATATATAATATTGTCCAAAAATTATGCCAGTAGTTGAGGAGCTCTGGAATAATACCACTAGCCCCTGCAAAAATTGGCATAAGAAAATAAAATGCTTTAGTATTTTTATTAAACCAAACAAATGTCAGAAAAATAGAAAAGAAAACAAAAATAGAGAAACGCTTACCTGGACCTTACCTACGGCCTGGCACTGTGCGGCTAGCAGGCCGACCCAGCCCACCAGGCCTCTGCCAGTCATCCTCCTCCTCTCGCTAGGAGGACGAGAGGCGCGTGCCCGGCACCTGCGGCCACACGCTATGGCCACCTCATGCTTCCGCCGATGCGGGAGAGGCTCCGGGAGCCGCCACGTACTCCCCCGACCCTCTCTCACTCTCTCCCCGTGCCCTCCCCTTTCCTCTGTCTCTCCCCCTCGCTCTTTCTCTCACAGCCGAGCACGCCCGACGCCGCCGCTCACTGTTGTCACGCTCACCGCCTCCCCCTCGCCCTCTCGTCGTGTCCACGAGCTCCGCGCCATTGTCCTGCATCGTCTTCGTCAAGCCACGCGTCGCCGGATGCCCCGTGGAGCCGTCACCACTGTCTTCTTCATCCCTGGCCACCGGAGATCGTGTTCGCCGCCCCACCGTCTCTAGTGCGTCCCCGAGCTCGCCGTTAAGCCCACCGGGACCGCTGTGAGCTCCTGCTCCCTCTCCCTCTCTTTGTTTAGCCGTTCGCGCGCCATAGCCCCGTCCACCACCACGGCCGTAGCTCTTCGCCGCCGTTCATGTCGCCGCCATGGGCACTGTCACCTAGGGCCGCGACCGAGCACACCACCGTGCTCAGTGCAACGCCAGGAGGCCGTAGAGGCACTCCGCAGCCCCTGCCGTGCCCCTTAGCTCGATTCCGCCCGAACTCGTGCTTCGGCCGCCGCTGCGAGCTCCGCTCCGACGAGCTCCGGGCACCCCGCGTCCTCCCGTTGCCTCCACTAGATGCCCGCGAGCACCAGCACCTCGGAGATGGTCTCCGTGGCCCATTTGTTCACCGGAGGACCAAATCCGAGGCCCTCCGCCGCGTCTGGCCTTGCCGGCGTCGAGTCGCCGGCAGGTTTGACCCCGCTGACCGGGGTTTGACCTTCCCCCTTGTGTCACTAATGCGTGGGCCACCCCCTAACCTTTTAGTTAGTATTAGTTTAACACTAATTAACCTAGGTTAGTTAGCTAGTTAGTCGCTGACCAGTGGGCCCGACGCTCACTTATCCTAATTAGACTAAATAAACCCCCCTGTTAACTAACTGAGTCACTGACGTGTGGACCCCACACGTCAGGTTTGACTTGGTCAGCGCCATTGACCTGCTGACGTAAGCATGACGGTGTGCTGACGCAATATATCATTTTCTGGTTTAAAATAAATCAGGAAATTCCAGAAAATGATATAAACTTCAAAAATTCATAGAAATTCAACCGTAGCTCAGATTGAAATTATTTATATATTAAAAATTTTCAGAAAAATTCAATCTATCCATCTGTACCATTTTCATGCATGACAAACCAGCTTATACATGTTGTATATGAGGAAACACATGAGTGGCATTTATAAAGGCTTATTTTGGAGTTGCATTTGAAACTTTGGTTCAAATGAACTTCATGCAAATGAATGCTAGATGCATTAACTCAAACAACATCACATACTCATGCCATGTTCATGCATCATATTGTTGCATATGCTTGTGTTTGATTATCGACACTGTTCCTTCTCGATAGGTCCTACTCCAGAGACCGATCCAGAGTACCTGTCAGAGGAGCAGTGCCCCCTGTTGATCTACCAGGGAAGCAACCCCCCTTGTTCATTCTGATACAATCGTACTCTCTCGCTCCTGCTCTCATTTATTGCATTAGGACAAGAACGATTCAACTGCTACTTTATGCTGCGGTAGTTGAACCCATTCCTCTGCATGATCTGTCCCACAGTAAATAGTTAAAACCCACTAGCATGTGTAGGAGTTGTTTGAGCCATGTTGTGTTCCTACCATGCCATGCCTGCTATTGCTTAGAGTTGTGTCAGGTCCGATTCATCGGGAATGAATTGGAGTGTTACGATATGTTCTGGTGTTGAGAGTCAAGCGTGTGAACACGATTTGGTAAAGGTAGCGGTGAGAGGCCATGTAGGAGTACATGGCGGGTTGTCTCATTGGGACCGTCCTTAAGAACTAAGTTCTGTGTAAGTTGTCCAATGACTAGCTACTACCACACACTGGGCTCCAGGTGCTCCAAGGTCTCTCGACTTATTAACCGCCTTGGTCTCTGTCCAGGAGTTGCAAATAGTTTCTGGTGTTTGTAGGTAGTGCTATTTTTCTACCGAGTGGCACCCGGCAGGGTGGACTTGGGACAGACTAGGCACCGTGGCCCGGTGTACTGAGTGGCACCCGGATGGTGGGCTCGGGAACCCTGTACACATCGTTTGGGGCCGTGAGCGAAACCATGGGAACCAAAAAGAGTTCCCGACGCCAGGTGGTATCGGACTCATCGTTCGATAACTCCGAGACGCACTCCTCCCGTGAAAACGAGGAGGAGGAAGATGAAGATTCTCCCCCTCCAGCCGGGGAGACAAGAAAAGGAAGGTCGCCCCAACTGGGGAGGCCAGAGGGTCCAAGAAGGGAAGGACTCTCCTTCCGGACTGTTCCACCACCGCCGCCGACAGCGAAGACGAGTGGTTACTCAGGGCCAAGACCCTGGCGAAGTCGTAAGTATTCGGATACCAGAGTAACTCATAGCATTCTTTTGTTGCACTGCTTCTCCTAACGTCGAATATGATTATGCAGTCTGCCCCGAGCCCGTATCGACGTATCCTCGTCGGGCGGTTCCTTGGACTCGTCGGATATGAATAGCAAATCACTTCCAACCGCCTCCTCTCCTCGCCCTATAGACAATGTCGAGGTATTGTCTCAAGGGGCACCGAACCGAGGGGAGGTAGTCCTGGAGGCGCCTCAAGGCGACCTTCCGGACTCTAGGCGCAAAAGGAGCAAGACTCCCAGGGCTCCAAGTTCGGCCCTCAGCCGATCACCGCGCCAGAACCTCCAGTGGTTCCGGACTCCGGCAGGCGCCCCCTGCCAAGAGGGGCAAGCTGCCCGTGCCAGTGACCTCTGTCTATCCAGAGGCACCGGACAACCTGCTGGGAGCACTTCGCGGCGCTTCCATCGACGAAGAGCACTGCACTATTATGAGTGCGGTGATCAAGAAGGTTTAGTCCGCCAAGAGCAGACTGACTGAAGCCTGTGCCAGCCTTCTAACATGCTTTGAGGTAAGTATTTAAAATATAGGAAAATATTACCGCATAGACAGTAGCCCCTGATGCTCTGTTTGGTGTTCACAAAGAAAAGCCGAATAGAGGATCAAATAATATCTGTAGGAGTCTAATACAAGTATGTCTATATGCGTATGCAGGCTTCGCTGCTGACCTCTGCTGCACTGACTGTGGAGGTCGCCGCACTGAAGCAGAACCTCGAGCGGTCTGAGAAAGAGCTCGGCCTTGCCAACAGGCAGCTCGAGGAGAACAAAGGTAAGTAATACTTTGTCTATATATATATATATATATATAAAGATGTGGTTGCAAAATGATAGGATCATCATGGATGTGCCAAGGGCCATGACCGAAGTGGCGACCCTGAAGCAAGCGCTGTCCGAGGCCGAAAACAAAGCGGCCGAGGAGCATACCAAGCGGGAGAAACAAGAGGCACGGGTGGGCGCGGTGCAGCAAGAGCTCCAGGCTCTCGTGAAGAAGCACGAGACTTTGGAGCTTGACTCGAAGACGCGAGAGTTCGAGCTTGCCGCGGCCTCGAGAGCACAAAGCATGCAAAGGCTGAAGCCCAAAAGGCCCTCCAGGAAATTGAGGCGATGAGGAAGATAGCGGTGGGTAAGGCATTCATTATGCAAAGCAAGCATGTGAAAGTAAATTACTTGTTACTTACCCAAGTCCGGAGCTCTCCAGGAGCATTCGCAGATTTGGCCCGTAGCATGTCGGATGCCGCAAAGTACTACCAGGCCAAGGAGGGAAGCTCGATGGAGAAGTTGTTCTGGTCTTAGTATACTGGGACCGAACACCCGATGCCTATGAGTGACCAGCTGAAGCAACTGGTCGAGCTGCACAAGGCGACCGAACAGGCCATGAGGGGCCTTATAGTCTGGATGTGGCCTGGCGACTCCCTTCCCAACAGTTACTTTGGCCTGGTGAGGCGGCTTGTGGCTGCCTGCCCACGGTTGAAGTCATAAAGCGGTCCGTCTGCATCGAAGGTGCACGCCGGGCTTTTGCCCGTGCGAAGGTGCACTGGCCCAAGATGGACGCCGAGAAGCTGGTGAAGGAGGGGCCACCTCAGGGCAAGGAGCATCGCCACCCTGAAATGTATTATGAGGGTGTCCTGAAGGGTGCCCGTCTTGTGGCGGACGAGTGTGCGAAGGATGTAATTTTTGAATGAACTTGCTCGTGTGATCCTGTATTATGAAAACTTGTTCATGTGCGCTATGCAACGCTTGTTTGAATTTAAAATATTACCTTCTGTGCGGCTGTTTATCAAATCTGAGAGATGGCCAGTCGTCGACTTCTGCCCCCATGCCACGAGTGCTGGGGTGTTCGGGATAAATCTGAGCACTCTTTTTCTCATTGTTGGGTCCTTCGAGGGAGGTGCTCAGAGCAACGAACAAGGCAATCAGACTATAATGCTTTATCACTCTCACTTATCCATAGAAGTCTACAATTTTAAATTTTGGTGAAGCCCCTAGTATTCGGAAGTCCGAATTCGGGGCGCTATACACGCCTAAGCCAGACAAAGCCGACTCCTCGCCCTAAGCGGCATAAGTCTTTAGGGACTCGAGACCTCTTGAACAGCGACCAACTCTCGCCTTATTATGACAGTCAGTTTTAGCTTTCTCTACTGAGGTGCCTGCCGAGATGAACTGGGGCACAATCGCAGTAGTTCTCCCAGTGCTACCTTAGCCGATATAGCAGAACGTAAGGTACCAAAACATGGGAGCCGGGCAAACCCAACTATTGACCCAAGACATGATTCAGAGCTGATGCATATAATGCTATAAGTTCGGGGTGCCGCACTGTCGAAAGTGTTCGGACTTCTCACGCCGTATTATGGGGTATGCTTAAGCCCCTGGCGTATTGGCCGTACCAGAGTGTACGGGTGCTGAATGTCATGAATGGACATATATATAAAAAGGAATAGAGAATTCGGTAATAGACTAGTGCTATGCATTGTGTATTCAAAAAGGTGCGTCGAAGCATAATGATACAAGTAGTGCGATAAGCAAAAAGTAGGACTATTTGACATGTCCCCTCCAAGGGCAAGCTGCAGAATGGTATTTAAAGCAGGTATTTCACTCGTTATCAGAGACCACCTGGGAGTTCCATGGTTCGACGTAGCTTTCTGCCTCCTTGGTTGTTGTATCGTGTGTCTGGTAATCGTACCGCCGAACGGGGTTTCCAGAGAGTAAAGTCCTGAAAGAGAAAATAACAAAGAGGGAAGCCCCTAGTGCGGTTGAGCCGCGTTTTGGGGCGTGCCGTAGTCGTGCCCCCTCACCTATGCCCATGGTATTTTCAATGCATAATTATGTACGCGTGGCATGGATTTCGCCGTTTGGCTGGGACTAGGGTGGGGTCCACATTGCTATGTGAGCTCGGAACGTGCCAGGCGGTCTTGTTAAAGATTACTCCGGGCGCGCTTGACGGTGTCCGGGTGTTTAATCACCGAACTGGTGGATTGCCTGAAGAGGCTGCTTTGTGCTTCTGCTATGAGGGCCGCAGTGTGATCCTCCGTGCGGAGAGAGCGCTCTGTGTTTCCATTGACTGTGATGACCCCCCGAGGTCCTGGCATCTTGAGCTTGAGGTATACATAATGCGGTACCGCATTGAATCTCGCAAATGCGGTTGCCCGAGCAGTGCATGATAGCCGCTGCGGAACGAGACTAAATCGAAGATTAACTCCTCGCTTCGGAAGTTATCTAGAGATCCGAAGACCACTTCCAGTGTGACTGAGCCTGTGCAATGGGCCTCTACACCTGGTATGACGCCTTTGAAGGTCGTTTTTGTGGGTTTGATCCTTCAGGGGTCTATACCCATTTTGCACACTGTGTCCTGATAAAGCAGGTTCAGGCTGCTGCCACCGTCCATAAGGACTCGATGAGGTGAAATCCGTTGATGATTGGACCAGTGTGGCGAATCCGCCATGACAGATACTAGTGGGGTGGTCCCTGCGATCGAAGGTGATCGGATAGGAGGACCATGGGTTGAACTTTGGGGTGACTGGCTCCAACGCATATACGTCCCTTAGCGCATGATTCTGCTCCCTCTTGGGGATGCGTGTTGCGTATATCGTGTTCACCGTCCGCAATTGTGGGGGGAACCTCTTCTGTCCTCCGGTGTTCGGCGGCCGGGGCTCCTCCTCGTCATCGCTATGTAACCCCTTATCTTTGTTTTCGGCATTTAACTTGCCAGCCTGCTTGAACACCCAACCTTCCCTGTTGGTGTGGTTGGCTGGCTTGTCGGGGGTGCCATGTATTTGACACGAGCGATCGAGTATACGGTCCAAACTGGATGGGCTCGGAGTGCTTCTTTTGAATGGCTTTTTCCGCGGACCGGGTTTAGAGCCTCTAAATCCAGCATTTACTGCCGTATCCTCGGTATTGTCACTATTGATGCGGTGCTTGTGTTTGTTGCGACGTGACATGCCATTGCTATCCTTGGTATCCGAAGTTCCATGGTTCTTTGATATGTTATTGCTTCGAGCCAGCCAGCTGTCCTCTCCCACGCAAAAGCGGGTCAAGAGTGTCATGAGGTCTGCCATAGATTTCGGCTTTTCCTGGCCAAGGTGCCGGGCGAGCCACTCGTTGTGGATGTTGTGCTTAAAATCTGCTAGGGCCTCTGCATCCGGACAGTCGACGATTTGATTTTTCTTTGTCAGGAACCGTGTCTAGAATTGCCTGGCCAATTCCTCTGGCTGCTAAATTATGTGGCTCAAGTCATCAGCATCTGGTGGTCGCACATAAGTGCCCTGGAAGTTGTCGAGGAATGCGGCTTCCAGATCTTCCCAACAGCCAATGGATTCTGCTGGCAGGCTGTTGAGCCAATGCCGAGCTGGTCCTTTGAGTTTGAGTGGGAGGTATTTGATGGCGTGTAGATCGTCACCGCGGGCCATGTGGATGTGTAGGAGGAAGTCCTCGATCCATACCGCAGGATCTGTTGTACCGTCGTATGATTCGATATTTACGGGTTTGAAACCCTCTGGGATTTGGTGATCCATTACTTCGTCTGTGAAGCATAGGGGGTGTGCAGCGCCTCTGTACTGGGCTATATCACGACGCAGCTCAAATGAGTCTTGTCCGCTGTGTTCGGCCCGGTCGGATTTACTTTTACTGTATCCGGCGTGACTGTTATCGTCTCTCATAGTGGCGCGCCCTCGTGATCTGTAGATCGATCTTGCGTGTTTTGCTTTGTCCTCCAATACGTCTCGCAGTGTCAGGACCCCGACTCGATGTCACATCGATCTAGCCGGTAACACCTCATATCACTTTGCGGCCTCACGCACGGTATCCCCACGGGTGTCGTCTTACCCTTTTCCCGGGACCGTTTGCGCCTTTTGGCTCACGTATATGATAGTGTCGCTAGCATCCATATGATAAGGAGCCCGGGCTGACATGACTAGTCGTAAACCCAAAGTGGCACAGACTTACAGGGACAGGCATCCATGACCCAGCTTCGAACGTGTCGGTCATCAGCAAGTGGGTCCGGGCTGTAGCACTGGGCTAACAGGACTCCGGTAAACCGGACTGTAGCGGGCTAACAGGACTCCGGTACTCAAAGCGTGACATTTCCCCGAAGGGACAGACACAGGAACGAAGAAGGACACATGCCGGCCAGCCTAAGTGTTCCAGAGCAGTAGCAAGCTACCATGGCTCAGCGGTAACACTAGGAGACATTTCCCGGTAAGAGAGGCTACTAAAGATAAACAACTAGATAGTCAGATCCCACACATACCAAGCATTTCAATCATACACACAATATGCTCGATATGTGCAAATACAACGAAGCATCACAACATGACTCTATGACACAAGTACTTTATTTAAGGCTCAGGGAGCCATACATAACATACACAAGGTACGGGTCTCACGACCCCACATACAAGTCATACAGTCATACAAACCAGCAGCGGAAGTAACTTGTCTGAGTACAGACAACTAGTAAAATAAAAGAGGCTTGGAAAGCCTAGCTATACTACGTGGTCCTTCACAAGCTCAGGGTCACCACCTGGGTCTTTAGCCTACTCGTTGATGTCAACGTCTACATAGAACCCATCAGAAGGGGTTGCAGCGTCTTCTGTAAAAATGTAGATTATAGCAACATGAGTACAAAGGTACTCAGCAAGACTTACATCAGATCCTACATACATGCATAGTATCAAGAAGGGTTGGTGGAGTTATTGCAGCAAGCCAGCTTTGACTCTTGGCTAGGCTATCCTACGATACTCCAACTTGAAATGGTTTTGCGCACACGAGTCCACTACTCACCACTTCAATACACTACCGAGGATCCACCTCCGTCTTCCTACGGAAGAGCCATCCTCGGCACTCACACTTATCTTGAGGCTTTTAGTAGTTTCCATTTACTTGTCTATGAACTGTATAGGCAACCAAGTAGTCCTTTACCGCGGACGCGGCTATTCGAATAGATCATGTTAACCCTGCAGGGGTGTACTTCTTCATACATGTTTCCACCACTTAGCGTCTGCACACGACATGTGCTCGGCAGACTTCAAGCGAAAGCCGACGTGGGTGTAGACCACGACCTACCTAAACACTTAAGCCTCTAGTCCAGGTTTATCGCCTATTCAGGTTCCATCCGCAGGGAGTCCGGCCGAGGTTTCCCATACGGCCCCGAACGATGTGAACAGGGTTCCCGAGATACCTAACGGGTATTCGGTACACCCGGCCACGTACCTACCGCATCACAGCCCACCCCTACGGTCAGCGCTGTCCACGGCCTCCAGTAGGCTACAAACACCAGAAACTACTTGCAACTCCTGGACAGAGAGCTAGGGTGAATAAGAAGTCGAGCGGGGTCATATTTCAGGGCCCAATGCATGGTAGTAGCTGTATCTTAAATCACATATACAGATCTCAGTGCTTAAGGTCGGCTTCAATGAAACAACCCACCATGTACTCCTACATGGCCTCTCATCGATACCTTTACCAAATCGTGTTCACCACACCACTCTCATTACCGACATTAACATTTCACTCTAGCCCATCACCCAGATGAACCAGACCTGACACGACTCTAAGCATAGCAGGCATAGCAAGGTAGGAACAACACATACACATGGCTCAATCAACTCCTACACATGCTAGTGGGTTTCATCTAGTTACTGTGGCAATGACAGGTCATGCAGAGGAAATGGGTTCAACTACCGTAGCACACAGCAGTTTGAAACGCGTTGTCTTAATGCAGTAAAAGAGAGCAGGAGCGAGAACATGGGATTGTATCGATATGATCAAATGGTTGGTTGCTTGCCTGATGGTTCGATGCACTGATACGGTTCTTCGTTAGGGTAATCACGGTACTCCTCGGAGGCAGAACCTGTCGCAAAGGACATCGATACACAAGCATCACCAAACAATGTGCAACAATATGATGCATGCATGAAACATGGCAATATGAGTGTGTTGGGCTAATGCAACTAAAACCAGAAGGGTTTGAACAAATTTGAATCAAGATTCAAATTTCAAACTCAAACATGGCCTTTTAAAGTGCTTTTCCTTGTTCTGCTTAAAACATCAATTTAACTTGTTTGATCATGCATGAAAATAGTACAGATGGATAGATTGGATTTTTCTGATCATTTTTCATATATAATTTGTCCAATTTGGAGTTACAGAATAAAAGTTATGAATTTTTGAAGTTTAAATAATATTCTGGAATTTCCTGATTTAAATTAAATCCAGAAATTATAATTATTGCGCCAGCATGACGTCAGCATGACGTCAGTGGTCAACTGCGGCTGGCTGAAGTCAAACCTGACGTGTGGGGCCCACACGTCAGTGACAGGGGGGTTAAACAGGGTTAATTTAATCCTAATTACTAATTAGTGGCGCTGGGGCCCACTAGTCAGTGTCAGGGGGTTAACTAACAGTGGTTAGCGCTAATCCTAATTAGCTACAGGGCTGGGCCCACCTGTCAGGGACTCAGGGGGTGTCCTGCCGTGGTCAAAGTGGGTCAAACCCACCGGCGACGTAACGCCGGCGAGGCCCGAGACGGCGGCGCGATGCGGAATCGCGCTATAGGGCACGGGAGAGGCCGTGCTTGGGCTCGTTGGAAAGCTCTTGCTCCCGCGCGTCGAACGGTGGCCGTGGCTGGGCCTGGGGTGGCCGGAGTCGACGGCGGCGAGCTCGGCTGCGGCCGCCGGAGTTCGGGTGCGGTCGGGATCGGTGTTGCAGGGGTTTGGGGAGGCGTTAGCGCGTGCTGCGTACTCCTAGTGAGGTGTGGAGCACGATAGTGTGCTCGGTTGGGTGCTACGGTGACCGTGGCCACGACGGCGACATCGCCGGCGGCGTGGAGCTCTCGGCCAAGGTGGGGCTAGGGCCTAGAGGTCGGGAGAGACCAGGGGAGAAGGGGGAAACGATCCGGGGGCTCACCGCGGAGCTGCAGGGATGGTTAGCGGGCTCGGGGACGCGCTGGAGACGACGAATTCGACGGCGACGATGGTCGGAGCCCGAAGAGGGGAACGGCGACGTGGCGGCGATGCAGGGCTTCCGGGGAGCTGTGGAGCGGTGGGGAGGAAGAGGGGGTCGTGGCGGAGCTTCTGAGCTAGTCGGGGGAGCGAGGGGTGGCCGGAGATGGCTGCTATGGCGAACGGCGGCGACGGTGGTGTTCGGCCGTGTGAGAGAGAGAGCGAGGGAGAGGAGGGAGAGCCGGGGGAGAGTGAGAGAGAGCAGGGGGAGAGGCGTGGCGTCGTCCAGGGGCATCGAGGCGAGGAGGGGAGGGCAGGCAGGCAGGGAGAGAGGTGGCGTGGCGCGGTGGCGCGCGCGCGCGCCGGCCACACTCCCCTCCCTCTGTCGGGACGAAGACGACAGAGGAGGGAGATGGGCTGGGCCGGCTGGCTGGGCCCTGGCTGGGCCGCACAGTGGAGGAGCCCAGGTAAGCTCCTCCTGTTAATTATTTTCTGTTTTCTAATTTCTGACATTTGTTTTGATTTAAAAAATATATTAAATCATTTATTTAACTTATGCCAATTTTTGCAGGAGCTATATATATTATTCCAGAGCTCCTTTATAAATGGCATAATATTTGGACATATATTAATATATATAATAATATATTTCCAATGCAAATAATTATGCATTAATTCCAAATGCCCAAAATAAATACCTGTGAGCTCTTAAAAATATTGGTTTGATTTTTATCTCTGTCCAATATTTTCAGAGAGCAACATGAGCATTTTCTTGGACCTTTTTGGAGAAATTTTTATTTGGATCATTTTCAAAAAGATTCTGAGGGTTTCACAGATCCCCATTTCAAGTTTCTGATGAAAGAGTAAACATGATGCAACACTCTAATGCATGGCTAACTAGGATGTGACAACTCACCCCCACTCAAAAGAATCTCGTCCCGAGATTTGGGTTCCTCCGGGAAGAAGGCGGGATACTCGAGTCGAAGACGATCCTCCCTTTCCCAAGTTGCTTCATCCTCAGAATGGTGCGACCATTGAACTTTGAGAAACTTGATATTATGACGTCGCGTGGTACGTTCGGCTTGATCGAGGATACGAATGGGGTACTCTCGATATGTAAGATTATCTTGGAGATCAAGCGTTTCGTGGTCCACTCCACGGATAGGATCCGAGAAGCAACGCCTGAGTTGAGAAACGTGGAAGACATCGTGAACTCTGGAGAGGTGCGGAGGTAGTTCCAACTGGTAGGCAACTTCTCCTCGTTTGGCGAGAATGCGAAAAGGTCCAATGTAACGAGGAGCCAATTTGCCTTTGATACCGAAACGATGGGTTCCCTTCAGAGGGGTGACCCGAAGATAAGCCTTCTCGTCAACCTCGAAAGTCATAGCCTTATGTTTTCGGTCATATTGACTCTTTTGACGAGATTGGGCTGTTTTCAACTTTTCACGAACGATACGAACTTGTTCTTCTGCTTCCTGAATCATATCCGGGCCAAAGAATTGTCTTTCCCCGGTCTCTGACCAGTTAAGGGGTGTTCGACATCGTCGTCCATAGAGAACTTCAAAAGGGGCTTTACCCAAGCTAGATTGATAGCTGTTGTTGTAAGCGAATTCGGCAAATGGAAGGCACTTCTCCCAGTCCATTCCGAAAGAGATAACAGAGGCTCGAAGCATGTCTTCTAGAATCTGGTTGACGCGTTCCACTTGACCACTCGACTGAGGGTGGAAAGCGGTGCTAAAGGAGAGACGAGTTCCCATAGCATTTTGGAAACTTTCCCAAAATCGAGAGGTGAAAAGACTTCCTCGATCCGAGTTAATTTCCAAAGGAACACCATGGAGAGACACTATTCGGGAGATGTACAAATCTGCCAGCTGACTAGCGGTTATACTCTCACGAACAGGTAAGAAATGGGCTACTTTGGAAAGACGATCGACCACGACGAAAATAGCATTATTCCCTCTCTTGGTCCTGGGAAAACCGGTAATGAAATCCATACCAATTTTATCCCATTTCCATTCAGGAATAGCTAAGGGTTGAAGGGTGCCAGCAGGCCGTTGGTGCTCTGCTTTTACACGACGACAGACGTCGCAATTAGCAATAAACTGAGCAATTTCTCTCTTCATCCTAGTCCACCAGAACCTCTGGCGTAGGTCCTGATACATCTTAGTACTACCGGGATGAATAGTGAGAGGAGATTCATGAGCTTCTTTAAGGATCAACTGCCGTAGATGCTGGTTCTTGGGAACCACTAGACGGTTCTCAAAGTACACAACACCATGATCATTTGTGGAGAAACAACTAGCACCTCCGCTAGCAATGTTCTCTTTGATTTTAGATATTCCCTTATCTCGCTTTTGGGCAGCGATGATTTGATCCGTAAGAGTAGGTTTTGCTACCAAGGTGGAAAGAAAACCTTGAGGAACAATGTGAAGGTTAAGCTTCCGAAATTCCTCATGGAGAAGCGGTTGACTTTGTTGTAACATCAGGTTGTTACAATAAGATTTACGACTTAGCGCATCAGCCATGACGTTGGCTTTCCCTGGGGTGTAGGTTATTCCTAAGTCGAAGTCTGTGATCAATTCAACCCAACGTCTCTGCCTGAGATTCAAATCCGGTTGGGTGAAAATGTACTTCAGACTTTGGTGATCAGTGAATATTTCGCAACGATTACCGAGGAGGTAATGTCGCCAGGTCTTAAGTGCATAGACTACGGCTGCAAGCTCTAGATCATGAGTAGGATAATTCTCCTCATGTGGGTGCAATTGCCGTGAAGCGTAAGCAATTACGTGTCGATCTTGCATAAGAATGCAACCTAGTCCTTGTCGCGAGGCGTCGCAGTAGATAACAAAGTCCTTGGAGAAGTCTGGCGGTACCAGTACGGGAGCAGAGGTCAGGCGTCTTTTCAGTTCCTGAAAGCTGTGCTCACATTGTGGAGTCCATTCGAACTTCTTATCTTTCTTGAGGAGTTCGGTTAGAGGTTTAGCAACTTTGGAGAAGTTCTCGACAAAGCGACGACAATAGCTCGCTAAGCCTAGAAAACTCCGAACTTGCTTGACCGATTCAGGTGGAGTCCAATTAAGGACGGCTTGAACTCGCTCAGGGTTAACAGCAATACCTTTACCAGATATTACATGACCCAGATAGGTCACTTCTGACAACCAGAATTCACATTTAGAAAATTTGGCATAAAGGCGATGCTCTCGAAGTTTCTTCAACACTAGCCTTAGATGTTCGGCATGTTCTTCCTCGTTCTTGGAGTAGATGAGTATATCATCGAGATAAACTACGACGAATTTATCCAAATACTCCATGAAGATTGAGTTCATTAACCGAGAAAAGGTGGCTGGAGCGTTGGTTAAACCGAAGGACATGACGGTGTACTCGTATTGGCCATAACGAGTAACAAAGGCCGTTTTAGGAATGTCCCCGTTTCTGATTTTTATTTGATGGTAGCCCAACCTCAAATCCATCTTGGAGAAGACTGAGGATCCAGCGAGCTGATCATACAGATCGTTGATCCTGGGAAGTGGATATTTGTTCTTGATTGTGACCAAATTGACAGGTCGGTAATCTACAACCATCCGGTCCGTACCATCCTTCTTCTTAACGAATAGGACGGGGCAAGCCCACGGAGATGAGCTAGGTCGGATGAAACCCTTTTTCAAGGACTCATCGAGTTGTTTCTTAAGCTCGGCCAGTTCTAGTGGTGCCATCTTATAAGGTCTTCTAGCAATCGGAACGGTTCCGGGGATGAGGTCGATTACGAACTCAACATCCCTGTCAGGTGGAACACCTGGCAATTCCTCTGGAAAGACATCCGGGATATCACAGACTACCGGCACGTCCTCAAGGTCTGGCAAAGGGCTGGCGTTAAGAGAATATAATTGTCGCTTGGCTATTCGGTTCAAGACATTGACTATCTTCCCCGAAGGATGGGTGAGTTGAACAGTCCTAGAGAAGCAATCAATTTTGGCTTGATGAGCTGACATCCAGTCCATACCCAAAATGATATTAATATCTGAAGATTTAAGGGCTATCAAAGACACGAGGAAAACAAGTCTGTCGACTTGGATTTCATTTCCAAAACTTACCCTAGAGGTCTGCCATCTAGACCCGGGAGTAGAAATTTCCATAGTGGATGGCAAGTCACAGAATGCAACGTTATGCAAACGAGCATAATTTTCAGATATAAAAGAATGAGAGGCTCCTGTATCGAAAAGAACAGATGCCGGGTGGCAATTAACAAGAAGCGTACCGAGAACGACGTTGGGAGCCTCTTGAGCTTCTTCGGCAGAGATACAGTTGACATGGCCACGTGAAGCGGTGACCGGCTTGGCGTGGAATATTTTTCCTGTCGGCTTGCCACGGCCAATAGCTTTAGCAGATTGGTTGGGGTTGGTCTGGGGACACTCACGCATATAGTGACCAGATTCCCCACACTTGAAACAAGTCACAGAACTGGTACGTGGAGGAGCATTATTGATTGGACCCCCATAGGGCTTGGCTGGAGCAGACTGTTGAACGGGGCGAGGCGCCTGGAAAGATGGCCTCGGTGTGAACCTGGGTGGCAGGGCGGTGTTGGGTACCCACACGCGGCGCTTCTGAGGACCAGCACCGGATGAGGAACCCATGTCACGGCCATGCTTGCGTGTTGCGTCATAGTCAGTCTGACCAGTTTCAGCACTGATGGCTTTGTTGCCAAGTTTTTGAAAAGATGTGCACTCATGCAGACGGAGGTCGCGGCGAAGCTCAGGACTAAGGCCCTTACGGAACCTTGCTTGCTTCTTGGCATCCGTAGACACTTCCTCAGTTGCATATCGGGGGAGATTACCAAACTCCCTGCTATAGGCATCCACAGAAAGTCGGCCTTGGACCAACAGACGGTGGCCTGCGGGGACCGCGAGGTGGGGTGATGCCTCCTACATCACGCCAAACCATCACGTCCGGCAGAGCAGATCTCACAGGATAGAGATCGCGCATATCTGAATATCCAGCTTGCACCGCCGGTGCGAACCGAGTCAAAGTAGCCCAATGGTCAGCACGGGTATTGAAGAGCTCGAACCTTAAGGCCCGAATTTCACGGTCCTTATCCTCGAGCATCTCAGCAGTGGTGCGAGTCCGTGAATCCTCCTGAGTGGGGTCAGCATAAATAGCCTGGAGATACCCTTGTGCTCCCGGAAGTGATCCTGGCATATACCGGAAGTCAGAGTCCCGAAATAGACCAGATCTGACTCGCATAATGGTCATCATAGAGTAGGCGGCGTCCTGCACAGCCATCTCAATAGTAACCCCGAGTCCATAGGAGCAGTGAAGAGGCTCGGTGGATCCAGGATAAGATGGAAATATCCTGACAGTGCAGAGATACTGGCTTTGATTAAAATCTCGGAATTGCTCTTCGACCGTGTACTCGGGATACCAGCGGTATCCAGCCTCAGTCATTACCCTGACCAACTTGGCAGTATGGCCGGGTACATCTAGACATCGAGTCAGGCGAACCACTTGATTGAGGTCGCGAGTGGCCATCTGAAAGCACAGTCATAATGCAAAGGCATCAGAGTTTCTAACAAAATTTCGGCAGCATAACAGCTGTAAATGCTCAAAAGGATTTTGAGACATTTGACAAAGGATTTCGTACATACTCAACATCATCATATCAAAGTTCTGAAACCATTCTAACAACATAAGATGGTAGTAGAACTGAACTAGGCTTGTATCCATCAAACCTATAAGGTACTACTGATTAGTAACACGTGATCCTGATAGAGAGAACAGATCCTAATTCCTTAGTCCCCGGTGGAAGAATAGACTGACTCAGATCAGAATGTCATAAGATAAAGGAGTAAAAAGAGCCTTACGTTCCATCCCACAAACAATTCCCCTACATATAACTAAAGAATTTCTAGACTCAACATCGACCAGTTTGGCTTGGAGAACCTACAGGCAGTCCGGCTCTGATACCAACGCTGTCAGGACCCCGACTCGATGTCACATCGATCTAGCCGGTAACACCTCATATCACTTTGCGGCCTCACGCACGGTATCCCCACGGGTGTCGTCTTACCTTTTCCCGGGACCGTTTGCGCCTTTTGGCTCACGTATATGATAGTGTCGCTAGCATCCATATGATAAGGAGCCCGGGCTGACATGACTAGTCGTAAACCCAAAGTGGCACAGACTTACAGGGACAGGCATCCATGACCCAGCTTCGAACGTGTCGGTCATCAGCAAGTGGGTCCGGGCTGTAGCACTGGGCTAACAGGACTCCGGTAAACCGGGCTGTAGCGGGCTAACAGGACTCCGGTACTCAAAGCGTGACATTTCCCCGAAGGGACAGACACAGGAACGAAGAAGGACACATGCCGGCCAGCCTAAGTGTTCCAGAGCAGTAGCAAGCTACCATGGCTCAGCGGTAACACTAGGAGACATTTCCCGGTAAGAGAGGCTACTAAAGATAAACAACTAGATAGTCAGATCCCACACATACCAAGCATTTCAATCATACACACAATATGCTCGATATGTGCAAATACAACGAAGCATCACAACATGACTCTATGACACAAGTACTTTATTTAAGGCTCAGGGAGCCATACATAACATACACCAAGGTACGGGTCTCACGACCCCACATACAAGTCATACAGTCATACAAACCAGCAGCGGAAGTAACTTGTCTGAGTACAGACAACTAGTAAAATAAAAGAGGCTTGGAAAGCCTAGCTATACTACGTGGTCCTTCACAAGCTCAGGGTCACCACCTGGGTCTTTAGCCTACTCGTTGATGTCAACGTCTACATAGAACCCATCAGAAGGGGTTGCAGCGTCTTCTGTAAAAATGTAGATTATAGCAACATGAGTACAAAGGTACTCAGCAAGACTTACATCAGATCCTACATACATGCATAGTATCAAGAAGGGTTGGTGGAGTTATTGCAGCAAGCCAGCTTTGACTCTTGGCTAGGCTATCCTACGATACTCCAACTTGAAATGGTTTTGCGCACACGAGTCCACTACTCACCACTTCAATACACTACCGAGGATCCACCTCCGTCTTCCTACGGAAGGGCCATCCTCGGCACTCACACTTATCTTGAGGCTTTTAACAGTTTCCATTTACTTGTCTATGAACTGTATAGGCAACCAAGTAGTCCTTTACCGCGGACGCGGCTATTCGAATAGATCATGTTAACCCTGCAGGGGTGTACTTCTTCATACATGTTTCCACCACTTAGCGTCTGCACACGACATGTGCTCGGCAGACTTCAAGCGAAAGCCCACGTGGGTGTAGACCACGACCTACCTAAACACTTAAGCCTCTAGTCCAGGTTTATCGCCTATTCAGGTTCCATCCGCAGGGAGTCCGGCCGAGGTTTCCCATACGGCCCCGAACGATGTGAACAGGGTTCCCGAGATACCTAACGGGTATTCGGTACACCCGGCCACGTACCTACCGCATCACAGCCCACCCCTACGGTCAGCGCTGTCCACGGCCTCCAGTAGGCTACAAACACCAGAAACTACTTGCAACTCCTGGACAGAGAGCTAGGGTGAATAAGAAGTCGAGCGGGGTCATATTTCAGGGCCCAATGCATGGTAGTAGCTGTATCTTAAATCACATATACAGATCTCAGTGCTTAAGGTCGGCTTCAATGAAACAACCCACCATGTACTCCTACATGGCCTCTCATCGATACCTTTACCAAATCGTGTTCACCACACCACTCTCATTACCGACATTAACATTTCACTCTAGCCCATCACCCAGATGAACCAGACCTGACACGACTCTAAGCATAGCAGGCATAGCAAGGTAGGAACAACACATACACATGGCTCAATCAACTCCTACACATGCTAGTGGGTTTCATCTAGTTACTGTGGCAATGACAGGTCATGCAGAGGAAATGGGTTCAACTACCGTAGCACACAGCAGTTTGAAACGCGTTGTCTTAATGCAGTAAAAGAGAGCAGGAGCGAGAACATGGGATTGTATCGATATGATCAAATGGTTGGTTGCTTGCCTGATGGTTCGATGCACTGATACGGTTCTTCGTTAGGGTAATCACGGTACTCCTCGGAGGCAGAACCTGTCGCAAAGGACATCGATACACAAGCATCACCAAACAATGTGCAACAATATGATGCATGCATGAAACATGGCAATATGAGTGTGTTGGGCTAATGCAACTAAAACCAGAAGGGTTTGAACAAATTTGAATCATAGATTCAAATTTCAAACTCAAGCATGGCCTTTTAAAGTGCTTTTCCTTGTTCTGCTTAAAACATCAATTTAACTTGTTTGATCATGCATGAAAATAGTACAGATGGATAGATTGGATTTTTCTGATCATTTTTCATATATAATTTGTCCAATTTGGAGTTACAGAATAAAAGTTATGAATTTTTGAAGTTTAAATAATATTCTGGAATTTCCTGATTTAAATTAAATCCAGAAATTATAATTATTGCGCCAGCATGACGTCAGCATGACGTCAGTGGTCAACTGCGGCTGGCTGAAGTCAAACCTGACGTGTGGGGCCCACACGTCAGTGACAGGGGGGTTAAACAGAGTTAGTTTAATCCTAATTACTAATTAGTGGCGCTGGGGCCCACTAGTCAGTGTCAGGGGGTTAACTAACAGTGGTTAGCGCTAATCCTAATTAGCTACAGGGCTGGGCCCACCTGTCAGGGACTCAGGGGGTGTCCTGCCGTGGTCAAAATGGGTCAAACCCACCGGCGACGTAACGCCGGCGAGGCCCGAGACGGCGGCGCGATGCGGAATCGCGCTATAGGGCACGGGAGAGGCCGTGCTTGGGCTCGTTGGAAAGCTCTTGCTCCCGCGCGTCGAACGGTGGCCATGGCTGGGCCTGGGGTGGCCGGAGTCGACGGCGGCGAGCTCGGCTGCGGCCGCCGGAGTTCGGGTGCGGTCGGGATCGGTGTTGCAGGGGTTTGGGGAGGCGTTAGCGCGTGCTGCGTACCCCTAGTGAGGTGTGGAGCATGATAGTGTGCTCGGTTGGGTGCTACGGTGACCGTGGCCACGACGGCGACATCGCCGGCGGCGTGGAGCTCTCGGCCAAGGTGGGGCTAGGGCCTAGAGGTCGGGAGAGACCAGGGGAGAAGGGGGAAACGATTCGGGGGCTCACCGCGGAGCTGCAGGGATGGTTAGCGGGCTCGGGGACGCGCTGGAGACGACGAATTCGACGGCGACGATGGTTGGAGCCCGAAGAGCGGAACGGCGACGTGGCGGCGATGTAGGGCTTCCGGGGAGCTGTGGAGCGGTGGGGAGGAAGAGGGGGTCGTGGCGGAGCTTCTGAGCTAGTCGGGGAAGCGAGGGGTGGCCGGAGATGGCTGCTATGGCGAACGGCGGCGACGGGGGTGTTCGGCCGTGTGAGAGAGAGAGCGAGGGGAGGAGGGAGAGCCGGGGGGAGAGTGAGAGAGAGCAGGGGGAGAGGCGTGGCGTCGTCCAGGGGCATCGAGGCGAGGAGGGGAGGGCAGGCAGGCAAGGAGAGAGGTGGCGTGGCGCGGTGGCGCGCGCGCGCGCCGGCCACACTCCCCTCCCTCTGTCGGGACGAAGACGACAGAGGAGGGAGATGGGCTGGGCCGGCTGCTGGCTGGGCCGCACAGTGGAGGAGCCCAGGTAAGCTCCTCCTGTTAATTATTTTCTGTTTTCTAATTTCTGACATTTGTTTTGATTTAAAAAATATATTAAATCATTTATTTAACTTATGCCAATTTTTGCAGGAGCTATATATATTATTCCAGAGCTCCTTTATAAATGGCATAATATTTGGACATATATTAATATATATAATAATATATTTCCAATGCAAATAATTATGCATTAATTCCAAATGCCCAAAATAAATACCTGTGAGCTCTTAAAAATATTGGTTTGATTTTTATCTCTGTCCAATATTTTCAGAGAGCAACATGAGCATTTTCTTGGACCTTTTTGGAGAAATTTTTATTTGGATCATTTTCAAAAAGATTCTGAGGGTTTCACAGATCCCCATTTCAAGTTTCTGATGAAAGAGTAAACATGATGCAACACTCTAATGCATGGCTAACTAGGATGTGACACGCAGGTCTAGCATGTTTCCCCATGCCTTGACATTTTTATTTGAGTGGCGTCAGGGTGCGAGCTGAGCTTTTGGCTGAAATGCCTCTCTGTCGCGGCCACGAGGTGGCCGATCAGCCGCATCAGACGCTGGAGATGTAGGTTTTAATGCTTCCTCCTCCAGTCAGGGTAGCAACATGCGCTTTGGGTAACTCTTGGAGGGGCGTTCGAGTTCATATTCCTCAGCCGCAAGGACTTCAGTCCAGTTATCAGCTAGCAAATCTTGATCAGCTCGAAGCTGATGTTGCTTTTTCTTAAGGCTATTTGCCGTGGCTATAAGCCGGCGCTTGAAGCGCTCTTGCTCGACGGGATCCTCAGGCATGACAAATTCATCATCATTGAGGCTTGCCTTGTATTTGGAAGGAGGCATGTAATTATCATCCTCCGCCTCTCCATCTGCCGCTCTCTCGGGAGGGCTGGCTTCTCCATCCTCCCGCTCTAAATCTTGCTGGAGGGGATTGTCGTCATCTTCCGCACTGTCCGGAGTGCTATTATCTCCTGTGCCGGTATCACCGCTTTTGCCTTGGCGAGACATAGAGCGGCGCCGCTGACATCGGCGCTTGGGTTGCTTCTTGGAGGGGTCATCCTCCATTGTCCCGTCGCCATTGCCTTCTTTGGGTGTCTCCTGCATCATATGATGAGGTGGCTGTCCAGTGCCCTGTGGGCAGTGGTTCTTGTTCGTCTCCTGCATCATCTTCCATACCGTCGATTTCTTCGGAGTCAAAGTCGAGCATGTCGGTCAAATTGTCGACAGCGGCTACTAAGTGGGTGGTGGGTGGGCGGCGAATTTCTTCGTCATCCGCATCCCAATCCTGCCGGACATAGTTCGGCTAGGACTCTCCTTACAAGGAGAGAGACCTTAATGAGTTCAGTATGTCGTAGAAGGGTGAGTGCTGAAAGATATCCGCGGAGGTGAACTCCATGATCGGCGCCCAGTTGTATTCGATAGACACGGGCGCAGGCGGTTCGGAGTCCGTGGCCGGGGAAGAATCCGGCAGTTTGGCATCACGGCTCTCGTGAAGGGTAAGGTCGATACTCAGCTCGATCACCGCTGAGAATGCGGCCTCCGTGGCGGGGTCTATCCACCCATCTATGGATGGCGCAATTGGCTCCGAATTGAGGGTCGGAGCGGTTGCCAGTGCGGTCTCCTGAACACTGTCCGATGGTAGAGCTAAATCATGCTCATCATGACCGTGCGGCGCACTCGGCAGGGGCTCGAATCCATCGAAGATAAAGTCTCCGCGGATGTCAGCCGTGTAGTTTAAGCTTGCAAACCTGACCTGGTGGCCAGGGGTGTAACTCTCGATCTGCTCCAGATGGCCAATCGAGTTGGCCCGCAGTGTGGAGCCACCGGATACAAAGATCTGTCTAAGGAGAAAAGTCTCACCCCGGATTGCATCGCTATCGATGATTGAGGGAGCCATCCAGCCTAACGATGACGACACAGAGGAACTCTTAATGAAAGCACCAATGTCGGTGTCAAAACAAGCGGATCTCGGGTAGGGGGTCCCGAACTGTGCGTCTAGGCGGATGGTAACAGGAGGCGGGGGACACGATGTTTACCTAGGTTTAGGCCCTCTTGATGGAGGTAATACCCTATGTCCTGCTTGATTGTTCTTGATAATATGAGTAGTACAAGAGTTGATCTACCAGGAGATCGAAGAGGCTAAACTCTAGAAGCTAGCCTATGGTATGATTGTTGTTGTTGGTCCTACGGACTAAACCCTCTGGTTTATATAGACACCGGAGGGGGCTAGGGTTACACAGAGTCGGTTACAAGGAAGGAGATCTACATATCCGTACTGCCAAGCTTGCCTTCCACGCCAAGGAGAGTCCCATCCAGACACAGGACGAAGTCTTCAATCTTGTATCTTCATAGTCCAATAGTCCGGCCAAAGGATATAATCCGGCTATCCGGATACCCCCTAATCCAGGACTCCCTCAAATACCAATCCCAACTAGACGTAGGCTTTTACCTTCATCGTAAGGGGCCGAACTAGTATAAAACCCCTCTCGTGTCCTTTGTCCCAATTAGCCCCTTTAAGCTTCCTAGTGCGATGGCCCTACGACTAAGTCCTTGCTCTAGGACATCTGCCGTGACAATTGCACGACATGTTGAGTACGCTTTCGAGGATCAAGGTTTCGACAACTCTGAGAACTTTGCAGGCAAGATGACCATACCCTCGAAATCACTTTTATCTTTTCTTGCTGTTTGTTCATTCTATCCTTATGTCGCGCTACCTACCACTTGTTATATCATGCCTCCCATGCTGCCATGTCAAGCCTCTAACCCACCTTCCTAGCAAACCATTGTTTGGCTATTTACTGCTTTTGCTCAGCCCCTCTTATAGCGTTGCTAGTTGCAGGTGAAGCTGAAGTTTGTTCCATGTTGGAACATGGATATGTTGGGATATCACAATGTCTCTTATTTTAATTAATGCATCAATATACTTGGTAAGGGGTGGAAGGCTCGGCCTTATGCCTGGTGTTTTGTTCCACTATTGCCGCCCAAGTTTCCGTCATACCGGTGTTATGTTCCTTGATTTTGCGTTCCTTATGCAGTTGGGTGTTATGGGAACCCCTTGACAGTTCGCTTTGAATAAAACTCCTCCAGCAAGGCCCAACCTTGGTTTTACCATTTGCCTCACCACCACCTATACTTTCCCCTTGGGATTCGCGCTCCCAAGGGTCATCTTTATTTTAACCCCCCGGGCCAGTGCTTCTCTAAGTGTTGCTCCAAACCGAGCTGCCTGCGGGGCCACCTCGGGGAAACTTGAGGGCTGGTTTTACTCGTAGCTAGTCTCATCCGGTGTTGCCCTGAGAACAAGATACGTGCGACTCCTATCGGGATTGTCGGCACAACGGGCTGCTTTGCTGGTCTTGTTTTACCATTGTCGAAATGTCTTGTAACCTAGATTCCGAGACTGATCGGGTCTTTTCGGGAGAAGGAATATCCTCCGTTGACCGTGAGAGCTTATGACGGGCTAAGTTGGGACACCCTTGCAGGGTATAAACTTTCGAGAGGCGTGCCCGCGGTTATGTGGCAGATGGGAACTTGTTAATATCCGATTGTAGAGAACTTGACACTTGACTTAACTGAAATGCATCAACCGCGTGTGTAGCCGTGATGGTCTCTTTTCGGCGGAGCCCATGAAGAGAACACAGTCTTGTGTTATGCTTGTATGTAAGTAGTTTCAGGATCACTTTTTGATCACTTCTAGCTTCATGACCGTTGCGTTGCTTCTCTTCTCGCTCTTATTTGTGTATGTTAGCCAGCATATTTGCTTAGTGCTTGCTGTAGCTCCACCTCACTACCTTCCCCTACCCATAAGCTTAAATAGTCTTGATCTCGGGGGTGTGAGATTGCTGAGTCCTCGCGACTCACGGATACATCCAAACAGTTGGACGTGCCGATGATACCAGTGCAGGTGACGCAACCGAGCTCAAGAGGGAGGTTGATGAAGTTCTTGGTCGTTGTTATGTGTCTTTTCCGGATAATCAGTAGTGGATCCCAGTTGGGACGGTCGGGGATCTAGCATTTGGGGTTTATCTTCCTTTTATTCGGTTTTGACCGTAGTCGGTCTTTGAGTGTATTTGGTTGATGTATGAGTTATTTATGTATTGTGTGAAGTGGCGATTGCAAGCCAACTCTTTATTTCCTTTCTTATTCGGTACACGGGATTGTGTTAATATTACCCCACTTGCGACTAAACTACCATGCGGCTATATCTCTAAGTCATGCCCCGACACGTGGGAGACATAGTCGCATTGTGGGTGTTACAAGTTGGTAATCAGAGCCATCCCCGACTTAGGAGCCCCTGCTTGATCGAATCGCTGACGTTGTTGAGTCTAGAACAAAATTTTTTGAGTCTTGGGAATATATATATCGGGGAGTAGGATTCTTTTTACTCCTCAGTCCCTTCATCACTCTGGTGAGGCTTCCTGACGTAGAAGTTTTGAGTTTTCTCTCCTCAAATTTCACGATTTTTTTTAGGATCACGTGGGTATATTGGAATTGTTCCGATAGTCTTGTGATGAGAACATTGTTCTTAGTGGCTCCTGACATTTAGGGGTTGTGGCAGTGTCCCAGGGAGTTGAGCTCCAAGGTGTTGTCGTCACAATTTTATCGTTGCAGTTCTGGAACACCTGAGTTCGCCGACATCGAAAATCTCTTTTATGCAGTTGTTGGTGAGATAACCTCGATGCCACCCAGTATTGGGGCGGGAGTTCGGGAGTATTGCCATAACTTGTATAACGGATGCTTTTCGAAGGTTGAGGTACATGATTTCCGAAGGTTTCTTGGTTATGTGTTGAAGGATGGATACAGCTGGATGTAGGAATTGTTAGTTTGGGTGAGATATTATGCTTCCCCTGTATCCCCAACACCTGATTGCATAACCATAAAGTTTCAGGAGTTTATAAGTGGGAATTCAAGTGGCTCCTAGATTATCTTTCCAACAGACACATGATACGATATGGGATCTATCATATGTTTGTTTCCGGCTTATTCTGCAAGCCAATCCTTTGTTTTCTTATGGTTTGTGGTATTCGAGTTGCTTCAATGTCAAGTGTTGATTCCATACCTTTCCTAAGCGATACTCTCATATTTCTATGAGAGTATTAATCCTTCTTGATCATCAAGGTGGTCATGCCAATTCTTTCCCAACCGATGTCTTTCTCTGCAAGTGTATCCGATCATGTCAACATTCGCAAGACCACATTTCAGTTTTCCCAACGGTGTTCGTTCCATCTGCCCAAGTTGCCTTTGTTTCCCACCCTCCCACCCTTGTTTATTCAAGGACTTGGATTTCTTAATCAAGTATCCATCTTATGGATGTGAAGTCTCTTCATTCCTTTCTTTCAGTGTTCTTATCCGGTGATTCTCATGAAGATGCTAAAGGAAGCTTCAAGTTTATCATTCTTTGTTCTCTTATCTTCCCCGGTGTTTTCAATGCAATCTTTCGGTGTTGATCATATCCGTTTCCTCATTTCAAATGTTTTCCCATGCCAGTGCATCATCCACTTCTCTCTATTCAATTGTTCCGGAGTGCTGAAGATATCTTAGAAGATTCAAGTTTCCATTCTCAATTCGCTCAAGTTCTTTTGAGGATGTTATTTCATTCAAGCCATTTAAATCAACCGGTGCAATCTCCCTTTCAAGTAATCGTTTGAAGGTGTTTCTTTTGAGTGGGCCTTGACCCACAGGTTTTTTCCCAGGATCTTACCTGACTCTTCTAATTTTCTTGGAGTTACTCTCAAATTCTTTTCCAAGTTTGACGTAAGAATGAATTATCATCAGTCATATGTCTTTCTCCAACATCTTTCAGATTCTTACATCATTGGCTCAACCTCTTCGCTTTTGATTCTCCCGGAGTGTCTAAACAATTCTTAGTGGTGGTTCTCGTCATCATTCTCAACATTTGAAGACCTAAGAAGAGTTTCTCTGCAATCATAACCGTTCTCTTGAAGATTCTTGGTGCTAGCTTTATGCCATCCTCTCATAATTGTTTTCGATTATGAGAATTGTTTTCACCCATCCGAAGCAATTCAGGAGTCTTTTCAGTTTGATTCTTCGGAGCCATCATCTCTGAATTATTCATTCAAGCTTTCATCTCTTTTTCTCCAAATCATACCAGTGCATCATTCAAGTATTATCTAATCAGCTCGGGATCTCTTTGTTCACTTGTATCTAAATTCTCTCAAGTATCTTCATTCATTTTTCTAAATCTTCCCGGTGTTTCTTTATCTTTCCTCGTTCTTTTGCAATTCTTATGGAGGTTCGTTCAGGAATTCTCTTCCGCTGTTACTGTATCAGTTCATTCGTTCTTTCCAAATCCTACCGGTGGTTCGTTGAAGTCCTTCTCAAGTTTGCGCTATATCTCCTTCAATCTTTTTTTCTACGATAATAAGTAGTATGCCAAATCCGTTTGCTTGTCATCAATTTAAATTGGTGAAGGATACGCGTAACATAATTCTTATTATTGTTTCATCCAAGTGATCTAATTTCTTCTTTCCAGAGTTATTCATCATGTCACATTGTCGGTTCGAGATGTTTCATCTTTTGTTTTTTCCAGAGTTCCAAGTTTTCCACATTATCTCGTCGCGTAGCTCCATCTAATCATTGCAAGGCTTCAATCTTGTTCGCTTCAAACCTTCAATTCTTTTATGTTATCATTTCCTATCCGGAGTTCTTCATGGATTCTTGACAAACATGGTGGTTCGTCAAGGATTCTTTTCATTCTTCAATTGTTCTTCAAGTTTCTCTCTCGAAGCTAAGATCCACCAAACTATACTCTAAAATAAACATGGTGTTCAACACATGTCTTGTTTTGAGGAGTTCAAGCATTCTTCATCTTGCATTTTGTAGTGCAATTCTTTCTACCTTATCTTTTGAGGTGGTGTTATATCATTCTTGACAATTTCTTTGTGTTTCATGATTCACAAGTTCAGGAATGAGATATTTAAACCCATCATTTTCTTCCTTGTAGTTATCTTGGTATATATTTCACCTAAAGCCTTCCATTGGGAATGTTGCTCTTTGTGATGATTACGCATGATCCAAGTTTTCTTATCACCTCGGTGGAAGAAGCTTTCTATCTTTTCTAGCTCTCAATCAAATCTTTCCCTGTGAGTGGCAGGTTGTCACCTCATAATTGTGAGATGTCTTCCATAAGCACACATCCAGCTTATCCTTTTGTTGTTGATAATCCAACAACTCTGTTCTAGCATTTGTTGTAAGCGTGCTCTCTCAAGATCTTGTTTCCGTCCATTCATTCCATTCCATTCTTTCATTTCTTCCGGAGGCATAGTGATGTTGCTCTATTCTCTCATCATCTCGAGTTGTGAGGATCGTGTTCTTTTCATGCTTATCATTTAACCGGAGTGTTGTGTCCTCTTCTCAAGTTCTAATCATCTTATCAAGTCTTGCATCTCTTTTCATACGGAGTGTTGTCTGAATTTGTTCTTCCTTGTTCCTCTTTTCTAACGGAGTGTTTTCAACTTCGATCATCTTCATTGTATTCTTTTCTCAAAATGGTTTAACCTCTCAAGGTTCGTGGTTTCACTCGTTTGTCGAAGAAGCAACTTTGTTTTACCTCTTCATCTTCCGTTTTCCCTCCGGTGCCATCCTAGATCTCGGGACGAGATCCTCTTGTAGTGGTGGAGTGTTGTAACGCCCCGGATGCAACTTTCCATATTTGTAATTCCGACTCTTGCCTTGTTCTGGAGAGGCGATATGATTTTTCCTTCGTGGTTGTGTTTTGTCTTTCGTTTTGCATTTTCTTCATGTCATGCATTTCATGTCATCATGTGCATCTCATTTGCACTCGTGTTCGTCTCATGCATCCGGTCATTTTCCCCGTTGTCCGTTTCGCAATCCGACACTCCCACATGCACCCGGCGCACCCCTCTTGTCTCTTTTCGTGAGCGGGAGTTAAACGTTCTCGGAATGGACCGATATTTGTCAAGTGGCCTTGGTACACCACCGGTAGACCGTTTGTCAAATTCCGTTCCATTTGGAGGCTGTTTGATGCCCCAACGGTTCACCGGGTAACCACAAAAGCCTCTTTGTGTTGCAGCCCAACACTCCTCCAAAATAGCCCAATAACCCATCTAAACCATCTCCATGTTCTCCGTCGTCGGATCACGATCGTGTGGGTGAAAACCGCACCTCATTTGGACACTCATGTAACGCCCTCGATGCGGCTATATCTCCCACGTGTCGAAGCACGACTTACAGGTATAACCGCATTGAAAGAAATGTCGCAAGTGAGGTAATCTTCACACAACCCATGTAATACATAAGGGAAAGAGTTACATAGTTGGCTTACAATCGCCACTTCACACAATTGCATGAAAAAAGCATTACATCAACCAAATACATACAAGGTCCGACTACGGAACCAAAATAAAAGAAGACTACCCCAAATGCTACACAGATCCCCGATCGTCCCCAACTGGGCTCCACTACTGACCGACTAGAACGAAACAACACAAAGGACAAGATCTTCATCGAGCTCCTCCTTGAGCTTGGTTGCGTCACCTTCTCGGTAACATTGGTACCTGCAAACTGGTTTTGGAAGTATCTGTGAGTCACGGGGACTCAGCAATCTCACACCCTCGCGATCAAGACTATTTAAGCTTATAGGTAGGGTAAAAGGTATGAGGTGGACCTGCAGCAAGCGACTAGCATATTTGATGGCTAACATACGCAAATGAGAGCGAGAAGAGAAGGCAAAGCACGTGCGAGAAATTTATGATCAAGAAGTGATCCTAGAACAACCTACATCAAGCATAACTCCAACACCGTGTTCACTTCCCAGACTCCGCCGAGAAGAGACCATCACGGTTACACACACAGTTGATGTATTTTAATTAAGGTCAATTTCAGGTTTTCTACGACCGGACATTAACAAATTCCCATCTACCCATAACCGCGGGCACGACTTTCGAAAGTTCAAATCCCTGTAGGGGTGTCCCAACTTAGCCCATCACAAGCTCTCACGGTCAACGAAGGATATTCCTTCTAGCGGGAAGACCCAATTAGGCTCGGAACCCCGGTTACAAGACATTTCGACAGGTAAAACAAGACCAGCAAGACCGCCTGATGCGCCGACATCCTGATAGGAGCTGCACATATCTCGTTCTCAGGGCAACACCGGATGAGCGCTTCGTACAACTAAAACCAGCCCTCAAGTTTCCCCGAGGTGGTGCTGCAAAGGACTCTAATTCGGACCAACACTTAGACAAGCACTGGCCCCCCCCGGGGGGGGGGGGGTTAAAATAAAGATGACCCTCGGGATGCGCGACTCCCAAGGGAAAAAGGCTACGTGGCGAATGGTAAAACCAAGGTTGGGCCTTGCTGGTGGAGTTTTATTCCAGGCGAACTGTCAAGGGGTTCCCATTATAACCCAACCGCGTAAGGAACGCAAAATCCGGGAACATAACACCGATATGATGGAAACTAGGGCGGCAAGAGTGGAACAAAACACCAGGCATAAGGCCGATCCTTCCACCCTTTACCAAGTATATAGATGCATTAATTAAATAAGAGATATTGTGATATCCCAACAAAATATCCATGTTCCAACATGGAACAAGCTCCAATCTTCACCTGCAACTAACAACGCTATAAGAGGGGTTGAGCAAAGCGGTAACATAGCCAAACAACGGTTTGCTAGGACAAGGTGGGTTAGAGGCTTGGCTCAACAATATGGGAGGCATGATAAGCAAGTGGTAGGTATCGCAGCATAGGCATAGCAAAAGAGCGAGCAACTAGCAAGCAAAGATAGAAGTGATTTCGAGGGTATGGTCATCTTGCCTGAAATCCCGCAAGGAAGAAGAACGAGTCCATGAAGAAGACAAACGGACGTAGTCGAACGGGTCCTCACAAACGCGACGTTATCGGAACCAAACCGAAGAAGCAAACACCGGAAAGAAGCACACAACATAGTAAACAACCAACACATGAGCATGGTATGATATGCGGGATGCGGTATGCGATGCATATGCATGATTTGCAAAGGAATGATTGAACCTGGCCTCAACTTGGAAATCCAAGAGTTCCACTGGAAAGGTGAGATTATTTCGGTTGAAATCGATATAAA
This sequence comes from Triticum aestivum, assembly GCF_018294505.1. NCBI lineage: Eukaryota > Viridiplantae > Streptophyta > Magnoliopsida > Poales > Poaceae > Triticum > Triticum aestivum. The sequence continues at coordinate 268,566,973 of NC_057803.1, read as the reverse complement.
GATCACCGGAATCGGATGCATAGTTTGGAAATGGCAAGCCAAACAAATATGGCATCGGTCTGCGATAAACAGCAAGTAGCCCTCTAAATGCAACAAGTTAAATATGCTACAACACTCAAACATGGCAACAAAATAGATGACAGGGATCCACTCAAGATGCTTAACAAAAGACGAACACTGGGCTATGGCTAATTCATCCATTAACAGGTTCAAACAAGCATGGCAAAAGAGCAAATGATAACAGGTTTCAGACTTAGTGAAATTAACACAAGTCTGGAATTTATCATCAGGAAGCACACTTTAGAGCATGAAAACTACATGCTACAGGAATATATCATGGCAAAGAAAGGTATGACATGAAGCTACTCAAAGCACTTAACAAAAGTCCCTTAGTGACCTTGAGCCAAAAGGGATCAGAGAATACAATTGCAAGCATGTGAACATGGCAAAAACATAAACAGATTCAGACTTGGTGAAAAACTGGAGCATGCAAATCAGTTAACGAGTAGGCATGTTTACGAGCTCGATGCACTCACTACAGAGCATGTCATGACAAACTAAGCATACACCCATCAATAATACATGGCATAGAAGCTAGACATGGCAAGAACAACAACATAGCATGCACGGATCAATAGAAAGAACCTCGGCAAAATCGCTAATCATGTCAACGATCTGCCAGGAACATTTTATAGCAAAAGTAGAGCTTGATTGACTCAAGCTAGGGTGCTCCATAAATGCCAAAAAAGACATGGATGGATAGAGCGCCACAATTTCGACAAAACATCCTTACTGATCATCCTCAAAAGAGGCACGGATCACTAGGAAACAACATGAACATATGGCATAACGACAAAAACAGGACAAGGACTTAGTGAAATTCTAAGTCCCTGAAATCAGCATTACCGATTACGCTACTTTGCAAGCCTGTGCTAGTCACCACAAATATCACAAATATACATGGCAAGCACCTCTGTAAAGATGGCATGGCATTTAACAAAACACATGTAGAGCTCAGGATCATATCATGCACACATTAATCATGGCAAAAATGACAAATAGCTATTTGATGAAACAGATCTGACAAATTCACCACATAGCCCTCTTCCAACAGCATTTCTGGCATCAAGATGAGCTCAAATGCAAATGATGCAATGAGATGAAATGATGTACTCGTCGAGACGAACATTTTGATATGCTACACGCACGAATCGGAGCTATGCATGTAGAGATACGATGCGATAAAAATGCCAAAAAGTTAGGGTTTCGGGAGGAGAAAGTCAACCCGAGGAATCTCCCAGATCCAGATCCGGAGTTACTGTAGCAGCACGACGCTCGAGGTTTGCCGGCGAGGAGAAAAACAGGGTGGCCGGAGAAGCTCGAGGGTGGCCGGACCGGTGCGGGGTGGCGGTGGATCCGGTGGCCGACGCTCGGAGCGGCGTGGCAAGGTGCTTGCGGCGGCGCGGCGGGCTCCGGTGAAGGCGGCGCCGACGACTGGGCGGCGGGGCGGTCAACGCCAACGAGGGAGGCGGCGCGGCGACCAGAGGCGAGGGGTGGCACCGGTGGAGCGCGTGCGGCGGCGCGGCGATCCGGCGATGGCCGGCAAAGGGCGTGGCGGCGGCGCGCGGAGCCGCGGGCGCTCGGCCCGGAGCGGCTCGGGCGAGGACCGGAGATGGGCCAGCGGGCCAGGCGCGGTGGAGGGGCGGCGCGCGGGCTGTGGTGGCGCTCGGTGATTGGACGAGGCCGGCGGCGCGATGATCTGGCGCAAAGGGATTGGCTGCAGTGAGGTGGCCGGCGGCGAGCGGACATGTCCGGCGCGGGAAGAAATGTCCGGCGACGATGAGGGAGTTTGATCTAGGGTTTGTACCGCGAATATTTTGGAGGGGATCACATATTTATAGCTAGAGGGAGCTAGGAGAGTCCAAATGAGGTGCGGTTTTCGGCCACGCGATCGTGATCGAACGCTCTAGATGATGAAGAGGTCTTAGGTGGATTTTGGGCCACTTTGGATGGGTGTTGGGCTGCAACACACACGAGGCCTTTTCGGTCCCTCGGTCAACCGTTGGAGTATCAAACGAAGTCCAAATGGTACGAAACTTGATAGGCAGTCTACCAGTAGTAAACCAAGGCCGCATGAAAAGTCTCGGTCCAATCTGAAAACGTTTAACACCCGCACACGAAAAGAGGTAGAAAGGGACACCGGATGACATAGGAGCGCCGGTTTGCAAAACGGACAACGGGGAAAATGCTCGGATGCATGAGACGAACATGTATGCAAATGAAATGCACATTATGACATGATATGCAATGCATGAAACGCAAGCAATGACAAGGCAACATCAGTGAATAACTGGAGGACACCTGGCACATCGGTCTCGGGGTGTTACAACACTCCACCACTACGAGAGGATCTCGTCCCGAGATCTAGAATGGCATCGGAGGGAAAACGGAAGGGAAAGAGAAAAGGTAAAAACTAAGTTGCTTCCTTGACAAACGAGTGAAACCAAAGAACCTGGAAAAGGTTAAACCATTTCGAGAAAAGAAAACAACAGAGATGAACGAAATTGAAAGCACTCCGTTAAGAAAAGGGAAAGGAAAGAACCGATTCGGGTAGCACTCCGGTTTAGAAGGGATGCAAGAGTTGATAAAATGAAAGAGCTTGAGCAAAAGGGACACAACACTCTGGTTTAAAAGGATAAACCAAGAAAAGAACACGATCCTGACAAAACGAAAAGATGGGTTGAGGAGAGCAACATCACAATGCCTCCGGAAGAAAAAAAATAGAAGATAGATAATTGAAAGAAAAGAATGGAGAAGAAAATGCCGACTTCTGTCACAACATAGCTTAAAAAGGCATCTTTTGGAGAAGGGTCGAACGGAGTTCTTAGAAAACCAACAATGAAAAAAGAGTAAGCTTAATATGGTCTTATGGAATACATCTCAAATTATGAGGTGACAACCTACCACTCGCGGAAAAAGATTGGATTTGGTATGAACAAGGAGACGAGAAAAAATATTTCACCGGGAGGATAGATGAAGAACTTGGATCACTTATAAGCACCATAATTACCAACAATCCTTATGGAAGGCTTTAGGTGTAATATAACCCCAGATAACTCCAATGAATAGGTTGATGGACTTAAAATACCTCATTCTTAACAACATGTGAATCATGAAACATGAACTCAAATTATCAAGAATGACATAATACCACCTCCAATGATACGGAAGAACGAATTGCACTCTGGATTGCAAGATGAAGAATGCTTGAGCTCCTTAGAAAAGAATCTCAATGAACACTTGGAGAAGGAATGAAATCATAGATGAACCATCATGTAGAACCTCCGTGAAGAACTCCGGTAACAAAAAAGGACGGTGAAACGGAAGAAAGAGAGGTTGAAAACACAAGATGAAACCTTGTAATGATTTAGATGGATCTCCATGATGAAATAATTGAGAGAGCTTGGAACTCCGGAAAAGAAAGAAGAACAACTGAACTCAATAATTTTTTGATGAACCTCCGGAATAAGGAATTGAATATACTCGATGAAACAAGAATAAGAAATACATTATGCTTATCCTTTACCAATTAAATTGATGGCAAGCACCGGATTTGGCATACTACTTATTCTCATGGAAAGGGTTAAGATAGATATAGCGTCAACTTGAGAAAGGTCTTCAACGAACCACCGGTAGGATTGAAACAACGAATGAATTGCTATGATAACGAAGGAAGGGAAAATCTTGAATGAAACACCGTAAGAATTGAAAATGAACAAAATAAAGGGATGAATCACTGGGTAAGAATTGTGAAAAGAAGGAAGATACTTGAGACAATCTAGATACATGAGAATGAAGGGATCACGAACTGATTAGAGATCACTTGAACGATGCACCGGTAAGATTTGGAGAACAATGGCCTTCGGAGTAAAGAAATGGAAACAACTCATGAAATGCTCCGGATAGGTGAAAAGAATACTCACAATCAAAACAATTGTGAGAGGATGGCAACAAGCTAGCACCATGAATCTTTGAGAGAACAGATAAGATATGGAGGGAAAACTCTTCTTCGGTCTTCAAAATCTGAGAATGACTTCGAGAAACACCACCATAAATTGTTGAGGCACTCCGGAATGAAAAATTAGAAAGGTTGAACCAACGATGAAAAGAATTTGAAAGATCTTGGAGAAAGGCATTTGACTGATGAAAATTCATTCTTATGTCAAAACTTCGAAAAGAATTTGAGGATAGCTCCAGACAAATAAGAAGAGTCAGGTAAGATCCTAGGAAAAGACCTGTGGGTTAGGTCCCACTCAAAAGAAACACCGTGGAATGATTTAAAAGATAGATTGCACCAGTTGAATTAAATGGCTTGAATGAGATAACATCGTCGAAAGAGTTTGAACGAAAGCAGAGTGGAAACATGAATCTTTGAGATATCTTGAGCACTCCGGAACAACTGAATGGCGAGAAGTGAATGATTATGAGGTGCACCGGTATGAGAAGGCATTGAAATGAGGAAAATGTATGATGAACAAAGCTTGACTTGAAACCACCGGAGAAGAAAAGAACGAAGAATGATGAACTAGAAGCTTCGTTAGAATCTTCATGAGAATCACCGGGTAAGAACATTGACAGAAAAGAATGGAGAGACTTCCCATCAATAAAAGGATACTTGAATAAGAAATCTGAGTCCTTGAAGAAACAAGGGTGGGAGGGTGGGAAAACAAAGGCAACTTGGGACGGATGAAACAAACACCGTTGAGAAGAAATGATAATTGATCTTGCTGATGTTGAAATGATCGGATCCACTTGAAGAGAAACACGCCGGTTAAAAAGGATTGACAAAACAATCTTGATGATCAAGACGGATTGGTATTCACATCGGAGTATGAGAACACCATTTTGGGAAGGTATGGAATCAACATTTGACTTCGAAGCAACTCGAATACCACAACTCAAAAACAAAACAAGGATTGGCCCGCAGAATGAGCCAGAACAAACATATGATAGAGAATTCGTCCGAAGTTTTCGTGTGGGGCCTACACAGGCTCAATCGTACAGCACCATCATGTACAAGGCAGTGCACATGACATACGAAGCGTCCCCGAGTCGGCATAGCCAAGGACTCTTTAAGACACAACGAGACCACTGTAAAACCAACCGTGAATAGGCGGACCACTAGACGTCGAACCCCAATTTCATATCATACATCTGTCGGAAAGATATCCTAAGATCTACTTGAATTCCCACTTATAAACTCCCAAAATTTTCCGGTTATGCAATCAGGTGTTGGGAATACAGGGGAAGCATAATATCTCATCCAAACTAGCAAATCCTACATCCAGCTGTATCCATCCTTCAACACATAACCAAGAAACCTTCAGAAATCATCTACCTCAACCTTTGAAAAGCATCCATTAAACGAGCTATGGCAATACTCCCGAACTCCCGCCCCAGTACTGGGTGGCGTCGAGGTTATCTCACCAACAACTGCATAAAAGAGATTTTCGATGTCGGCGAAACTAAACTCAGGTATTCTAGAACTGCAACGATAAAATTGTGACGACAACACCTCGGAGCTCAACTCCCCGGGACACTGCTACAACCCCTAAATGATAGGAGGGACCAAGAACAATGTTCTCGTCACAAAACCATCGGAACGATTCCAAGATACCCGCGTGATCCTAATTTTTTTTTAGTGAAATTTGAGAAGAGAAGAGTCAAAACTCTACGTCAGGATACCTCACCAGAGCGACGGAGGGACTGGGGAGTAAAAAGAATTCCTAACTCTCTGATATATAATCCTAAATGACTCAAACATTTTTCTAGACTCAACAACGCCAGCGATTCGATCAAGCAGGGGGCTCCTAAAGTCGGGGCAGGCTCTAATTACCAACTTGTAACGCCCTCGATGCGGCTATATCTCCCACGTGTCGAAGCACGACTTAGAGGTATAACCGCATTGAAAGCAATGTCGCAAGTGAGGTAATCTTCACACAACCCATGTAATACATAAGGGAAAGAGTTACATAGTTGGCTTACAATCTCCACTTCACACAATTGCATGAAAAAAGCATTACATCAACCAAATACATACAAGGTCCGACTATGGAACCAAAATAAAAGAAGACTACCCCAAATGCTACACAGATCCCCGATCGTCCCCAACTGGGCTCCACTACTAACCGACTAGAACGAAATAACACAAAGGACAAGATCTTCATCAAACTCCTCCTTGAGCTTGGTTGCGTCACCTGCTCGGTAACATCGGCACCTGCAAACTGGTTTTGGAAGTATCTGTGAGTCACGGGGACTCAGCAATCTCACACCCTCGCGATCAAGACTATTTAAGCTTATAGGTAGGGTAAAAGGTATGAGGTGGAGCTGCAGCAAGCGACTAGCATATTTGGTGGCTAACATACGCAAATGAGAGCGAGAAGAGAAGGCAAAGCACGTGCGAGAAATCTATGATCAAGAAGTGATCCTAGAACAACCTACATCAAGCATAACTCCAACACCGTGTTCACTTCCCGGACTCTGCCGAGAAGAGACCATCACGGTTACACACGTGGTTGATGTATTTTAATTAAGGTCAACTTTAGGTTTTCTACAACCGGACATTAACAAATTCCCATCTGCCCATAACCGCGGGCACGACTTTCGAAAGTTCAAATCCCTGCAGGGGTGTCCCAACTTAGCCCTTTGGTCCCTCGGTCAACCGTTGGAGTATCAAACGAAGTCCAAATGGTACGAAACTTGACAGGCAGTCTACCGGTAGTAAACCAAGGCCGCATGACAAGTCTCGGTCCAATCCGTAAACATTTAACACCTACACACCAAAAGAGGTAGAAAGGGACACCGGATGACATAGGAGCGCCGGATTGCAAAACGGACAATGGGGAAAATGCTCGGATGCATGAGACGAACATGTATGCAAATGAAATGCACATGATGACATGATATGCAATGCATGACACGCAAGCATTGACAAGGCAACATCAGCGAATAACTGGAGGACACCTGGCACATCGGTCTCGGGGTGTTACAACTCCTACCTCCATCTACCTACAAATAAGTCCCTCCCCCAAAATTCGTGGTCTAACCCTAGTCACTTTCCTCCTCGCGCTGCCGAACGTGTCCATCCGCGCTGGACATGTCCGCCGGACACGTCGTTCCGGCCAATCGCGCGCTGCCACGTCAGCTCTCCCGCCGCCTCAGCCACTCGGGCGTCGCCACCTCAGCGCGGGCCGCGCCCTACATCGCCGCGCCTCCCCGCCGAAGCCCGCCGGGCCCAGGTCGGGCCCTCCCCGGCCCGCGCCTCCGCCGCCCGCACCCGCCGGAGCACCCGCGCCGCTCCACTGTGCCCTGCCGCCTCTCGCCGCCGCCGGCCACCTTGCCCCGCCGCCGCTGACGGACTCCGGTGAGCTCCTCTCGCCAGATCCCTTCGCCCCCGCCTCCGCCACGGGCCCCTCTCGCTGGATCTGGTCAGGGAGCGGCCGGATCCGCACCGCGCCCCTGCATCTGCTCTGTCCCGGCGTCCTCTCCGGCCAACCGCCACCTTGCCGGAGTTCGATCTCCGCCGGCGTTGACTTCGGCTCAGATCTGCATGGCCTCGTCCCGATCCACTCCGAGACCTCCAACCAAACGGCCCACTGCACCACTTTGTCCCGGATCCGCCCCGTCTAGTTTTCAGAGGATATTTTTTCTCTAAGTCCCGAATCACTAATATTTTGATGCCATCTTCATCATGTCGTATCTCGGTGACCGTAGCTCCAAATCATGCATATGATATGTCAAAATGTTCGCCTCATTGAGTTCTTCATGTTAGAAGCATTTTCATGCATGTTACTGACCATTATGATGCCATTTTCATTGTTGCAAGAGTGCTACAAAATGTTAACTGTTGGTACTTATCAGATCATGGTGATTTGTCATTTTTGTTGCATTTGATGTGTGCGTCCTTTGAGCATGAGGTCTACATATGTTTTTAACCACAACATGCCATCTTTACAGAGGTGCAAGATTTGTATTTTTGTGATATATGTGGTGACTAGCACAAGCATGCAAACTAGGCTCCGTGATGTTGCTGTTTTCAGGGACTTAGGATTTTGTTAAGTCATTTTCCTGCTATTATTTTGATGCCATGTAAACTTGATGCTACCATGAGATCCATGCTTATTTTGAGATACTTAAGTAAGGATGTTTTGAACATGTGGTTATGCCATATCCATTCATGCCCCTAGTTGCATTTATGGAGTACTCTAGCATGTCATTTTCTTGCTCTACTTTTGCTATAAAATGTTCCTGGAAGATTGTTAACATTTTAATCAATATTTCCATGGTTGTTGCTAGTGATCCATGCATCCTATTAACTTGATCTTGCCATGTTTCTTACTGTTGGTATGCTTATGTTGTCATTTAATGGCTTGTGATGAGTGGCATGAGCTCGCAAAGTTGCTATCATAAATCTGTTTATGCCATGCTCTGTTTTTCAGTATGAATCTGTTAATAGAACTTTCTATGTTTACATGGGTGCCATCATATCTTTTGTGCCTTTTTGCTCATGTTCAGGAAGGGACTTTTGTTCTATGCATTTAGTAGAATCATGCCATGCCTTTATTTTCCATGATATGTTCTTTTGGCATGACATTTGCTTGCTCTAAACATTGCTTCCTGATGTTGTTGTTGAAATGTTAGTATTTTCACTATGTCTGTGAAGATGATATCATTTGCACTTTTGCCATGCTTGTTTGAACCTGTCTAGCGTGTATTAGCCGTAGCTCAGTGTTCATGTTTTGTCAAGCATCTCTTGTACATCACTTCCGTATGCTTTGTTGCTACTTTGGAGTGCAGTAGCTTAGTTTCTTGTTGCATTCTAGGTGGCATCATGCTGTTAATCGCATATTTGCATCATGCTTGTTTTGCTTGCCATTTGCAAACCGTGCATCCGTTTCCGTGCATCCGTTTCCGTTGTTTGGCTATGTTACCGCTTTTGCTCAGCCCCTCTTATAGCGTTGCTAGTTGCAGGTGAAGCTGAAGTTTGTTCCATGTTGGAACATGGATATGTTGGGATATCACAATATCTCTTATTTTAATTAATGCATCTATATACTTGGTAAAGTGTGGAAGGCTCAGCCTTATGCCTGGTGTTTTGTTCCACTCTTGCCGCCCAAGTTTCCGTCATACCGGTGTTATGTTCCTTGATTTTGCGTTCCTTACGCGGTTGGGTGTTATGGGAACCCCTTGACAGTTTGCTTTGAATAAAACTCCTCCAGCAAGGCCCAACCTTGGTTTTACCATTTGCCTCACCACCACCTATACTTTCCCCTTGGGATTCGTGCTCCCAAGGTTCATCTTTATTTTAACCCCCCCGGGCCAGTGCTTCTCTAAGTGTTGCTCCGAACCGAGCTGCCTGCGGGGCCACCTCGGGGAAACTTGAGGGCTGGTTTTACTCGTAGCTAGTCTCATCCGGTGTTGCCCTGAGAACGAGATACGTGCGACTCCTATCGGGATTGTCGGCACATCGGGCAGCTTTGCTGGTCTTTTTTACCATTGTCGAAATGTCTTGTAACCTGGATTCCGAGACTGATTGGGTCTTTCCGGGAGAAGGAATATCCTTCGTTGACCATGAGAGCTTGTGACGGGCTAAGTTGGGACACCCTTGCAGGGTATAAACTTTTGAGAGGCGTGCCCGTGGTTATGTGGCAGATGGGAATTTGTTAATATCCGGTTGTAGAGAACTTGACAGTTGACTTAATTGAAATGCATCAACCGCGTGTGTAGCCGTGATGGTCTCTTTTCGGCGGAGTCCATGAAGAGAATAGGGTCTTGTGTTATGCTTGTACATAAGTAGTTTCAGGATCACTTTTTGATCACTTCTAGCTTCACGATCGTTGCGTTGCTTCTCTTCTCGCTCTTATTTGCGTATGTTAGCCAGCATATTTGCTTAGTGCTTGCTGCAGCTCCACCTCACTACCTTCCCCTACCCATAAGCTTAAATAGTCTTGATCTCGGGGGTGTGAGACTACTGAGTCCTCGCGACTCACGGATACTTCCAAACAGTTGTAGGTGTCGATGATACCAGTGCAGGTGATGCAACCGAGCTCAAGAGGGAGGTCGATGAAGTTCTTGGTCGTTGTTATGTGTCTTTTCCGGATGATCAGTAGTGGAGCCCAGTTGGGACAGTCGGGGATCTAGCATTTGAGGTTTATCTTCCTTTTATTCGGTTTTGACCGTAGTTGGTCTTTGAGTGTATTTGGTTGATGTATGAGTTATTTATGTATTGTGTGAAGTGGCGATTGCAAGCCAACTCTTTATTTCCTTTCTTATTCAGTACATGGGATTGTGTGAAGATTACCCCACTTGCAACTAAACTACCGTGCGGCTATGCCTCTAAGTCGTGCCCCGACACGTGGGAGATATAGCCGCATTATGGGTGTTACAAGGGTCTTGAACCACGTGTTCTTTGTGCTCTACTTGATTATCTTGATGTTGAGGATGTGGGATTCTTGCACGGTTCCTCATCTCTTGGCGCTCCTCTAGGTGTGTGGCTTCTTCTTGTCACTCTCATCGGAGGTCCTCTTCTTGTAGACGTACTTGGCGGTTGCGCTCATCGCCGGCTTGTGTTGATTCGCATAGAGCACGGTGGGCTTCAAGGGCTTGTTCCTCATGATGATGTTGCCCTTGTCGAGGGGCATCACCATCTTGACGTTCTTGTTGATCTTGGTGTATTGGAGCTTGCTCTTGGACTGGAGGATCATTAGCTTGGCGATGTAGTCGTTCACGTTCCCAAGGACAGTCTTGTAAACCGTTGCCATGAGATGGGTTGCGTGGAGCTTGATGATCTTGATGGTCTTGGCAATGATGCGAACGAGCTTGTGGAAAACTTGCATCCAAAGAAAAATCCGAAGAATGGTGACTTGAGTGGTGCTATCTTGATGATGACAACATCGTAGAAGAAGGGTTGACCAACAAGGCACAAATCTCCTCCATTCTTGCATCGGTCTCCGCCTTTTGAGTAGACAACCTTTCGTCAATCTCCTCCATTTGTGTGGAAATATTGTGGTCGAGGTAGTCTCGCAAGCCGGTGATGCGATCGTTCAACACTTCATTCTTTTCATGCAAAGCTTGTTGCACGCCGAATAGGTGGTTCTTGGTGAAGTAGTTGTTCGGGTCCTCATCTTTCTCGATGAAGAGTGGATTCAAAGAAGTGGTTGGCCTATCCATCATCTCAAGCGAGTGGAAGAAAGGAAAGGACTAGACCAAATGTACCTTATCCAATGTTGAAGATGGATAAATGATCAGTTAAAATGTAGCAAGGAAATAGAACAATTGGTACTGGATCTTGTCGATTCTCACACCTACACAAGTAAGGCTTTTGAAGTAGCTTGGTGAGGATGGTGGCACAAAATATTATGCGATTGTTAGCGAGATTCAAATAATATTGCAAAAGGTTCACAAATATGCAAGTAAAATAAGCAGACCAATAGCGATATGTGGCACACCAAAACACATGCATGGATAGATAAATGGGGTCGTGCAACCAAGGAATGAGCTCAAAATGTGGAATCCACGGAAAATGCTCTTGTTTCACAACTCTAGAGAGACGCTAGCACGATTGCTCAATAGGCGGATACTTTACTTGTGCATGTCCTACAAAGCAAAAATGCAATGACTTCTATCCCAAGTATGCTATATATGTATGATGTTCTGGTGATATGATCCAAGATGATCGAGTATGACAATCTTAAGTACAATGTAGTATGATGCTATGGTTCTTTGCTTATTTTTCTTTAGCTTAAAGGATTTTTGGTTCTTTCTCTTTTGATCTCTTTCTTTGCCACATACGCAAAACTTCACAAACCAAGATAGCAATTGTGTATGTGGAAAAAAAGTATTGCACTAGTGATGATAAGATGATACCAAGATGCGGATACCAAGATGATATGTATCTATCCAATGGAAGCGATGATCACTAATGTGCACAAGTAACGTGATTACCCACAAGTATAGGGGATCAACCATAGTCCTTTTGATAAGTAAGAGTGTCGAATCAAACAAGGAGCGGAAGGAAATGACAAGTGGTTTTCAGCAAGGTAAATTTTGCAAGCACTGAAATTGTCGCTAACGAGTAGTTTGATAGAAAGGTAATTTGTAATGAGAAAGTAATGGTAACGGTAAATAAAGTGCAGCAAGTAGATCAATCCTTTTGTGGCAAAGGACAGGTCAAAACGGTTTCTTATCATAAGCAAAGCGTTCTTGAGGGTACACGGGAATTTCATCTAGTCACTTTCATCATGTTGGTTTGATTTGTGTTTGCTACTTTGATAATTTGATATGTGGGTGGACCGGTGCTTAGGTGCTGTTCTTACTTGAACAAACCTCCTACTTATGATTAACCCCCTCGCAAGCATCCACAACTACCAGAAAAGTATTAAGATAAAATCTAACAATAGAATTAAACTTTTGGATCCAAATCAGTCCCTTATGAAGTAGCGCATAAAGTAGGGTTTAAGCTTCTGTCACTCTAGCAACCCATAATCTAATAACTACTCCACAATGCATTCCCTTAGGCCCAAATATGGTGAAGTTCTATGTAGTCGACGTTCACATGACACCACTAAGGGAATCACAACATACATATCATCAAAATATTGAACTGATATCAAGTTCACATGATTACTTGCAACATGACTTCTCCCATGACCACAAGAACAAAATTAACTACTCACAAATGATAATAATGCTCAAGATCAGAGGGGTATTTAATAGCATAATGGATCTGAACATATAATGTTCCACCAACCCTATAGTAATCAACTACAAGATGTAATCAACACTACTAGTCATCCACATGTACAAATCTGAGGTTTCGGTAGAAAGATTGAACACAAGAGATGAACTAGGGTTTGAGAGGAGATGGTGCTATTGAAGATGTTGATGAAGATTGGCCTCCCAAAGATGAGAGGGTTGTTGGTCATGATGATGACGATGATTTCCCCCTCTGGGAGGGAAGTTCCCCCCGGCGAAATCGCTCCACCAGAGGGCAAAAGTGCTCCTGCCTAAGTTCTGCCTCGAGAGGGCGGTGCTTCGTCCCGAAAGTCCCCCTCTTATTTTTTCTTGGTCAAAATGACTTATATACCAGAAGATGGGCACCGGAGGTGGGCCGGGGAGGGCAGAACCCACCAGGGCGCTCCTGGGGTGCCTGACATGCCCAGGTGGGTTGTGCCCACTTGGTGGGCCCCCTCTGGTAGTTATTTGTGTTGGGGAACGTAGCATGCAATTTCTAGAAAAATTCCTATGATCATGCAAGATCTATCTAGGAGATTCATAGCAACGAGAGGGGAAGAGTGTGTCCACGTACCCTCATATACCGAAATCAGAAGCGTTTGACAACGTGGTTAATGTAGTCGAACTTCTTCTCGTTCTGACTGATCAAGCACCGAATGTACGACAACTCTGAGTTCTGCACACGTTCAGCTTGATGACATCCCTCGAACTCTTGATCCAGCAAAGTGTCGAGGGAGAGTTCTGTCAGCACAATGGCGTGGTGACAGTGATGGTGAAGTGATCTGCGCAGGGCTTCAGCTAAGCACTATGAAGATATGACCGGAGGCGTAATCCGTGGAGGGAGGTGCCGCACATGGCTAACAGATGTTGTTGTGTGTTCTAGGCGCCTCCCCCCATATATATATATATAGGTGGGAGGGAGAGGGAGCAGCCAAGGGGGTGCCCCAAGTAGGCTTAATCCTACTTGGGGTTCCTCCCCAATTCGGCCCCCTTCCTTATTCATAGGAGGGGAAAGGAAAGAGAGGAAGGAGGGAAGGTAGGGGGAGGCCGAATCCTCCCCCTTCCTTCTCCCTTCCCCTCTTTCCTTCTCATCCTACTTCTGCCTACATGGGGGTCGCACCAGCCCCTTAGGGGCTGGTCTGTCCCCCTCTTGGCCCATTAGGCGATAGTTGCGGGGGGGGGGGGGGGGGGTGCCCGGAACCCCTTTCGGTGACCCGATATGTACCCAGTACCCCCAAAACACTTTCGATATCCAAATACCATCATATTATATATCAATCTTTACCTCTCGACCATTTTCAGACTCCTCGTCATGTCCGTGATCTCATCTAGGACTTCGAACAACATTTGGTCACCAAATCACATAACTCATATAATACAAAATCGTCATGGAAAGTTAAGCGTGCAGGTCCTACGGGTTCGAGAACTATGTAGACATGACCGATACACCTCTCCAGTCAATAAAGAATAGCGGAACCTGGATGCTCATATTGGTTCCTACATATTCGATGAAGATCTTTATTGATCGTACCGTAATGATAACATATGTTATTCCCTTTGTCATCGGTATGTTACTTGCGCCAGATTCGATCATCGGTATCTACATACCTAGTTCAATCATGTTACTAGCAAGTCTCTTTACTCGTTCCATAATACATCATCCCATAACTAACTCATTAGTCACATTGCTTGCAAGGCTTATTATGATGTGCATTACCGAGAGGGCCTAGAGATACCTCTCCGATACTCGGAGTGACAAATCCTAATCTTGATCTATGCCAACCCAACAAACACCTTTGGAGATACATGTGGAGCATCTTTATAATCACCCAGTTACGTTGTGATATTTGATAGCACACAAGGCATTCCTCCGGTATCTGGGAGTTGCATAATCTCATAGTCAAAGGAATATGTATATGACATGAAGAAAGCAATGGTAATAAAACTGAATGATCAATATGCTAAGCTAACATATGGGTCTTGTCCATCACATCATTCTCCTAATGATGTGATCCCGTTCATCAAATGGCAACACATGTCTATGGTTAGGAAACTTAACCATCTTTGATTAATGAACTAGTCTAGTAGAGGCTTACAAGGGACACAGTGGTTTGTCTATGTATCTACACATGTATCAAGTTTCCGGTTAATACAATTCTAGCATGAATAATAAACATTTATCATGATATAAGGAAATTAAAACAACAACTTTATTATTGCCTCTAGGGCATATTTCCTTTAGTCTCCCACTTGCACTAGAGTCAGTAATCTAGATTACATTGTAATGATTCTAACACCCATGGAGTCTTGGTGCTGATCATGTTTTGCTCGTGGAGGAAGCTTAGTCAATGGCTCTACCACATTCAGATCTGTATGTATTTTGCAAATCTCTATGTCTCCCTCCTTGACTTGATCACGGATGGAGTTGAAGCGTCTCTTGATGTGTTTGGTTCTTTTGTGAAATCTAGATTCCTTCGCCAAGGCAATTGCTCCAGTATTGTCACAAAAGATTTTCATTGGACCAGAAGCACTAGGTATTACACCTAGATCAGATATGAACTCCTTCATCCAGACTCCTTCATTTGCTGCTTCTGAAGCAACTATGTACTCTGCTTCACACATAGATCCCGCCATGATGCTTTACTTGGAACTGCACCAACTGACAGCTCCACAATTCAATAGAAATACGTATCCAGATTGTGACTTAGAGTCATCCGGATCAGTGTGAAAGCTAGCATCGACGCAACCATTTACGACAAGCTCTTTGTCACCTCCATAAATGAGAAATATATCCTTAGTCCTTTTTCTGCTACTTCAGGATGTTCTTGACCGATGTCCAGTGATCCACTCCTGGATTACTTTGGTACCTCCCTGCTAGACTTATAGCAAGGCACACATCAGGTCTGGTACACAACATTGCATGCATGATATAACCTATGGCTGAGGCATAGGGAATGATTTTCATTTTCTCTCTATCTTCCGTAGTGGTTGGGCATTGAGTGTGACTCAACTTCACACCTTACAACACAGTAAGAACCCTTTCTTTGACTGGTCCATTATGAACTTCTTCAAAACTTTATCAAGGTATGTGCTTTGTGAAAGTCCAATTAAGCATCTTGATCTATCTCTATAGATCTTGATGCCCAATATATAAGCAGCTTCACCGAGGTCTTTCATTGAAAAACTTTTATTCAAGTATCCTTTTATGCTATCCAGAGATTCTATATCATTTCCAATCAACAATATGTCATCCACATATAATATTAGAAATTCTACAAAGCTCCCACTCACTTTCTTGTAAATACAAGCTTCTCCAAAAGTACCAGTCCATAGATGGATCACCAGAGTTTGCACACTTTGTTAGCACCTTTAGGATCGACAAAACCTTCTAGTTGCATAATATACAACTCTTCTTTAAGAAATCCATTAAGGAATGTAGTTCTGACGTCCATGTGCCAGATTTCATAATCATAAAATGCGGCAATTGCTAACATGATTCCGACAGACTTAAGCATCGCTACGGGTGAGAAGGTCTCATCGTAGTCAACTCCTTGAACTTGTTGAAACCTTTCACGGTAAGTCGAGCTTTGTAGACAGTAACATTACCATCAGTGTCAGTCTTCTTCTTGATGATCCATTTATTCTCTATGGCTCGCCGATCATCGGGCAAGTCAACCAAAGTCCACACATTGTTCTCATACATGGATCCTATCTTAGATTTCATGGCCTCAAGCCATTTATCGGAATATGGGCTCATCATTGCTTCTTCATAGTTCGTAGGTTCGCAATGGTCTAGTAACATGACCACCGGAATAGGATTACCATACCACTCTGGTGTGGAACATGCTCTGATTGACCTACGAGGTTCAGTAGTAACTTGATCTGAAGTTTCATGATCATTATCATTAGCTTCCCCTCTAGTTGGCGTAGGCATCTCTGGAATGGTTTTCTTTGATGAGCTACTTTCCAATTCAAGAGAAGGTACAATTACCTCATCAAGTTCTACTTTCCTCCCTCTCACTTCTTTCGAGAGAAACTCTTTCTCTAAAAAGGACCCATTCTTAGCAACAAAGATCTTGCCTTCAGACATGTGCTAGAAGGTGCACCCAACAGTTTCTTTTGGGTATCCTACGAAGACGCACTTCTCCGATTTGGGTTCGAGCTTATCAGGCTGAAGCTTTTTCACAGAAGCATCGCAACCCCAAACTTTAAGAAACGACAGCTTAGGTTTCTTGCCAAACCACAGTTCATACGATGTCGTCTCAAAGGATTTAGATGGTGCCCTATTTAAAGTGAATACAGTTGTCTCTAATGCATAACCCCAAATGATAGTGGTAAATCTGTAAGAGACATCATAGATCACACCATATCTAATAATGTACGGTTACGATGTTCGAACACACCATTACGCTGTGGTGTTTCCAGATGGCGCGAGTTGTGAAACTATTCCACATTGTTTTAAATGAAGGACAAACTCGTAACTGAAATATTCGCCTCCGCGATCAGATCATAGAAACTTTATTTCTTGTTATGATGATTCTCCACTTCACTCTAAAATTCTTTGAACTTTTCAAATGTTTCAGACTTGTGTTTCATCAAGTAGATATACCCATATCTGCTCAAATCATCTGTGAAGGTCAGAAAATAACGATATCCGCCGCGAGCCTCAAAACTCATTGGACCGCATACATCGGTATGTATTATTTCCAATAAGTGAGTGGATCACTCCATTGTTCCAGAGAACAGAGTTTTAGTCATCTTGCCCATGAGGCATGGTTCGCAAGCATCAAATGATTCATAATCAAGTGATTCCAAAAGGCCATCGACATGGAGTTTCTTCATGCGCTTTACACGAATATGACCTAAATGGCAGTGCCACAAATATGTTGCACTATCATTACCAACTTTGCATCTTTTGGCATCAATATCATGAATATGTGTATCACCACGATCGAGATCCAAGAAAATTAGACCACTCTTCAAGGGAGCATGATCATAAAAGATATTACTCATATAAATAGAACAACCATTATTCTCTGATTTAAATGAATAACCGTCTCGCATCAAACAAGATCCAGATATAATGTTCTTGCTCAATGCTGGCACCAAATAACAATTATTCAGGTCTAAAACTAATCCCGAAGGTAGATGTAGATGTAGCACGCGGACGGCGATCACTTCGACCTTGGAACCATTCCCAGCACGCATCGTCACCTCGTCCTTAGCAAATCTCCGTTTAATCCGTAGCCCCTGTTTCAAGTTACAAATATGAGGAACCGAACCGGTATCAAATACCCAGGCACTACTACGAGCATTAGTAAGGTACACATCAATAACATGTATATCAAATATACCTTTGTTCACTTTGCCACCCTTCTTATCCGCCAAATACTTAAGGCAGTTCTGCTTCCAGTGACCAGTCCCTTTGCAGTAGAAGCACTCAGTTTCAGGCTTAGGTCCAGACTTGGGATTCTTCCCAGGAGTGGCAACTTGCTTGCCATTCTGCTTGAAGTTCTGCTTCTTTCCCTTGCCCTTTTTCTTGAAACTAGTGGTCTTGTTAACCATCAACACTTGATGCTCCTTCTTGATTTCTAGCTCCGCAGCTTTGAGCATAGCGAAGAGCTCGGGAATTGTCTTATCCATCCCTTTTATATTACAGTTCATCATGAAGCCTTTGTAGCTTGGTGGCAGTGATTGAAGAACTCTATCAATAACAGTCTAGAAGATTAACTCCCAGCTGAGTCAGTAGTTATGATACCCAGAAATTTTGAGTATGTGTTCACTGACAGAACTGTTCTCGTCCATCTGGTAGCTATAGAACTTGTTGGAGACTTCATATCTCTCAACTCGGGCATTTGCTTGAAATATTAACTTCAACTCTTGGAACATCTCATATGGTCCATGACGTTCAAAATGTCTTCGATGTCCCGATTCTAACCCGTAAAGCGCACACTGAACTATCGAGTAGTCATTAGATCGAGCTTGTCAGACATTCATAACATCAGCATCTACTCCCGCAGCAGGCCTTTTACCTAGCGGTGCGTCAAGGACATAATTCTTTTGTGCAGCAATGAGGATAATCCTCAAGTTATGGACCCAGTCCATGTAGTTGCTACCATGATCTTTCAACTTAGCTTTCTCAAGAAATGCATTAAAATTCAAGGGAACAGTAGCACAGGCCATTGATCTACAACATAGATATGCAAAGACTATCAGGAGTAAGTTCATGATAAATTAAGTTCAATTAATCATATTACTTAACAACTCCCACTTAGATAGACACCCCTCGAGTCATCTAAATGATTACATGATCCAAATCAACTAAACCATGTCCGATCATCACGTGAGATGGAGTAGTCATCAATGGTGAACATCTCTATGTTGATCCTATCTACTATATGATTCACATTTGAACTTTTGGTCTCCAGTGTTCCGAGGCCATGTCTGTACATGCTAGGCCCGTCAAGTTTAACCCATTGTATGTGAACGTAGAGCTTATCACACCCGATCATCACGTGGTGTCTCAGCACGATGAACTGTCGCAACGGTGCATACTCAGGGAGAACACTTATACCTTGAAATTTTAGGGAGGGATCATCTTATCACGCTACCGCCGTACTACAAAATAAGACGCATAAAAGATAAACATCACATGCAATCAAAATATGTGACAAGAAGCCCCCAGGTATTAGGGGTATGGACATTTAAGGATGTATACCCCTTAAGTGTGCGGTTTATCCGAACACGGGCTAGAAATCGTATAAAAATGAAAAGAAGAAAGAGAAAAAAGAGAAAAAGGTAATGAACTGTGAGTCCGTACTTAGGCGTAGAATATTCGGAGTCTGGCAGCATTCCAAGGGTTCGGCTCTAAGCGATTGTCCGATGCATTACGAAGGCGATAGGCTCCTCCAGTGAGAACTTCATCTATGATGAAGGGACCCTCACATTTGGGCTTGAGCTTGTCCTTTTTCTTCTCTGGTAGGCGTAGAATGAGTTCCCCGACATTGTAAGTCTTGGCCCGCGCTTCTCTGCTTTGGTATCTTCGAGCTTGTTGTTGGTAGAATGTTGAGAAAGCTTTTGCGACATCGCGCTCCTCCTCAGGACGTCTAAGTCATCTTGCCGATTGAGCTTGGCCTCTCTCTCTTCGTACATGCGTACTTGAGGCGAGTCGTGAATAATATCGTAGGGCAAGACAACCTCTACACCGTACACCATAAAGAACAGTGTGTATCTGGTCATGCGATTGGGCGTGGTCCGCAGTCCCTAGAGTACGGAGTCGAGCTCCTCAACCCAGTGTTTATCTGACTCCTTTAAGGATCGCACTAGTCTGGGTTTATGCCGCTCATTATCAGGCCGTTAGCCCATTCGACTTGACCGTTTGTTTGGGGGTGATAGACGAAGGCATAATCGAGCTTGATGCCCATATTAGCGCACCAGGTTTTTACTTTACCGACTATGAAGTTAGAGCCGTTATCGGTGATGATGCTGTGTGGGACACCATAACGATGTACAACACCGGATATGAAGTCTATCACTAGTCTAGCTTCGACCATTTTAACTGGTTTGGCCTCTATCCACTTAGTGAATTAATCTACCATGACCAGCAGGTATTTTTTCTTATGGCTTCCCCCTTTGAGGGGCCCGACCATGTCAAGCCCCTAGACCGCAAAAGGCTAAGTAATGGGGATTGCTTGTAGGGTGGTAGGCGGTATATGGCTTTGATTGGCGAAAAGTTGGCATCCTACACAACGTGGGACGAGGTCTTGTGCATCTGCTAGGGCCGTGGGCCAGAAAAAACTGGTACGAAAGGCCTTACTTATGAGGGCCCGAGCTATGGCATGATGGCCGCCAAGACCAGCAAGGATTTCAGCCAAGAGCTGTCGTCCCTCTTCTTCGGAGATACATCTTTGAAGGACTCCGGTAGTACTTTTCTTGTAGAGTTCTCCTTCATGATCCTTGTAGGCTTTCGAACGACGAACAATGCATCGAGCCTCATTCTAGTCTTCGGGGAGCTCTCACCTATTAAGGTAGGCCAGAAAGGGTTCGGTCCATGGGGCTATTACTGCCATGATTACATGGGCCGATGGTGTTATTTCAGTGGCCGAGCCCCTGATGATATCGGAATTGTGTTTGGAATCAGGGGGTATGACCGGATCTAGACTGGTATTGCTGCTCACATCTTGCCATGCCACGGATGGCTTGAAGAGTCTTTCCACAAAGGTATTGGGTGGGATGGGGTCGCATTTAGCGCTGTAACACCACGGATGGAAAAGTACTACCATCCCTGCCTCCTTGGGCCTCCGCCTTTCGCCCACGCCGCCGCTCGCCGCCCTCGCCGGCCGCCGCGCCTCGTCTATGCTGCTCGTCGCGCCGCTGCAAGTGGCTCGCCGCCTCCCGCGGGTGCCCGAGCCCCGCGCGAGCTCCGGCCACCGCCCGGCTGCCGCCTTCGCGCGCTGGCGAGCTTGCCACCGACCGCTGCCGCCTCCGTGCCGCCCTCCCCACTGCCATCATCGCCGGCCACCGCCGTCGTCTCTTCTCCAGCGAGATCTGGGCCGGAGTGGACCAGACCCACCGGGAGATGAACCAAACGCCGCCCCGACCCGGATCCCTTCATCCTGCACCAGTCCATCCCGTTGATTTTCGCGTGGTATAATTTCACTAAGTACCCGGTTCCCCTGTGATTTTTAATGCCTCCTTCTACATGTTGTATCTCGGTGACCGTGGCTGAAAATCATGCATATGATATGTTGAAATGTTCGTCTTGTTGATCTATTTATGTTAGTATAATTTGCATGCATGTTACTGCCCATTATGATGCCATTTTCATTGTTGCAAGAGTGCTACAAAATGTTAACTGTTGGTTCTTAATAGAACATGGTGATTTGTCATTTTTGTTGTTTTTGATGTGTGCATCCTATGAGCATGAGGTCTACATATGTTTTGAGTTTCATCATGCCATCTTTACAGGGGTGCAAGTCATGTATTTTTATGAGCTATGTGGTGACTAGCACAAGCATGCAAATTAGGCTCCATAATGTTGCTGTTTTCAAGCACTTAGGATTTTGCAGTCCTTTTCCTGCTATTATTTTGATGCCATGTAAACTTGCTGCTACCACGAGATTCATGATTATTTTGAGATACCTCAGTAATGATATATTGAACATGTGGTTATGCTCTATCTATTCATGTCTCTGGTTACAATTATGGAGTGTTATAGCATGTCATTTTCTTGCTCTACTTTTGCTAAATAATGTTCCTGGCAGATGGTTAACATGATAATCAATATTGCCATGTGTTTTTCTAGTGATCCATGCATCCTGTGAACTTTCGCTTGCTATGTTTAGCTTCATGAACATGTAATCTTGCTATTGGTATGATTATTTTGTCATTTGATGCTTTGTGCTGAGTGGCATGAGCTTGCGAAGTTGCTACCATGAATCTGTTTATGCCATGCTCTGTTTTTCTTCCAAGTCTGAAACTGTTAATAAAACTTGCTTTGTTTACACGGGTGACATCATGCTTTCTGTGCCTTTTTGGCTCATGTTCAGTAAGGTAGTTTTGTTCTATGCATTTAGTAGAATCATGCAATTCCTTTGTTTGCTATGATCTGTTCTTGTAGAATGTTGTTTGCTTGCTCTAAACATTGCATCCTAATGTTGTTTTTGACATGTTAGTATTTTCAATAAGTCTATGAAGCTGAAATCTTTTGCAGTTTTTTCATGCTTGATTGAACCTATTCTAGTGTGATTTAGCCGTAGCTCAGTGTTCATGTTTTATCAAGAATCTCTTGTACATCACTACCATATGCTTTGTTGCTATGTTGGAGCGCAGTAGCTTAGTTTCTTGTTGCATTCTATGTGCTATCATGCTGTTAATCACAGATTTGCACCATTCTTGTTTTGCTTGCCATTTGCAAACCGTGCATCCGTTTCCGGTGATCCTTATATCGATTTCGACCGAAATCACCTCATCTTTCCAGTGGCATACTTGGTTTGCCAAGTTGATGCCTTGATATTTATTTCCCTTCCGGAGCACACATATGCATTGCATATCATATCTTGCATATCATGCCATGTATTGCATCATGTTGCTTGTGCATTGCATCGTGATTGATTGTTGTTCCATTGCTTCTGTTCTAGCCTTGGGTAGAGCTGGGAGACGACTACATGAATGAGGAACCTGTTGAGTACGCTAACGAGGATCAAGCTTTCGACAACTCTAAGAACTTTGCAGGCAAGATGACCATACCCTCGAAATCCCTTCTATCTTTGCTTGATAGTTGTTCGTTCTATCGCTATGTCATGCTACCTACCACTTGTTATATCATGCCTCCCATGTTTCCATGTCAAGCCTCTAACCCACCTTCCTAGCAAACCGTTGTTTGGCTATGTTACCGCTTTTGCTCAGCCCTTCTTATAGCGTTGCTAGTTGCAGGTGAAGTTGAAGTTTGTTCCATGTTGGAACATGGATATTGTTGGGATATCACAATATTTGTTGTTTCATTTATGCATCTATATACTTGGTAAAGGGTGGAAGGCCCATCCTTTTGCCTGGTGTTTTGTTCCACTCTTGCCGCCCTAGTTTCCGTCATACCGGTGTTATGTTCCTTGATTCTGTGTTCCTCCAGCAAGGCCCAACCTTGGTTTTACCATTTGCCTACCTACCACCTATACCTTTCCCTTGGGTTCTGCAGACTCAAGGGTCATCTTTATTTTAACCCCCCCGGGCCAGTGCTCCTTTGAGTGTTGATCCAAAACGGGCAGCCTGCAGGGCCACCTCGGGGAAACTTGAGGGCTGGTTTTACTCATAGCTTGTCCCATACGGTGTGCCCTGAGAACGAGATACGTGCGACTCCTATCGGGATTTGTAGACACATCGGGCGGCTTTGCTGGTCTTTTTTTACCATTGTCGAAACGTCTTGTAACCAGGATTCCGAGACTGATCGGGTCTTTCCGGGAGAAGGAATATCCTTCGTTGACCGTGAGAGCTTATGATGGGCTAAGTTGGGACACCCTGTAGGGTATAAACTTTCAAAAGCCGTGTCCATGGTTATGTGGCAGATGGGAATTTGTTAATATCCGGTTGTAGAGAACTTGTCACATGACTTAATTAAAATGAATCAACCGCGTGTGTTGCCATGATGGTCCCTTTTCGGCGGAGTCTGGGAAGTGAACACGGCCTTGTGTTATGCTTGAACGTAAGTAGTTTTAGGATCACTTCTTGATCACTTCTAGATTCTCGACTATTGTGTTGCTTCTCTTCTTGCTCTTATTTGCGTATGTTAGCCACCATATATGCTTAGTGCTTGCTGCAGCTCCACCTCATTACCTTACCCTACCCATAAGCTTAAATAGTCTTGATCTCGCGGGTGTGAGATTGCTGAGTCCTCGTGACTCACGGATACTTCTAAATAGTTGCAGGTGCCAAGGATGGCAGTGCAAGTGATGCTACTGAACTCAAGTGGGAGTTCGATGAGGATCTGGGTCGTTACTACGTTTCGTTTCCTGATGATCAGTAGTGGAACCCAGTTGGGACGATCGAGGATCTATCATTTGGGGTTTATCTTCCTTTTATGTTGGTTTTGACCGTAGTCGGTCTATGAGTGTATTTTGATGATGTATGAATTATTTATGTATTGTGTGAAGTGGCGAGTGTAAGCCAACTCTTTATCGCTTTCTTATTTAGTACATGGGATTGTGTGAAGATTACCCCTCTTGCAACAAAACTACCATGCGGCTATGCCTCTAAGTCATGCCCCGGCACGTGAGAGATATAGCCCCATTGTGGGTGTTACAAGCGCCCATGCGAGCAAGGGTATCCGCTGCTTGATTACTCTCTTGGGCCACGTGATGAAACTCGAGCCCCTTGAACCGAGCTGATATTTTAAGTACAGCGTTGCAGTAAGCCGCCATGTTCGGATCTTTGGCATCAAATTCTCCGTTTATTTGGGATATTGCGAGGTTTAAATCCCCGTGCACCTCTAGGCGTTGTATGCCCATAGAGACAACCATTCGAATATCATGCAACAAGGCCTCATATTCGGTTGCGTTATTAGAGTCTGTATACATTATTTGGAGCACAGAGTGGACTGTGTCTCCTCTGGGGGATGTCAGGACGACACCAGCCCCAAGTCCGGCTAGCATTTTAGAGCCATCGAAGTGCATCACCCAGTTGGAATATGTGTCGTACTCTTTAGGGAGTTCGGCCTCTGTCCATTCGGCGACGAAGCCGGCCAACACCTGAGATTTAATGGCTCGGCGTGGCTTATATGTTATTTCAAATGGTAAGAGCTCAATGGCCCATTTAGCGATCCGGCCGGTGGTGTCCCGGTTGCTGATAATATCATAAGTTATACTTCGGAAGCCACCGTGATCGAACACTCTTGAAAGCAGTGCCACAGCTTCCGGGATGCCATGAAGACCGCGTACACTATCTTTTGATAATGCGGGTATCGGGATTTGCATGGTGTGAGGACCGTCGATACATAGTATACGGGTTTTTGAAGTTGGAATATATGTCCCTCTTCCTCTTGTTCGACGACGAGCACCACACTCACCACCTGATGTGTTGCAAATATGTACAGTAACATGGGTTCGCCGATGTTTGGCGCGGCCAGGATTGGGTTGCTTGCTAACAAAGCTTTTATTTCTTCCAATCCGGGTGTTGCAGCATTCGTCCACGCGAAGTGGTCGGTGCGTCGGAGAAGGCGATACAATGGCAGCACCTTTTCTCCCAATCTGGAGATGAAGCGGCTCAAAGCTGCTATGCATCCGGCTAGTTTTCGAACCTGTTTGAGGTCTGTTGGTGTAGCCAAATCTGACAGGGCTCTGATTTTTGCTGGTTTTGCTTCGATTCCCCTATTGGAAACAATGAACCCAATCAGTTTTCCAGCGGGAACGCTGAAAACACACTTTTCTGGATTGAGCCGTATGTCATATCTTTGGAGGTTGTCGAATGTAAGGTGATACGTCTCCGTCGTATCTACTTTTCCAAACACTTTTGCCCTTGTTTTGGACTCTAACTTGCATAATTTGAATGGAACTAACCCGGACTAACGTTGTTTTCAACAGAATTGCCATGGTGTTATTTTTGTGCAGAAATAAAAGTTCTCGGAATGACCTGAAAACCAACAGAGATTATTTTTGGAATATATAAAAAATACTGGAGTAAGAATCCACGTCAGGGGGCCCACACCCTATCCACGAGGGTGGGGGTGCGCCCCTGCCTCGTGGGCCCCCTAATGCTCCACCGATGTCCACCTTGACTCCATATATTCACTTTTGCGTAGAAAAAAACAGAGAGAAGGATTCATCGCGTTTTACTATACGGACTCGCCGCCAAGCCCTAAACTCTCTCGGGAGGGCTGATCTAGAGTCTATTCGGGGCTCCCGAGAGGGGAATCCGTCGCCATCATCAACCTTCCTCCATCACCAATTTCATGATGCTCACTGTCGTGCATGAGTAATTCCATCATAGGCTTGCTGGACGGTGATGGGTTGGATGAGATTTATCATGTAATCGAGTTAGTTTTGTTAGGGTTTGATCCCTAGTATCCACTATGTTATGAGATTGATGTTTCTATGACTATGCTATGCTTAATGCTTGTCACTAGGGCTCGAGTGCCATGATTTCATATCTGAACCTATTATGTTTTCATGAATATATGTGAGTTCTTGATCCTATCTTGCAAGTCTATAGTCACCTATTATGTGTTATGATCCGTTAACCCCGAAGTGACAATAATCGGGATACTTACCGGTGATGACCGTAGTTTGAGGAGTTCATGTATTAGTTCATATATTCACTATGTGTTAATTCTTTGGTCCGGTACTCTATTAAAAGGAGGCCTTAATATCCCTTAGTTTCCAATAGGACCCCGCTACCACGGGAGGGTAGGACAAAAGATGTCATGCAAGTTCTTTTCCATAAGCATGTATGACTATATTCGGAATACATGCCTACATTACAATGATGAACTCGAGCTAGTTCTGTGTCACCCTATGTTATAACTATTGCATGGTTGATCGCATCCGACATAATTCTCCATCACCGATCCAGTGCCGACGAGCTTTTCATATATTGATCTTCGCTACTGTTACAATCACTATAAAACCAAAAATATTACTTTTGCTACCGTTACCACTACTATCATATTACTTTGCTACTAAATACTTTGTTGCAGATATTAAGTTCCCAGGTGTGGTTGAATTGACAACTTAGCTACTAATACTTGAGAATATTCTTTGGCTCCCCTTGTGTCGAATCAATAAATTTGGGTTGAATACTCTACCCTCGAAAACTATTGCGATCCCCTATACTTGTGGGTTATCAAGACTATTTTCTGGCGTCGTTGCCGAGGAGCATAGCTCTATTCTTTGAGTCACTTGGGATTTATATCTGCTTATCACTATTAAGAACTTGAAAGATCAAAGAACCAAGGAACTGCCATCTAGCTCTGCACTTGATTCACCTTCAGTTTTGAGTAAACTTGCGACACCTACACATGCTATTGATTCTGATAGGTCGCATGTTATTGATGATGCCACTTCTGCTTTGCATGATACTTATAATGAAACTACTTCTATGCTTGATAATACTGTGCCACTAGGTGAATTTCTTGATGAACAACTTGCTAGGGCTAGAGAGAATGAAATTATTGAATCTGATAATATTGATGAAAGTGATGATGAAGATTCTCCCCCTAGATATGAATTGCCTGTTGTGCCTGAGGGTTATGTTATGGATGAAGAAACTGCTAGAGACTTTCTTGCTTGCAATGATAGATCTGATCTTAAGAAATTATTAGCTAAGCTTAAAGAAAAGTCTTTGAATGCTAGAATGAAATATGACCCTGCTTTTGCTACTTCACCTATCTTTATTACTGATAAGGATTATGATTTCTTTGTCGATGCTGAGTTAATTACTTTGGTTTAATCTGATCCTTTTTATGGCTATGAATCTGAAACTGTTGTGGCACATCTTACTAAATTAAATGATATAGCCACCCTATTTACACATGATGAGAAAACTCACTATTACTTTATCCTTAAGTTGTTTCCGTTCTCATTAAAGGGTGATGCTAAGACATGGTTTAATTCTCTTTATCCTGGTTGTGTGCGTAGTCCCCAGGATATGATTTATTACTCCTTTGCTAAATATTTCCCTGCTCATAAGAAACAAGCTGCCTTAAGGGAAATATATAATTTTGTGCAAATTGAAGAAGAGAGTCTCCCACAAGCTTGGGGGATGCTTCTCCAATTACTTAATGCTTTGCCTTATCATCCTCTCAAGAAAAATGAAATACTTGATATCTTTTATAATGGACTAACCGATGCTTCCAGAGATTACCTGGATAGTTGTGCTGGTTGTGTTTTCAGGGAAAGAACTGTTGATCAAGCTGAATTGCAATTGAATAATATGTTGACTAATGAAAATAATTGGACACTTCCTGAACCAACACCTAAGCCAACTCCAAAGAAAAGAGGTATTCTATTTCTCAGTCCTGAAGATATGCAAGAGGCAAAGAAATCTATGAAAGAAAAAGGTATTAAAGCTAAAGATGTCAAGAATTTACCACCTATTGAAGAGATACATGGTCTTAATAACCCAACACAGGTAGTAAAGGTAAGTTCTCTCTATAGATTTGATAAATGTGGAATTCCATTTACTAAGTTTTCTAGCCAATGCTTGGATGAGCTTGATGACTTTATGGTTAAACAAGAAAATTTCAATGCTTATGTTGGTAGACAATTGAAACACAATGCTGATATGCTTGAACACTAGAGTGATTATATGGCTAGTGTTAAAGGTGAACTTAAACTTATTAGTAAACATGCTTCTATGGTTACCACTCAAGTAGAACAAGTACTTAAAGCTCAAAATGATTTGCTCAGTGAATTAAATAATAAGAAAAATGATAATGTTGTTAGAGTTATGACTAGAGGGGGAAAAATGACTCAGGGACCTTTGTATCCTGAGGGACACCCTAAGAGAATTGAGCAAGATTCTCAGCGAACTAATATTGACGCACCTAGTCCTTCTAAGAAGAAGAAAAAGAAAAATGATAGGACTTTGCATGCTTCTAGTGAACCTGTTGTTGACACACCTGAGAATCCCAATGACATTTCTATTTCTGATGCTGGCACACAATCTGGTAATGAACATGAGCCTAGTGATAATGTTAATGATGATGTTCATGTTGATGCTCAACCTAGCAATGACAATGATGTGGAGATTGAACCTGATGTTAACCTTGATAACCCACAATCAAAGAATCAACATTATCATAAGAGAGACTTTGTTGCTAGGAAGCACGGTAAATAAAGAGAACCATGGGTTCAGAAACCCATGCCTTTTCCTCCTAAAGCATCCAAGAAAAAGGATTTTGAGGATTTTGAGCGCTTTGCTGAAATGATTAGACCTATCTTTTTGCGTATGCGTTTGACTGATATGCTTAAAATGAACCCTTACGCTAAATACATGAATGAAATTGTTACTAATAAAATAAAGATACCGGAAGCTGAAATTTCCACCATGCTTGCTAATTATACTTTTAAGGGTGGAATACCAAAGAAACTTGGAGATCCAGGAGTACCAACTATACCATGCCCCATTAAAAGAAACTATGTTAAAACTGCTTTATGTGATCTTGGAGCCGGTGTTAGTGTTATGCCTCTCTCTTTATATCGTAGACTTGATTTGAATAAGTTGACACCTACTGAAATATCTTTGCAAATGGCTGATAAATCAACTGCTATACTTGTCGGTATTTGTGAGGATGTGCCTGTTGTGGTTGCAAATGTTACTATTTTAATGGACTTTGTTATTCTTGATATTCCCGAGGACGATAGTATGTCTATTATTCCTGGAAGACCCTTTTTGAATACTGCAGGGGTTGTTATTGATTGCAACAAAGGCAATGTCACTTTTCATGTTAATGGTAATGAGCATACAGTACACTTTCCGAGGAAACAACCTCAAGTCCATAGTATCAATTCTATTGGAAAAATTTCAACAATCACTATTGGAGGTTTTGAATTTCCTCTTCCTACTGTCAAGAAGAAATATGATATTCTTATTGTTGGGGATGTGCATATCCCCATTGAGGTGACCTAGTGTTATTCGAAATTTCTCCGGTTTCATGTTATTCGAAATGAGTTTGTTAACAAGACCTGATCAACCTTGTTAGTGGATTCCTTTTAATGAGCATGAGATGTATGACCTTAGAAAGCACAACTCTTTGTACCCTCTTTTTACTTTCTGTTATTTATATTAAATAAAGCAAAACTAGTATTTTCTGTCTGTTTTCTGAATTACCCCGAAAATAAAAGTTCTCCAAATGCCCTGAAAATTAAATATGATTTTTCTAGAATATTTGAGAATATCTGGCACTAAGAACACAGCAGGGGGAGCAGCCACATGCCCACGAGGGTGGAGGGCGCGCCCACCCCCTTAGGCGCGCCCCCTTGCCTCGTGGACCCCACGTGGGTCCCCTCCACTTATACTTGCACCCACACACTTCGTCTTTCTCCAGAAAAAATCACTAGCCAGCTCAAACCCAAGTTCTTGCTCATCGTGCTGCCATTTTCGATCTCCTTGCTCAAAGCTCCTCTCACAAAACTGCTTTGGGGGATTGTTCTTTGGTATGTGACTCCTCCAATGGTCCAATTAGTTTTTGATCCAATGCTTTATTTATTGCAAAATTTTGCTGCTTAGGTGACCCTGTTCTTGAGCTTGCATGTCAAATTTATGTGGTAAAAGTAGTTTTAATGCATGATATAGCCTCTAGGAACTTGCAGGAGTAGTTGCTATCAATCTTGTTGAGTTTGGTTCACTTTTATTTTGAGTCACTAAAAATTTCAGAAATTTTTCAGAGGAAGAAATATGTTTAGGAAAATGTACCAAGGTGGTTCCTCAAGGAAACAAGGACCCAGGCCCGCAATACGCGAGCCGGACAATGAACTACCAAGGGAGGCTCAAGTGCGGCCTTGTGAATGGCCGTTAGAGGACTTCATGGTTCGAGCAGGAATCAAGGAGGAATTTGACGCATATGTGCGTAACGCTGATCTTGAGAGCTTCGAGGTAGATAAGTGCCGTCAGTACTACTACCTCACTGATTCCTTTGTGAGAAGGTTTGAATTTACATGATCACGCAATTCTCAAACTTTCCTGTTTCATCTTTATGATAAATCTTATACCATGGACTTACAAGATTTTAATACTGCTTGTAAACTCCCACAGTGGGGTAATGTTAGTGAACCTCGTAAATCCGAATATAAGGATTTTCTTGCTAGTATCACTATGGGGGAATCTAGGGAAAGCACGCAAGCAACCATAGGGAGCATTCATTTTCCTGCTATACATTATTTTGCTCTCTTTATAGGTAGATCCATAAATGGTAAGGATGAGGCATGTCACATGTGTGTTCCAGATCTTAGTGTTCTCAAGAGTGATGTATTAGGAGAAAGACAATATAACTTGGGGGCCATTGTTGCACGTAGGTTGCATAATAACAAAATTAATGGAGATTTCTTTGGTGGAATTTATGCAACCCGTTTAGTTAATTTTCTTGAGGTACCCATACGTGGATATGATATTGAGTTGCCTCCTTCTTATTTAGATTATGATGCTATGGTTCGTCATTAGTTTGTTGAGAGGAACAATCAGTCCCTCCAGTACTGACTAATCTTTAACAGACGACGCACCTATGATGTCGCTCTCCCTGCTCCTACGTTTTTTGACTTTTAGGAAAAAGGAAGATATGTTATAACCAGGGAGGAGCCGGACGAGTACGAGAGAGGACAGAGGTAGACCGCCTCCAAGCTACAGCTCTTTAGGCAGTAGCTGATGCATCTCAGTACGACCCCAGCTTCAACTTCGGATACCCACCAGGCCATCCATGGGCATAGACCAACTTAGGCCAAAAGCCTAAGCTTGGGGCAGTACGTATTTTTCACCGACATTACATTCATGTTCACACACTCATGCCAGTTGTCAGTGCTCATACTTTTTCATTGTGTCATCCATGCTAGGTTATTTTCATTTTCTTGCTTTCATCTTGTGTGTTTGAAAAACCTTAAGAAAAACCAAAAGAATTAGTTATAGCTTTTAGTTAGTTTAATTTTCATGCCTGTAGTAGTAGTAGTAGTAATTGAAAAGAAAACCCAAAAAGATTTCCTGTTCTTCTTTTGCTTGTTGGGAGCTTTCCCGTGTAAATAGTTTTGTTTTATTTCTTTCCTTTGGGGGTCGAGAGGAGAAGACCATAATGAAAATGTTGAGAGTCTCTCTTATGCATTATTGTTAATCTAACAAAGAGCACATATTACCTTGTCCACTCTCTTGAATTGAATGCTTGCAGATTCCAGCTTAGTCCAGTGCACGTGCACTATTATTATTATCCACACTATTCGGTTGTGCAAGTGAAAGGCAATAATGACGATATATGATGAACTGATTGAGATGAGAAAAGATGGTATGAACTCAACCTCTTTTGTTTTTGTAAATATGATTAGTTCATCATTCCTGATTTAGCCTATTATGAATGAAACATGCTTGCAATGACAATTAGATATTATAGTTGCTTATGCCATGCTTAATTAGCTAAGAGTCTATAATGGTTTACCTTGCGTGCCAACATGCTATTAAAATGGTTGTGATGTGGTATGATAGGGTGGTATCCTCCTTTGAACGATTCAAGTGGCTTGACTTTGCACATGTTCACGCATGTAGTTGGAACAAAATCAACATAGCCTCCACGATATTTATGTTCATGGTGAATTATACCCTACTCATGCTTGCATTTAGTGTTGATTAATTTAATGCATGTTCATGACTGTTGTCTCTCTCTAGCTGGTTGCTTCCCAGTCTTTTTCTAGCCTTCACTTGTACTAAGCGGGAATACTGCTTGTGCATCCAATTCCATAAACCCCAAATTTATTCCATATGAGTCCACAATACCTACCTATATACGGTATCTACCCGCTGTTCCAAGTAAATTTGTATGTGCCAAACTCTAAACCTTCAAATAAACATTCTGTTTTGTATGGTCGAATAGCTCATGTATCAACTAGGGCTGTTTGTATCTTCCATGCTAGGAGGGTTATTCTCAAGAGGAGTGGACTTCGCTCCTCATTCATGAGAAAATGGCTGGTCACTGGGATGCCCAGTCCCATGCTCAAATCAAATCAAAATAATTGCAAACAAAACTCCCCCAGGATTGTTGTTAGTTGGAGGCACCCGTTGTTTCGGCCAAGCCAAGGATTGATGCTTGTTGGTGGTAGGGGAGTATAAACTTTACCATTCTGCTTGGGAACCGCCTATAATGTGTGTAGCATGGAAGATATAGAGATCTCTCGGTTGGTATGTTGACAATGAAAGTATACCGCTCAAAATATTATTCATCTCTATTTCAAAATCGAGCTCTGGCACCTCTACAAATCCCTGCTTCCCTCTGCGAAGGGCCTATCCATTTACTTTTATGTTGAGTCATCATCCTCTTATTAAAAAGCACAAGTTGGAGAGCACCGCTGTCATTTGCATGTATTACTGTTAGTTTACATTGAGTATGACTTGACTGGACCTCTTTTACCATGAATTACAATGTCTAGTCAGTACTTAATCTTTAAAGGTGCTATGCATTTATGTGTTGCGGTCTCAGAAAGGGCTAGCGAGGTACTATCTTGTTATATCATATTATGATTGTTTTGAGAAAGTGTTGTCAACCAAGATTTATTATTATTGCTCGCTAGTTTATTATGTCATTGATATGAGTACACATGAGACCTAAATGTTATTGTGAATATGGTTAGTTCATAATCTTTGCTGAAAACTTGAATGCTGGCTTTACATATTTGCAACAATAAGAGCAAACAGAGTTTGTAAAAGTTTTTCTTTATCACTTTCAGTTTATCAACTGAATTGCTTGAGGACAAGCAAAGGTTTAATGTTGGGGGAGTTGATACGTCTCCATCGTATCTACTTTTCCAAACACTTTTGCCTTTGTTTTGGACTCTAACTTGCATGATTTGAATGGATCTAACCGGGACTAACGTTGTTTTCAGCAGAATTGCCATGGTGTTATTTTTGTGCAGAAATAAAAGTTCTCGGAATGACCCGAAAATCAACGGAGATTATTTTTGGAATATGAAAAAATACTGGAAGAAGAATCCACGTCAGGGGGCCCACACCCTATCCACGAGGGTGGGGGGCGCGCATACCCCCCTGGGCGCGCCCCCTGCCTCGTGGGCCCCCTGATGCTCCACCGACGTCCACCTTGACTCCATATATTCACTTTCGGGGAGAAAAAACCCAGAGAGAAGGATTCATCGCATTTTACGATACGGAGCCGCCGCCAAGCCCTAAGCTCTCTCGGGAGGGCTGATCTAGAGTCTGTTCGGGGCTCCCGAGAGGGGAATCTGTTGCCATCATCATCATCAACCTTCCTCCATCACCAATTTCATGATGCTCACCGCCGTGCGTGAGTAATTCCATCGTAGGCTTGCTGGACGGTGATGGGTTGGATGAGATTTATCATGTAATCGAGTTAGTTTTGTTAGGGTTTGATCCCTAGTATCCACTATGTTCTGAGATTCATGTTGCTATGACTTTGCTATGCTTAATGCTTGTCACTAGGGCCTGAGTGCTATGATTTCAGATCTGAACCTATTATGTTTTCATGAATATATGTGAGTTCTTGATCCTATCTTGCAAGTCTATAGTCACCTATCATGTGTTATGATCCGTTAACCCAGAAGTGACAATAATTGGGATACTTACCGGTGATGACCGTAGTTTGAGGAGTTCATGTATTCACTATGTGTTAATGCTTTGGTCCGGTACTCTATTAAAAGGAGGCCTTAATATCCCTTAGTTTCCAATAGGACCCCGCTACCATGGGAGGGTAGAACAAAAGATGGCATGCAAGTTCTTTTCCATAAGCACGTATGACTATATTCGGAATACATGCCTACACTACATTGATGAACTGGAGCTAGATCTGTGTCACCCTATGTTATAACTATTGCATGATTGATCGCATCCGACATAATTCTCCATCACCAATCCAATGCCTACGAGCTTTTCATATATTGATCTTCGCTTATTTACTTTTCTCTTGCTACTGATACAATCACTATAAAACCAAAAATATTACTTTTGCTACCGTTAACACCACTATCATATTACTTTGCTTATAAATACTTTGCTGCAGATATTAAGTTCCCAGGTGTGGTTGAATTGACAACTTAGCTACTAATATTTGAGAATATTCTTTGGCTCCCCTTGTGTCGAATAAATAAATTTGGGTTGAATACTCTACCCTCGAAAACTGTTGCGATCCCCTATACTTGTGGGTTATCATAAGGCGTAAGTCGTCCACCAATGATTCGACATGCTTAGTTTTGATGACTACATCATCTACATATGCTTCAACTGTCTTGCCGATTTGCTTTTCCAGGCACGTTTGAATCATGCGTTGGTATGTGGCGCCAGCATTTTTGAGCCCAAAGGGCATGATGTTGAAGCAGAAGGGCCCGTATGGGGTGATGAATGCTGTTGCGGCTTGATAGGATTCCTTCATTTTGATTTGATGATATCCGGAATATGCGTCGAGGGAGCACAGTGAGTCGTGCCTTGCTATTGCATCAATAATCTGGTCGATGCGGGGTAGTGGGAAGGGATCCTTAGGGTAGGCTTTGTTAAGGTCCTTGAAGTCGACACACAAGCGCCAGGATTTATCCTTCTCTGGCACCATGGCCAGGTTTGCTAGCCAATCTGGATGTTTGATCTCTCTGATAAACCCGGCTTCTTGTAGCTTGGCTAGCTCCTCCCCCATAGCCTGTCGCTTGGGTTCAGAAAATCACCGCAACGTTTGCTTGACTGGCTTGTATCCCTTCAGTATGTTGAGACTATGTTCGGCCAGCACGATTGGGATTCCCGGCATATCCGAGGGGTGCTAGGTGAAGATGTCCCAGTTCTCGTGCAAGAACGCATGCAATGCAGCGTCAACCGCCGGATCCAGTTGTGCCCCAATAGAAGTTGTCTTCTTGGGGTCCGTCGGGTGAACTTGAAATTTGACTATCTCGTTTGCTGGCTTGAAAGAAGTGGATTTAGGCCTTTTATCAAGAATTACGTCGTCTCTATCCACCGTGGAACGTAGAGCAATGAGCTCCTCGGCCGCCAGGGCTTCGCTCAGTGCATCGAGGGCTGGGGATGTAGTTTTGTTTTCAGCGCGGAGTGCTATGTCCAGATCACTGGAGATAGTAATAACACCGTTGGGCCCGGGCATTTTGAGCTTCATGTACCCATAATGAGGTATGGATTGAAAGATGGTGAATGCGTCTTGCCCTAGCAGGGCATGATATCCGCTGTTGAAATGGGCCACCTGGAAGATTATCTCTTCAGATCTATAATTCTCTGGTGTGCCGAATACCACATCTAGTTTAATTTTCCCTGAGCATCTTGCTTCCCGACTGGGGATGATTCCTCGAAAGGATGTATTGCTTTGCTCAATGCGACTCATGTCCATATGCATTTTATTGAGCGTGTCTTCATAGATGAGGTTCAGTCCGCTGCCGCCGTCCATCAGCACTTCAGTGAGGAGAAAGCCGTCTACAATTGGGTTTAGAACCAAAGCGGCTGGTGCTCAGACTGATCGGGCCCTTGGCTCATCATTGGCATTGAAGGTTATGGCCATATCATTCCAAGGATTTATTGTGGCTACGTGATTGACTTCGGCGAGGTCGCGGAGCGCTGTTTTGTGCCAGTTTTTTGAAGAAACGGTCTCAAAGACCGTAAACATGCCAAGGTCATTATCCTCGGGGGAATGCCCTATCGGAGTAGTGTTGGTGAGGATAGCCTCCCCGCTTTTAGCCACCTGCTGGAGTATCCAACGTGCCCCAAGGTTATGAGTTGGCTCGGAATTTGGCACCACGTGTATCTGACAGGGCATGTCGAGCCATCCATCAAGGACGGTTCTGTGTCCTGGTAAGGGCTGAATTGCTCTTTTCGTGGAAGAATGATCAGGTGCCCCGTAAGGGTGCATCCTTTTTGTTCGGCCGGTGGGTGGCTTAATGGCCAATGGCTCCCACCGAGCTGTCTGGGCTTTCCAGGCGCTTTCCATTGCGCAATATTTCTATACTATGTGTGCCAAATCTGTAAAGTGAAGAATGCGACGCTGACTGAGGGCGTTGAGGATGCCCTCGTCCATACAATTGCGGCAAAAGACTGATACCGCATCGTTGTAGCAACAATCATTGATCTTGTTTTTAACAAGTAGGAATCTAGCCCAAAAGTGATGGACAGTTTCCGGAGGTTGCTATCATATATACATTAAATCGCATATATCCGGGGTGGATAATTGCTTGGAGAGTAATTATTCTGGTGGGTGGGTGGGCTTGAATCCAAACCTTGACCCATTGTGGAATCCAGATTTTGAAAATTTTCTGAGATCATTAGCCCAGGGCCCGAAGTGTCCAGGGGGTTTTTAGACTCAGTGCCGGACTCTATGTTCGGGAGACAGGTAGTCCCTTCTCAAAGATGAGTGTCCGGCTCATAGGGCTCGGAGATCCGAAAATAGTTTGTTTTTAGCATAGGAGGAGCGGTGTCCTCAACTTGTTCTTCCACAACAGTCACTAGGTGGGTGACAGGTGGAGACCTAATTTCCCTCTGATCGGGTTTAAGCCCAATTAGGTCATAATCCGTTGCGACCCCCAGGACGGCAATGCGATCTAGCAGTCCGTTTAAAGACAAGACAACTACCGGATCCATCTTATCGACGCCTTCGGGGTTGATGCGGAGATGATTTTTGGCAATCCGAGGGACCACCTTGGGCTTGATGGTCGGGCGGGCACCTATGGAGAAATTGCCGAACTGGAGGATCTACCCAGGAGCTAGGGCTTGTCCAGAGGTGATTTCGTTGTTAATGACGAGGCGAGCCATCGATCCTTCTATCGACAACACGAAGGAACTCTCAATGAAAGCACCAATGTCGGTGTCAAAACTGGTAGATCTCGGGTAGGGGGTCCTGAACTGTGCGTCTAAGGATCGAAGGTAACAGGAGGCAGGGACACGATGTTTACCCAAGTTCAGGCCCTCTTGATGGAGGTAAAACCCTACGTCCTGCTTGATTGACTTTGACGAGTATAGGGGTTACAAGAGTTGATCTACCACGAGATCATAATGCCTAAACCCTAGATGTCTAGCCTATATGATTATGACTGCCTCTACGGACTAAACCCTCAGGTTTATATAGACACAGGAGGGGGCTAGGGTTTGTACAAGGTCGGTTTACAGGGGAAGGAAACCATACATCCGGACGTCAAGCTTGCCACACACGCAAAGGAGAGTCCTGTTCGGACACAGGGGGAAGTATTCTATCTTGTATCTTCACAGCCTAGCTGTGCGGCCCACGTCATGAGTATCGGACGCCTGGGGACCCCCTAATCCAGGACTCCCTCGGGGGGGTGCCCGAAACCCCTTCCGGTGACCCGATATGTACCCGGTACCCCCGGAACACTTCCGGTGTGCGAATATCATTGTCATATATATATCTTTACCTCTCGACCATTTCAAGACTCCTCGTCATGTCCGTGATCTCATTTGGGACTCCGAACAATATTCGGTCACCAAATCACATAACTCATATAATACAAAATCGTCATCGAACGTTAAGCGTGCGGACCCTACGGGTTCGAGAACTACGTAGACATGATGGAGACACCTCTCCGATCAATAACCAACATCGGATCCTAGATGCTCATATTGGTTCCTACATATTCTACGAAGATCTTTATCGGTCGTACCGTAATGACAACATACATTATTCCCTTTGTCATCGTTACGTTACTTTCCCGAGATTCGATCATCGGTATCTACATACCTAGTTCAATCTTGTTACCGAAAAGTCTCTTTACTTGCTTCGTAATACATCATCCCGCAACTAACTCATTAGTCACATTGCTTGCAAGGCTTATTATGATGTGCATTACCGAGAGGGCCCAGAGATACTCGGAGTGATAAATCCTAAACTTGATCTATGCCAACCCAACAAACACCTTCGGAGCTACCTGTAGGGCATCTTTATAATCACCCAGTTATGTTGCGATGTTTGATAGCACACAAGGCATTCCTCCGGTATCTGGGAGTTGCATAATCTCATAGTCAAAGGAATATGTATATGACATTAAGAAAGCAATAGCAATAAAACTGAACGGTCAATATGCTAAGCTAATGGATGGGTCTTGTCTATCACATCATTCTCGTAATGATGTGATCCCGTTCATCAAATGACAACATATTTCTATGGTTAGGAAACTTAATCATCTTTGATTAACGAGCTAGTCTAGTAGAGGCTTACTAGGGACACGGTGTTTTGTCTATGTATCCACACATGTATCAAGTTTCCGGTTAATACAATTCTAGCATGAATAATAAACATTTTTCATGATATAAGGAAATATAAAATAAAAACTTTATTATTGCCTCTAGGGCATATTTCCTTCAATTTGCTCCAGTGTTTTTCATATATTCCAAAACAATTCTCCAGAATAGGTGACCCCGATGTAGCTTTTTCAGGCCCAGAATTCTAGTTGCCGACATTCTTCGTCTTTGTGTAAACCTTGCATATTATGAGAGAAAAGGAATTAAAATTACTCCATAAAACATTATTATGCATAAAACATTATAAATAACAGCATGAAAACATGATGGAAAATTGACGTATCATAACGTTGCCCGCAATAATCAATGGCTAGACTCGATAGGCAAGTGACGCAAAATGGCTATGGGTTATCAATGCAATGACAAGGGGGAATATATGAGAGTGTCGTCGAGGTTATCACCCTTGCTTACAATTGATGGTGTCAAAATGCTGAAGTGCTTGTTGTCAATGACGAGTTCGTGGCGGAGATGAGTGGTGGTGATGTCGGTGTCGAACAGTCCCTAAGTAGCCAAAACATGTTAGGACACGAAAACCACAACTCAAATTCTCAAAGAACAAAACATGTCAAAATTGGTAGCGGGTAAGCGATGGTGGTTGCGGAAAGCGATGGTGGTATGTGGAAGTGAAGGTGGAAACCCGGTCAAAATTAGCGAAAGTTAGGCGAAAGAGAAGTGGTGGAGGGAGTGTTGCCGCGGGTGACCGGATGTCCAGGTTTGTGGGTCGGATGTCCAGGGACACGGGCCGGTGATGACCCACAAGTATATGGGATCAAGTGTAGCTCTTTTCGATAAGTAAGAGTCTCGAATCCAACGAGGAGCAGAAGGAAATGACAAGTGGTTTTCAGCAAGGTAATTTCTGCAAGTGCTGAAATTGTAAGTAACAGAGTAGTTTGATAGAAAGATATTTTGTAACGCTCCTCTCCTTATTTTTTCTAGGTCAAAATGACTTATATACCAGAAGATGGGCACCGGAGGCGGGCCTAGGTGAGCACAACCCACCAGGGCACGCCTGGTCTCCCTGGCACGCCCAGGTGGGTTGTGGCCACCTGGTGGGCCCCCTATGGTACTTATTTGCTCCAATATTATTCATATATTCCATAAACATTCCCCGTAAAGTTTCAGCTTGTTTGGAGTTGTGCATAATAGGTAGCCTGGCGTAACTTTTCCAGGTCCAAATTTCCAACTGCCGGAATTCTCCCTCTTTGTTAGTACCTTGCAAATTATGAGAGAAGGCATTAGAATTACTCCAAAAATCATTATTATGCATAAAAACATCATAAATAACAGTAGGAAAACATGATGCAAAATGGACATATCAGCCGGATGTTCGAGCTCCAAAATCCTGGACGAACTCGGTGGATCTTGAGGGAAAAAGAAAAATTTTGGGGCAAAATTCATGGAATTTCGTGGATGGAATTGGGGAAAAAGTTATGGGAAGGTAGATTTACGAGTAACACGTCATATCCATGGATCAAATGCAACAAAACATCATCACACCAACAAATCACAAAAAATTGGGAGAGCTAATTTTGTGGGGATTTTCAAAATTGGGACAAAATTAAAGCAAAATTAGGCTAGAAAACAAAGGGAGAGACTCTAAAATCACGATCAACGTGGCTCACGATACCATAGATGATTTAGGGAGGAACCCTAGGGCCGATCTTTCATGATTTGGAGGGGGATTCCCAAAGAACACGAGGAACACACAAGACGGAAAATGAGAGGGAACACTCAAATCAACGAGATTCGATTACACATGTGGTAGATCGAAGTACACAAAGAGAGATACACGATCGAAACCCAAGAAA
Organism: Triticum aestivum; assembly: GCF_018294505.1. Classification (NCBI taxonomy): domain Eukaryota; kingdom Viridiplantae; phylum Streptophyta; class Magnoliopsida; order Poales; family Poaceae; genus Triticum; species Triticum aestivum. The sequence goes on along the minus strand of NC_057803.1, from coordinate 268,525,937 downwards.
GGACGATACAAATGGTAGCTAGTTCATCGCAATCCGTGAGGACGGAAGTCTTGCATCCAAGAGGGGGACCTTCTCCTTGAGGAGGTCTTGAATCCACTTGGGGGATCTTCTCCTTGAGGAAGCCTTGGTCTCCAAACGAGTAGAGGTAAGTGGATGCGCAAATCTCTATCTCTAAGATTAGCTATCACAAAGTTAACCCTAAAATGTAGGTGAAGGGGGAGTATATATAGTCTAGGGGGTGAAGGGATACATGGGCTTCGGCCCTTTAGTGTGCGGAGATAGATGGGGCCGGATGTCAAGGCCCGGTGTGGACGGGTGTCAGCTGCGTTCTGTGATAGACGGAGCGGATTTCTGGGCTAACGCCGGATGTGCGGCCAGTCATGCCGAATGTCCGGGGCCAGGACGAATGTCCGGACCCTATAGCCTTGGCTGATGGCCTTCGGCTGGGCTTCACATTCCAGGGGCCGGATGTCCGGATCTTGGGGCCGGATGTCTGGGTCCTGGAGACTTCTCCAGTTCTTTCCATTGGTTCTCTTCATCGATGCACTTGGGGACTTTGTCGGCGTTCTGGGAATGGGGGTCTCCAGACTTGCCTGCCTGCAGCCCATAGCGTGGCTCCTCCAGCGGCCCCGTACGGCCCATCTTCACCAGCAAACACCCAAGACCCTCACGAGGGGCAAGCCATGCGAGGCGGACGATGCAAGACCTCCTCAGGGGCGGCCTCACCAGACTGGCTCGCGAGGGGCGAAGAGATCAAGGCAAGGCGAACCTCGCGAGGTTCCAATGATGTAAGCCATGATGATCAAGACCAGGTGGGCGCCAGCGAGCACAGTGTCCTCGTTCCCTCTATGGTGTTAAGGAGGCAAGCACAGATGAGGAGTTCCGAGGCTTTAGGCAAAGGTTTCCATATCAGTGCAACAAGACCAAGACCAGCAGGACGATAGGACGGAGGTCACCATGGAGCCCAAGACGGCGTCACCACTAGAGTCTTTGGCAGGCGAAGACTACTTTTGTGAGGATAGCTTGTACTAGTTGCCCCCCTCAAATTAGCCGTTGTGGGATCCCTTCCCGCTCAATATTTGGGAAGAGGACCAGGGCCTCTATAATTAGGACTACCCACCACCATAGCTAGGGATCGGATCTTGGGTCGAGGCATCTCATCTTGGATCGGAGCCATTCCATCCTAAGCCTCACACAAGTTCACCAAGCACAAGAACACCTCTCCTCAGGAGGCTGTTCTTCCCTTGTAACTGTTCATCCTCAGCCCAAGAGGCAATCCATCACACCACACTGGAGTAGGGTATTACACCACAATGGTGGCCCTAACCAGTATAAATCTAGTGTCTCATGTTCTTTGGGTTCATCAAGCTAGGCTGTGAGATCATTGAGTATGCGAGTTAGAGAGGGGGGAGATCTTCGTGCGCACCCCAGTGTTCAAACCTCAAGGGTTTTGCCGGAACCCGAAATCCGACATTTGGCGAGCCAGGTAGGGGTGCGCCGAAGCCTTCTTCTTCGTCGATCCACACTTTGTCACTCCACCAAGCTCATGGCCGACGCTCGCTGCCTGTGTCGCTCAGACGGCCCCAGTAGGCAGGCCTCCCTGTCATTCTCCGTCACCCGCCGCCAACGCCATCACTGGTCGGGCGGTAGACGAGCAGCAAGCTTCTGCGCTGCATCCCTCTGTGCGGCGAGATGGTCGCACCGCCACCCCGTCGCTGACTCCGGTCATCTCATCATCTCACGCTTGCTGCGCCCCCACGGACGCGCAGGCCGTGCTGCTCATGGCACGCGAGCTCCTGTGCTACCGCCCGATCAACAACCTCTACGAGGACTGATTGGACCGCATCGTCGAGCTCGTCAGCGCCGCGAGGGGCTCTTCAGCGCCATCCCTCTCGCTGCCTCGCCCGCCCCGGCTGCGAGCGATGTGGCTCACGGAGCGCCTCCACCCCCTCAGCACCAAGATGGCGCCCTCGCGCCGAGATGTGTGGCTCGGGAGCGCCTCAGCCTCCCCCGTGTCAAGATGGCGTTCTCACTCCAAGATGCGCGGCCCAGCGGCGTGATCCTCTACGCCGTGCACAAAGAAAGAAGCTGCCAAGAGATTCCACGTGTACAAGGAAACGCTCCACCACTCCCAGCTGCGCTGCACCAGGATTGCTTGCTGCGATAGGGCCATGTGTCGCGTGCCGCGGCGGCGTAGGGGCACCACAACCAAGCTCTACCTCCATGACGGGCTGCGGTGGCCACGGCCGGCTACCGCGCCTTCACTCCCAAGTTGTGTAGCATCGTCTGGCTGGGTAAGTTCAAGCCAGATCTGCCCCCTTGCTACGACGGCACCCCCAACCCTGCGGAGTTTCTGCAGCTCTACGAGCTGAGCATCGAAGCAGCCAATGACGATGAAAAAGTCATGGCGAACTGGTTTCCCATGGCTCTCAAGGATGGTGCCCGCTCATGCCTCTTGAACCTGCCTCTAGGCTCGATTTCCTCCTAGGACGAGATGCGCGACCACTTCATTGCCAACTTCCAGGGCACTCGCGACCGCCTCCCGGTCACGGGGGACCTACGCTGCATCAAGCAACAAACGGGAGAAACCCTGTAGAAGAACATCCAACGCTTCAACAGCGCGCGAATCAAGATCCCCAAGGTAACGGACGAGGCCATCATCTTCGCGTTCTCCGACGGTGTCCGCGACGTCAAGATGAAGGAGGAGCTCGCCATCCATGAAGAATTGTGAAACGACCTTGGAGCTGTTCAACATTGTGACCAAGTGTGCAAGAGCTGTGGAGGGGCACCTCTCCCTCCTCGGGCTCCCTGTTGCGGATCCAGAGGACAAGAAGGCCAAGGTCAAGGATGTGAAGCGCAAGGGAGTGGCTGTGCTTGTAGAAGAACCAGACACCAAGCGCGGCTGAGATCTTCCCGAGTCATCCAAGGGCAGCCGTACATTCTGCGCCTTCCACAACATGCGCACGCACAACACTAATGACTTCCAAGAGCTCGAGGCCATTCTAGATGGATGCATCGGTCGATGCCCCGAGCGCAACGACCGGGGCTACGACCGAGGAGGTGGACATGGTGGAGTACGTTGGGACGACCGTGGCCCCCGCCAAGAGTGGTGTGACCAGCCTCGCGAGGATTGTTGGAAGGACCAACCTCATGAGGGTGCCTAGAGGGACCAGCCTCGTGAGGACCGTCCTCAGGGCAACCCTAGTCTCCCTGCGCTGCTGCCGCGAAGAATGAACGGCGACCATCAATGGGACAAGGGGGCTAGGGGCTTCCAAGAGCCACGAGCTATCGCTTGTATCTTGGGTGGAGCTCAAGCCCCAGCCTCTCAGTGAGTCTTCAAGCAGTTTGCTCGCGAAGTGAACGCAGTCCTCCGCAAGCTCGAAGCCACGCGCGCGCTCAAATGGTCCAAGTACGCAACAAAGGCCGACGTTCTCCCAATGCTCTGTTCACCCGTCATCAGCAATGTCCAAGTCACCAAGACCCTCATTGACGGCGGTGCAGGGCTCAATGTCCTGTCCGTCGAGACCTTCGACAGCCTTCAAGTGCCATATGATCAGCTTCAGCCTACCAAGCCTTTCTCATGAGTGACTGACGTCTCTACCACCCTGATAGGGCAGGTTCGCCTCCCTGTCACCTTCGGTCAGCACGACAACTACCACACCGAGCTCATCGACTTTGACGTCGCCCACATCCGTCTGTCGTACAATGCCATCCTTGGGTACCCGGCGCTGGCCAAATTCATGGCAGTCACCCACCCTGGCTACAACATCCTCAAGATGCCCGGAAGCGGCGGAATCATCACTGTCCACTATGAAGAAAGAGACGCGGTGTGGTCCCTCGAGCGCGCCTTCCAAGCTGCATCAATCGAAGACCCCGATAGCAATGCAGCGTAGTACCCTCCCGAGGCCAACCCCAAGAAGAAGAAGCAGCTGCTCCACACTAGACCTTAAGGGAGCGGCACCTCCTGCGGCACCACTTCAGGATCTACGCCCACGCCTAGGGCGCCTCTCTCCCTCGCCTAGGGAGGCACGCCCGGCGCCATCCTCGGGCAGGGCTCAGGGGTTCTCTTCTGGAGGTCCTCAGACCTGGCCAGCATCGCGAGGGAGGCGCTCGTGCACCACGTGGAGGCGTGCTTCGCGACACGTTTCCCTTAGGAGGACGCCGGGCGAGGAGCGCCTTGCGCTCAGGAGTTCATCACCAAGGCATCTTAGGAGCTTCACGAAGCAAGAGCAATACGCGGCAACCGCCACCCTCCTGGCGTTGCTCCCCACACAGGCGAGGGTGGTGAGCTGCGCATCTGCGTCGACATCCCAGGGCTCAACCGGGCCACATCTCAAGAGCGCTTCTGGCCTTCGCGTACAGGCCGGTGTGAGGGCCTGCCTCACATCTACGTTCGCATGCCGCTCGGCCTGCCGAGCGTGGCTGCCGCCTTCCAGCGCAACCTGCAGAGCGTCATGGCGGGTCAGGAGGACATGCATCACGTAGTCCTGGCGGAGATGTAAACGACCCCCCGGAGGCCACCTAAGCCTCCAGAGCCTCCTAAGGCTAAGGGCCTCGGTAGCTCGTGAGAAGCAACTTCTTCACTACACGTCTTCAGCTACCCGACACTCCTTCGACAACCAAACTAGGTGACATCTTTCCAAGTTCGTTTAGCTAGGAGCGCCCCCTGGGCTGCATCATACCCAGGCCGCATGGGTCCGTCCCTGCGACATGTATCTGCTTGCATCTTCAGTTCACTCTGCTGGGAGCGCCCCTCGGGCAACATTAACCCCAGGTTGCTCGGGTCCAACCCAGTGACATGTATCGTTCTCGCATTTACCTAAGCTAGTTGATTTTCACGCATAATCTACCTATGGATATCACCTGCTCGATTGTCACCTACCATGGGAGCCGTGCGCCGATTGCCTTTCTTCAGGATCCTTCGCATTAGAAGGCTAGGCACGACGTCTGTGCTCGGGCCCGTCCCTGCAGCGTTGATAAATCCAACGGCCGAGATCTGTCTGGTGGGTCGGCCCCGTTCATGTCACCTCCTGGGGTCGTTGGCGCTTGGCCTTCTCGTGCGATAGCCTCAGTATATCCACTCGGCATGGGTTGTCTAACCATCTCGCAGGAACGCCACAACCATCTACCAGGTGCAACCCGCCTTGAGGTAGGGCCTCGTGAGTCCCGCGCTGGCTCACGAGTGGCCAGATACACCTCACCTAACCCTGTCGTGCAAGCCACATGCCAGGGCGGGGCTGTACACGCCCCGGGGGCTCTCCGAAGTTGGGAGTCCCCTCCCACAAGCCAGCAATGGACGGGCGATCACCGCGGCGATTTGTTCCCCTCCTCGCGCTGACCTGCAGGAACTTTTTGAGGACTACAACAGGCGGTACCGTAGACTCTCTCTCTTCTCCCATGCAATTCACTTGCGCGTTAAAAGGGGGCCCCTGAGCATCGCAACTCAGGAGCTCTTACTGGCTCTCTAGCCCTCACCCCTTGGCCTTGACCACGACATCGCGACCTGGCATACCAGCAGCGGCTGAGCTCGCTCGAGGGCCGGGACCTGAGGACGTAGAGCACCAGGAAGAACATGGAGAAGAGGGGGAGGCCCGCATGGGCCTAACCTAGCTACCCAGCAGCGGTCGACACCCAAGTCTGGTGTGGCGCGGGAAGCCTTCTCCAGAACGCCAAGATAAGTCTTGTACCTGGACCGATCCAGCACTACGACATAAGATTCTCGCCTTTTCACTCCTGTGCTGCAGCAACATCGCCTCCCTTTCCCATCCTAAGGTAGCTGCTTGCGCGCTAAAGGGTACCTCTTGAGCATCGCGCCTCAAGAGCTCTTACTGGACCTTGGTCCACTCACCTCCTGGCCTTGACCACGGCATCGCGACCTGGCATACCAGCGACGGCTCCAGCCTGCCTGGGGACCGGGACCTGTCAGCGTAGAGCACCAAGCTGCTGCGGGATTGGAAAGGGGGAGACCGAGCCTCAGCAGGACATGTGCTTGCAAATTTTCACAATAAGGATAATATCAACAAAAGGCATTACATACGCTTTACACACCCCCGTGGGGTCCGTTTCGATCCCTCGCAGGGAACAAAAGGAAGGGAATTCCTACACTACAAAAAAATACACTTCCGTGATGATACGTGTTTGTCACAGTAGGTCGCGTTTTTTGTCATGCATGTACATCCATGACAAATTTATGACAGAATCAAGATAGTCATACCAAAATTATCATCACGGAAATGTTCACTTCCATGACGATAAATCACGCGTCACAGAAGTGCTGTCGTCAAGGGTGACCGACACGTGGCATCCACCGTAACGGAACACCATTAAGCTATCGGGTCGGGTTTTGGATCCGATAACCCGTTAACAGCCCCGACAAATGGGGATTTTCTACGTGTAAAATCATCATTGGCTAGAGGAAACACGTGTCGGCTCATCGTTGGGACAGATGTCATCCACTCACTGGACAGAAGGCGCCTATGATACGTCGACACGTGGCACGGCCCAACAGTGGCCCATTCCTATGAAAAGGCCAGCCCGTTTGACTTGGTTAAAAGCTGGCGGGCCGGCCCATGGAAAGCCTATTAACGGCATGTTCGCATATAGCCCATTTACAGCCCGCTAATCGAAGGCCCGTTACGCCATATCCGAATTAGGCCCAGTAGCGTCATCTAGGCCATCCAATATGATTCCAACCCGTTTTCACTTCTGGCCCATGTATAGCCCATGACGTCTTTCGGCCCATATGAGGCCCTTGGTAACTCTTGCCCCATTAGCGGCCCGTGCTGAAACTGGCCCGTAATGAACAGTGTATTACTTTACACCCATTAACGGCCCATGGTGAAACTGGCCCGTAATGAACAGTGTATCACTTTATACCCATTAACGGCCCGTTATTCTGTTGGGCTGTTTCCATCCCAAGTTAACTTTCGGCCTTCTAAGGGCCCATTTATTCTTGGGCTCATTTGCAGCATTCGGTTACTTATGGCCCGTTACTGTCATTTTCTGCTTGTGGGCCAAATTCAGCCCGTCGTTACAGTTGGCCCGTTTGTGGACCATTAGTCTGTTGGGCCATTTTCCTAGCATCACCAAATACGGCCTATTAACGACCCGTTATGGTCAGCCCATAAAACATACGATTTCCATTAAAGGCCCGTCTACGGCCCATTAAAGGCCCGTACAAGACCCATAAATGAGTCGGCGGCCCATGGATCCTACGAGACGTAGAAGGCCCATGGATCCGACGACCCGTGAAGGGCCATGGTCGGGCGAGTTGGCCCCCGTTTGAACGTTATAGCATATTCAAAGAATTATCCTACTGAATACTATCACCTCTAAAAAGCATACACTATACAACAAAGAGATCAAGGCATATAAAGGTAGAATAATCATACACTATACAATAAAGAAATTACAGCCGATTATACCCACTGGGCATTATGGTTCGGCACAGGTGATAATAAAGCATACACAAACAGCAAATTACATACAGTAGGCAAATATAGCTCATACATCATGGTCGCGCATCAACTTAACTCCATTTGAACTATAATCTCTTCAGAAAATAGGATTGGCCGGATTCAGATAGCACAAATTTCAGTCTGCAAAATCTCCAATTCCTTCATGGTTACCTCAGTGTCTTGTTTCAATTTTTTGACTCATGCATCTAATACCTGCATGTCCAGTCTCAACTTGTTTGTTATACATTGACAATCATGTACACGTTGTCTTTCCACCTCTAGTTGATGCTCGAGAACATCAGCACATTCCAATTCCAATCCATAATCATTCGGTAACGGCCATGTCGCACTGCTCGCAGATCTTTGTGTTGATGTCACTTCATCCTGAAATGTTTCTGTAGGTATGCATGACTAGGGCAAAAATATAGTTACAACAGTGATGCGAACAAGACACTATTTTGTACTACATGGCAAAACAGGACTAACAATAATGTTACACGTCACTTTCAAAAAAAATGTTACACATCATGAAGCATAAGCAGGTGATATTTTAAAAATTATAAAAAAGATAGTCTGTGCAGCCTGCATACAGAAATCCCTCTTAGCTCACCAGAGGAGCATGATGTTGGGGCCCAATCGAAAACATAGACAAGTTACAAATTTAGACAACACGTTGCGTATAAGTAAGCAAGCAGTTGGCCATTCTGTGCCTCAATTAAAGTCTTAGGGAGCATAATGAACAGCAGAGGGTTTCATACAAACATACTACAGCAGGCAAAACTATGCAATCATTAGCGTAGTATAAACTAGATTGTGAGCCTCATGCAATAATAGTTGGTTAATAGACTTCAAAGCTTCAGGCACACTTCGGCAGAGTAATTAAATGGTAAGGCCTTTAATTATGTCAACTAATAGTGATACAAGTACCGAACATCAGGCATGATTATTTGGGCATCTCATTAACTGAGGACAAATAAAGCAATTGAAAAGAGAAAATTAACTATGCCTGAAACAAACAAGGAATTGAACTGTTGAGTTGCATACAGTGACTTACCTTAGCAGGTTGAAGAGGCTCAGCGCAGCTCCTACTTCTCTTGCAAGGCTCCTTCCTAACATCTTGTACTTGGAAATCCTCAATCTTATCTTCATTGCACCCCCTCTGCAAGGTGACACAAACTAGTTACTCGTCTCCTTGGAAGATAAATATGCATACTTTCCAGTCTGTGAACACAAAAGGATGAGATTATAACAAAACAACACCACATAATGAAACATGCCGCATCTCTTGCACTTGCACACAATGAAATGAGCATTTACTATGTCTGCACTATGTAAAAACTAGGCATACCTTCGAACTAGATCTCCAGGTACTCTTGGAGAGCCTACTGTAGTGTACAGCCAAACCTTTATGTCACCTATGAGTTAGACAAGGCCCCACTACAGCAGCCCTTAGTGTTTAAATCGTTGACAAGCTCTGTTAGAGTGTTAGGTCAAGAACAACAAGTAATCAAAGCAAACAGTCCTAGTATGGCTGGCTGATGCAAACAAGCAATTGAACAGATGTGTGAGCAAATCTTACATATCAAGAAAAGAAGCAAAGAAGGAGGCTTAAAGACCATCACTTGACTGACCAGATTTAAGGGGCATTTAAACATCATGTGCAACGTATGAACTAACATAAACATTGCATATTCCAGATTCTACAATGGAATGCACATGTATTAGGTTATGCCATGTATGATGATGCCTAAATGTACAGATAGCAGGCAGGAGTGATTCATCATTGCACGCACAATTGAATTGCAGGTTAAGGGCCAGCTCGATTCCGCCTTTTTAGGGCATATTGTCAAAATAAGCCATAAAAGATGTAAAGAAGTCATTTTTGAGTCATTGGCTTGGGCTTAACTAATTTCGCTTTGGAGGGGGGTGTTTCGGGTAGAACCTCACTAAAAATTGAAGGGAAGGGGAATAGTGAAATGACTCTGTTGTCTGCCTATATTACACTCAAAATGCAATTGCTGACGCCCGTGTCACACCTGACCCTCAAGTAAAAACAAACACGCAACCATTCATTGCCCTGCCCACTTGCATCTCCTCTCCCCTTTCCGTCTACCTCGATCCCCTGCCTGCAGCACTACGGTTCCTCCAGCGAGCCATCGCCACTTGTCCCATCTGGCCTGGTCCTCGACGATGCTATGTCCAGCTAGGCTACATGGCCGGCGGGTAGGGGCAAATCTCCCTGGCTGCTCCTCCCTCTGGCGCCGCCCCTCATTCTCATGGTCTCCAGCAGCTGCTCCACTGTGGTCCGTCCAACGCACTACTTCGGCAGGCGCTGCACAACTACGGCTGTTGCCACACTGCGGCAGAAGGCACCTTATTCCCCCTCCCCTCCTCCCAGGCCATGGCCTTGAGGTGCTGTTGAAGGATGAGCTCATCCAACAAGGTGAGGATCTCCTCTTATTTTTTGCTAAATTTTCATTCTGATCCACTATACAATGAATTGCTATGAGCTGCTTCTGCTGCTGCTATATGATGCATTGCTATGAGCTGCTCCTGTTGCTGCTATATGATGAATTGCTATGAGCTTCTGCTGTATGATGAGTTGCTATGAGCTGCTACTGCTGCTATATGATGAATTGCTATGAGCTGCTACTGCTGCTATATGATGAGTTGCTACAAGCTACTCTTGCTACTGCTATATGATGAATTGCTATGAGCTGCTCTTGCTGCTTGCATATGATGAATTGCTATTCGCTGCTGCTAGTATATGATAAATTGCAGACTGCTGCTGCTGTATGATGAGTTCCTATGAGCTGCTGCTGCTATATGATGCTTTCAGGTGGTGCTGCTATACGATAATAACCGGCCACTTGGACCATCAAATTTCAATAAATAATTGTTCTTCATTTAAATGTGGGTCATGTGTTCTTTGTTTAAATTAGGCAATGGGATCTCTATGGAAAACATTGACCAAAGTAGATTGTGCCAAGTAGATGGTATCTTTGTATTTGCATTTTGAGCAAATAGTGATGGTCTGTTTTCCTATCATGTTAATTACTGCACTGGGTTCAATTTGTGATGTTTGCAAGTCAAATTAATTTCCATATGGGCAGCAAAATGAAAAAATATAATGCAATCTAGCCTTTCCACTGATCATACCAAAGATAAGCTGAAAACGCAATGAAAAGAACTGGCTGGCTTATTAAATGGAGCTTATATTCATAGGTGCTTATTTTCTTAGGATAACTCGTCATAACTGTCCCTAAGAAACTTGGGTAATAGAACTGGCATACAAATAACTTGTCATGATGATTGCAATGGAGGAGTGACGTACCATAGCACACTGTATAGGCTCACCACTGCCTCTCCTTTTTTTGTGATGTTCCATGAAATTGCCACATACATCTTGTACTTTTTCATTGTGTAACCCTATCTGCAAGTCGACATGGCTAATTTCAGACATCTCTACATGATACAACATTGCATATCCCTTGCGCATATTTAAACCACCAATTAAGGATTGTGTGTGTACCATAAACTAGCCATGACTCTGTATGCTGGACTAGCAGGCACTCTAAAGGAGGTTAATGTAGTGCACTGGAATTCCTACATGCCACCTATTTTGTGTAATATATTGCCCCTGTTCCTAAATATATGTCTTTGTAGAGATTCCAGTATGGACCACATACATATGTATATAGATGCATTTTTGAGTGTAGATTCACTCATTTTGCTCCGTATGTAGAGTGGAATCTCTACAAAGACTTATATTTAGGAACGGAGGTACGAGGTAGTATGTATCATCTATGCCATCTACATATCTAATTTAGCAGCCAGTAGTAGAAACAATTGTCTGCGCATAGGGATTACTGGTCAAAAATCCTAGCAAAGCACGCTGGTAGGCACAAAACAATACAAGAGAGAGAGAGAGACGCTTACAAGATCATAGCAATGCCTCAGTCCAGAATCTTGGTTGGCCAAGCTATTAGATCTAGAAGAAAAATCGTCCTTGTAGTTTTTGCCAGCTGCATAATAGATAATAGCGACCGGTTAGTATATTTGAAGTACATCAGGCAGGTGATGCTGGACGGGTTTAAAGGTGACAAGTACCTAGGCCGTGGCGGGTGCTTGGCATCTCTCCACATGGTGGGAATCAGGTTAGAAACATCGAGGGTGATGACACTGCACTGGTTGTCGGGGTCCGGTAAGGAGATCTAGAACCGTCGAGTAGGGTGTTTGTGGAGCGGCTCTGGTAGGGTGGACTACGGTGTGGGCGAAGCGGATCTGTGGTCGTGGACGAGGGCGTAGGTGAAGCCGCTTCGGTGGTTGGGTTAAGGATGGTGTCGACGATGCAGATCTGCGGTCGTGGACAGGGCGTCAGAAGCTGCTCCAGTAGTTGGGTTAACGATGGTGTCGACGATGCGGATCTGCGGCCATGGACGGGGCATCAGAAGCTGCTCCGGTGGTTGGGTTAAGGGTGGTGTCGACAATGCGGATCTACGACCATGGACGGGGCGTCAGAAGCTGCTCCGGTAAGTTGGATGAGGGTGCGAGGAAGCGGATCTGAGGCCGTGGACTTGTGAGTTAGCAAAGCGGCCCCGGTAGGGTTGAGAATGGTATAGGCGAAGCTACTCCGATAGGGTTGACAATGGTGTCGGCGAAGCGACTCCAGTAGGGTTGAGGAAGGTGTCGGCGAAGCAGCTCCAGTAGGGTTGAGGAAGGTGTCGGCGAAGAGGATCAGAGGCCGTCGACGGGGGCGTCGGTGGGGCGGCTCCAGGGGGTGTAGACGAAGCATCTCCGGTGGGGAGTAATTATGAGCCGCTGCAGATGCGCGGGGGTTGATGAGATTACCGGTGAAGCAGATCCGGCGTCGTGGACAAGGCCGGCACTGAATGGACTGTGGTACAGTGGTGGATGAGCAGTCTACTTGTTTCTAGGGGAGGTGGGAGGGGTAGATGCGGCCGGAGAAGCAGATCCGGCGAGGTGGACACCGCTAGCAGTGAATGGGCTATGGTATGCCGGTGGATGAGCAGTCTAGGGTTTCGAGAGGGGAGGGGAGAAAGGGCGATGAAGTATGGACGGCGTGATGTAAGATGCTCTGGTGCTGTGGAGTTAGTCGTTTTTGCGGGAGGGGAAGAGGAAATGGGGGTGTCATGTAGTGGGGGAACAGGAAGTTACCAAAGCATACCGACCTATCATGTAGATGAGGGCGGTATTGTAACTATTGTTCTCCGTGCACCAAGGACAAAAGGGGGATTTCGCATGCTCAAGACTAAGGTGGCGGAAATTTTAGAAGGAGGCGAGAGATTTTGCCGCCCGCGGGATCGTTCATATCCAGTTTCAACTAATTTTGGACCGTGCTAGCGGGAAGGTCATGGTAGACTGTGTACACGGGGCACGCATCAGCAGTTAATAACTGGTGTGAAGTCCACCCCAGGAAAAAAGACAATAACTCAGGATGATGCGCCGATAACTTGGATGTTCACACGGGCGCGGCCAATCGTACGGGTGTAGTGGCGCGTTCACAAAAAGGGATCAAATGCTCAGCCTATGTATTTCTCGTGTAAATAGATAATTTAGTGCCATTGGTTATTTACTTTAAACATAATGCATTGACGTGTTAGTGTAGAGGCGCACAAAAAGAAATGGATATTGTAGTCAGCTACTTAGAAGTGTTATCTCATATGATTATATAGCCTCCATTTCATAAATTGCGTACCCGTTGAATTCATATATGAATATTACATCTATTACTTCAAAATAGAAACTTAAATAATCCAAGACTAATGTATTTGAATGCAAGAGTAACAATGGTGCATGTACATGATAGCTAGATTGGTTGTTTGAAGAAACATCACTGTAACTTTGGCAGGCACAACTGAAAAGGTTTATTTAAATAAAAAATGTGATATGTGAGTGCCCAATCTTTATAGCGTTGAATCGATATTGTACCTTTGGCCACTGTCGGTGTCCAAACCAGCGGATCTTGGGTAGGGGGTCCCGAACTGTGCGTCTAGGCCGGATGGTAACAGGAGGCAGGGGACACAATGTTTTACCCAGGTTCGGGCCCTCTTGATGGAGGTAAAACCCTACGTCCTGCTTGATTAATATTGATGATATGGGTAGTACAAGAGTAGATCTACCACAAGATCGGAGAGGCTAAACCCTAGAAGCTAGCCTATGGTATGATTGTATGTTGTGGTTGTTGTCCTACGGACTAAAACCCTTCGGTTTATATAGACACCGGAGAGGGTTAGGGTTACACAAGGTCGGTTACAAAGGAGGAGATATCAATATCCGTATTGCCTAGCTTGCCTTCCACGCCAAGTAGAGTCCCATCCGGACACGAGACGAAGTCTTCAATCTTGTATCTTCATAGTCTAACAGTACTGCCAATAGAGATAGTCCGGCTGTCCGGAGACCCCCTAATCCAGGACGCCCTCAGTAGCCCCTGAACCATGCTTCAATGACGATGAGTCCGGCGCGCAGTATTGTCTTCGGCATTGCAAGGCGGGTTCCTTCTCCTAATACATCACAGAAGAATTTGAATACGAGGATAGTGTCCGACCCTGCAAAATAAGTTCCACATTCCACCATAGAGAGAATAATATTTTTGCAGATCTAGTTTGATGGCTTGTTTTAGCAGCATGACGTTATGTCATGGCCCGGTGATTATTCGAACCGTTTCCTTTAACCAGCCCCGCACATAACGCGAGGCAGTTTTTCGACACGTCTTGTCAAAGCAGAGATCGTGTCCCCTCATTACGGGATTCTCATCAATACGGGCATGGGTAACCCAACCGCACCATCAATTATGGCGCTTGGGGGATAAGCAAGTTTTATCAGGCAAGTGGGGACACTTAGTTTTGTCCGCCCATATAAAGGGATAAGGATTCACCTTTCTATCCACGCCTTCTTCCTCCTTCGCTCATCCGTTTTCGCACACTCGAGCTCTAGCGCCCAAGTCCGCACTTCCCACCTCAACCTTCTCCAATCATGTCCGGAGTGGGAGGCAGGTGGATGGTCTCCTCCGTCACGGAGGGAGACATCAAGAAACTGAGGAGAGCCGGATACCTGCCCGACGACATCGCACACCGGCTCCCAGATGAGGGGCAGCTCATCCCCACCCCCAAGTCCCATGAGAGGGTAGTGTTCCTCACCCATTTCCTCCGTGGACTAGGATTCCCTCTCCACCCATTAGTCCGGGGGCTCATGTTCTATTACGGCCTGGATTTCCACGATCTGGCCCCGAACTTCATCCTCAACATCTCGGCGTTTATCGTCGTGTGCAAGGCCTTCCTCCGCATCAAGCCCCACTTCGGCTTATGGTTGAAGACCTTCAATGTCAAGCCGAAGGTTGTGGGCAGGTGCCAGGTGGAGTGTGGAGGAGCCATGGTGGGCAAGATGCCCAACGTAACATGGATCGAGGGCTCCTTTGTGGAAACCATAAAGGGGTGGCAATCGGGGTGGTTCTACATCATCGAGCCGCGCGACCCTGCATGGGCAGCGGCCCCCGAGTTCCGATCTGGCATCCCCACGTGGCTCACTTCCTGGAAAGAGAACGGCCTATCCTGGGGTAGTTTAGGAGAGCTGACCGGACTCCAAACATGTATTCAAAACATGGTGAACAGGAAGGTCAAGCTTGTCAACATAGTCTAAGTTATGCTCATCCACCGGATCCTCCCGAGCCAACAACGGGAGTTCAACTTGTGGGAGTTTGACCCGGCGCAGCACCAAACTCTGAATAGGCTCTTCGACACGACTCATGAAGATGCCTGGAGGGTGCTGTTCAAAAGTGCCGAGGTCCCCCCTCCTGTTACTGAGGATCGCGGATTTAGCGCGAAGCGCCAAGCCAGTGCGGTAAGCTGCTTTACCTTTCACAGGATACTTATTTTTTATAGGTTGACTCTATGCGGGATCTAAAGTCCCGTACCTTTGATAGGACTAGCAGAAGATGGCCGGGAAGATCGACTGTCCGGCTCCTTTGCCCGAAGGCCCCGCAGACGCTCTTCTAGCGAAGATGTTGACTCCGGCCCCTTATACGGTGCCGGAGAAGACCAAGAAGGCCAAGGGAACCCGAAAGAGTTCCCGATGCCAGGCGTCGTCGGACTCACCGTCCGATGACTCTGCGGCGCACTCTTCCCCCGAAGACGAGGAGGAAGAAGAAGATGCACCCCCGCCGACTAGGGGAGACAGGACAAGGAAGGCCGCCCCAACTAGGGAGGCCGAAGGGTCCAAGAAGGGAAGGACTCTCCTTCCGGACAGTTCTACCGCCGCCGACGAAGGCGAAGACGAGTGGTTGCCCAGGGCCAAGCCCCCGGGGAGATCGTAAGTATTCGAACACCAGAGTAACTCATAGGATTCCTTTGTCGCACTGCTTTCCCTAACGCCGAACAAAATTATACAGGCCGCCGCGAGCCAGTATCGATGTATCATCGGACGGCTCCCTGGGCTTATCAGACATGGATAGCGATCTAGTCCCGACCGCCATCCTGCCGACGGCGCCGAGGTGTTGTCTCAAGAGGCACCGGATCATGGGGAGACAGTCCCGGAGGCGCCTCAAGGCGACCTTCCGTACTCTGGGAGCCGAGGGGACGGGGCCCCTGAGAGCTCTGAGTTCGGCCCTCAGCCGAACACCGCGCCGGAACCTCCAGCGGTTCCAGGCTCGGGCAGGCGGCCTCCTTCTAAGCGGGGCAAGACGCCTGTGCTGGTGACCTCTGTCCATCCAGAGGCGCCAGACAATCTGCTGGAAGCGCTTCGCAGCGCTTCCATCAACGAGGACCACCGCACTATCATGAGTGCGGTGATCCAGAAGGTTCAGTCCGCCAAGAGCGGATTGACTGAAGCCTGTGACAGCCTTCTAACAGGCTTCGAGGTAAGTGTTTTAAAATGCAGTAGGAATATTACCACATAGACAATAGCCCCTGATGCTTTGTTCGGTGTTCACAAAGAAAAGCCGAACAGAGGATCAAATAATATCGCAGGAGTCTAGTATAAGTGTGTCAATATGCATATGCAGGCTTCGCTGCTGGTGTCCGCCGCACTGACTGCGGAGGTCGCCGTACCGAAGCAGGCCCTTGAGGGGTCCCAGAAAGAGCTCGGCCTTGCCAAGAGGCAGCTCGAGGAGAACAAGGGTAAGTAATACCCTGTCTATAGATATGTATATATAAAAGAGGACGTGATTGCAAAATGACGGGATCATCGTATGTTTGCCAGAGGCCATGACCGAGGTGGCGATCCTAAAGCAAGCGCTAACCAAGGCCAAAGATAAAGCGGCCAAGGAGCGCACCGAGCAAGAGAAGCACGAGGCTCGGGTGGGCGAGGTGCAGCAAGAGTTCCAGGCTCTCGTGGCGAAGCACGGGGCGTTGGAGCTTGACTCAAAGACACGGGAGTCCAAGCTTTCCGCGGCCCTCGAGAGTGCAAAAAGTGCCAAGGCCGAAGCCCAAAAGGCCCTCCAAGAGATCGACGCGATGAAGAAGATAGTGGCGGGTAAGGCTTTCTATATGCAAAGCAAGCATAAATTACCGATTACTTACCCGAATCCGGAGCTCTCTAGGAGCATTCGCAGATTTGCCCCACAGTGTGTCCGATGCCGCACAATTTTACCAGGCTGAGGATGGAAGCTCAACGGAGAAGCTGTTATGGTCTCAGTATGCTGAGGCCGAACACCCGGTGCGAATGAGTGACCAGCTGAAGCAGATGGTCGAGCTACATAAGGCGGCCGATCGGGCCATGAAGAGCTTTATAGTCCGGCTGTGGCCTGGCGACGCCCTTCCGAATAGCTTCTTCGGCCTGGTGAGGCGGCTTGTGGATGCCTGCCCGTGGCTGGAGGTCGTCAAGCGATCTGTCTGCATTGAAGGTGCATGCTGGGCTTTTACCCGTGTGAAATTGCAGTGGGTCAAGCTAGACACCGTGAAGCTGATCAAGGAGGGGCCGCCGGAGGGCAAGGAGCACCGCCACCCCGAGATGTACTATGAGGGTGTTTTGCCGGGTGCCCGTCTGTGTTCAAAAGCTGTAATATTTGAATGAGATTTTCTCGTTTTATCCTGTATATATGAAAACTTGTTTCATATGCGCTATGCAGCGCTTGTTTGAATTTAAAATATTACCTTCTGTTTGGTTGTTTATCCAATCTGAGAGATGGCTAGTCCTTGGCTTCTGCCCCCATGCCACGAGTGCTGGGGTGTTCGTGATAAACCTAAGCACTCTTGTTCCCATGTTTGGGTCCTTCGAGGGAGGTGCTTAGCACATCAAACAAGGCAACCAGACTAATAATGCTTTATCACTCTCACTTAGCCATAGAATTCTATAATTTTAAATTTCGGCGAAGCCCCTGGTATTCGGAAGGCCGAATTCGGGGCCTGATACACGCCTTTAAGACGGACAGGGCCAACCCCTCGCTCTAAGCGGCATAAGTCTTTAGGGATTCGAAAACCTCACCGAACAGCGACCAGTCTCTCGCCTTATCATGACAGTCAGTTTTAGCTTTCTCTACTGAGGTGCTGAACCCAGCAGAACCGGGGCACAATCGCAGTAGTTCTCCTAGCGCTACCTTAGCCGATAGAGCGGAACGTAAGGTACAAAAACATAGGAGCCGGGCAAACCCAACATTTGACCAAAGACATGATTCGGAGCTGATGCATATAATGCTATAAGTTCGGGGTGCCGCACTTGTGAAAGTGTTCGGACTTTTCACACCGCATTGTGGGGTACGTAAGCCCCTGGTGTATTGGCCGTACCAAAGTGTACGGTTGCAAGACGTCATTAATGAACACAAAGATATATATATATATTTATATAACAAGAATGTAATAATAATCGTAATGTCATGCATTGTTTATTCAAAAAATTGCGTTAAGGCAGAGTGATACAGATAGTGCGATAAGGAAAGAGTAGGACTATGTCCCTTCCAAGGGCAAGCTGAGGAATGATATTAAATCAAATATTTCGCTCATTACTGTAATCCACCTGGGAATTCCGTGGTATGACGTAGCCTTCTGCCTCCTTGGTTGCTGCGTCATGTGTTCGGCAATAGTGCTGCCGGACAGTGTTTCCAAAGATTAAGGTCCTGAAAAAAAAGAAAAATAACCAAACGGGAAGCTCCTAGTGCGGTTTAAGCCGCGCCTTGGGGCATGCCGCAGTTGTGCCCCCTCCCCATCTGTGCCCATGGTATTTTTAATGCGTAATTATGTACGCGCGGCACGAGTTTCATCATTGGGCTGGGCTTGGGGTGGCCTCCGCATTGCTATGAGAGCTCAGATTGCGCCAGGCGGTCTATTTGACGATTGCTCCGAGCGCGCTTGAAGGTGTCCGGGCTTTTCTAACGCCCCGAGACTGATGTGCCAGGTGTCTTCCAGTTATTCACTGTTGTTGCCTTGTCATTGCTTGTGTGTCATGCATTGCATATCATGTCATCATGTGCATTTCATTTGCATACATGTTCGTCTCATGCATCCGAGCATTTTCCCTGTTGTCCGTTTTGCAATCCGGCGCTCCTATGTCATCTGGTGTCCCTTTCTACCTCTTTTCGTGCGCGGGTGTTAAACGTTTTCGGATTAGACCGAGACTTGTCATGCATCCTTGGTTTACTACCGGTAGACCACCTGTCAAGTTTCGTGCCATTTGCACTTCGTTTGATACTCCAACGGTTAACCAAGGGACCGAAAAGGCCTCGTGTGTGTTGCAGCCCAACACCCCTTCAAAGTGGGCCAAAACCCACCTAAAACCCCTCCATCATCTTGGTCATTCAATCACGATCGCGTGGCCCAAAACCGCACCTCATTTGGATTCTCCTAGCTCTCTCTACCTATATATACGTGATCCCCTCTGAAATTAGCGGCCTAACCCTAGATCTAACTCCCTCCGCGCCGCCGGACACATCCACACCGAGCCGGACATGTCCGCCTCCGCCCCCTCGTCCAATCGGATCACACCACCTGTCCTCCACCGCCGTTCCCGCACCGCCGGCCCGCGGAGCCCATCGTGGGCCCGCGCGATCCCGGATTCGCCCGCCGCCGCCCGTGCGCACCGCCGCTCGCGCCCGTCTCGCCGGAGTTTCCCGCCGCCGTCTGCCGGAGCCTCTTCTCCTCCTGCCTACTCGCGCCGGCCAGCGACCCGATGCCGCCGCCGAGGACTGCGTCCGGCTAGGCCAAGCCCGCGCCTCTCCCCTTCTTCCTCCAGCTACCTTCTCTCCCTCTCTCTCCCTCTCTCTCTCTCTCTCTCTCTCTCTCTCTTAACAGGATTCACCGCCGCCATGGAGACCTCGTCGCCGGCCTCACCTTCGTCAAGTCTCGCCGGATCCGGGGTTCTCAGGCCCGAATCAGCCCGTTCCCGACCGTGCCGGCCTCCCCGCGCGCTCAAGCGCTCCCGCCGAAGCCTGCCATCCCCGGCGCCGCCATGGCCTCGCTCGATTTCCTGTCGAGGAGACGACGAGCGCCAGCGTGGGCCTCCTCCCCGCCTTGGCCTTCCAGGCCTAGCTCGTTGGCCCATCTCGGCCGGCCTGCTTCACCAACGTCCTGAGCCGAAGCCCACGTGGTGAGATGCCCTATTCTCCGCCCCGTGCGTTGATTAACTATCTGATGCTCGGATCCTTTTTTTCACTAAGTCCTAGATCTGCATATATTTTTATGCATTTTCCATCGCTCATAACTCATCATCCGTAGCTCCGTTTCGTGCGTGTAGCATATCAAAATGTTCGCCTTGACGAGTACATCATTTCATCGCATTGCGTCATTTTCATTTGAGCTCATCTTGATGCCCAAAATGTCGTCGGAAGAGGGCTATGTGATTAATTTATCAGATCTGTTTCAGCAAATGGCATTTTGTCATTTTTGCCATGATTAATGTGTGCATGCTATGACCCTGAGCTCTACATGTGTTTTGTTTTATGCCAGGCCATCTTTAGAGGGGTGTATGCCATGTATTTTTGTGATATTTGTGGTGACTAGCACAAGCTGGCAAAGTAGCGTAATCGGTAATGCTGATTTCAGGGACTTAGAATTTCACCAAGTCCTTGTCCTGATTTTGTTGTTATGCCATATGTTCATGTTGTTTCCTAGTGATAAGTGCCTCCTTTGAGGATGATCGGTAAGGATGTTTTGTTAACATTGTGGTGCTCTATCCATCCATGTCTTTGTTTGCAATTATGGAGCAACCTCGCTTGAGTCAATCGAGCTCTACTTTTGCTATAAAATGTTCCTGGCAGATCGTTGACATGTTTAGCGATTTTGCCGAGGTTGTTGCTATTGATCCGTGCATGCTATGATGTTGTTCTTGCTATGTATAGATTCTATGACATGTATTATTGATGGGTGTATGCTTAGATTGTCATGCCATACTTTGTAGTGAGTGCATCGAGCTCGTAAACATGCCTACTCTGTTTGTGTTTTTGCTATGTTCACATGCTTGCAATTGTATTTTCTGATCCCTTTTGGCTCAAGGTAACTAAGGGACTTTTGTTAAGTGCTTTTAGTAGCTTCATGCCATTCCTTGATTTTCCATGTTAAGTTCTTGTAACATGTAGTTTTCATGCTCTAAGGTGTGCTTCCTGATGATAAATTCCTGACTTGTGTTAATTTCACCAAGTCTGAAACCTGTTATCATTTGCACTTTTGCCATGCTTGTTTGAACCTATTAATGGATGAATTAGCTATAGCTCAGTGTTCATCTTTTGTCAAGCTTCTTGAGTGGATTCCTGCCATGTATTTTGTTGCCATGTTTGAGTGCTGTAGCATATCTAACTTGATGCATTTAGATGACTACTTGCTGATAATTGCAGACCGGTGCCATATTTGTTTTGCTTGCCATTTCCAAACCGTGCATCCGATTCTGGTGATCTTTATATAGATTTCAACCGAAATCACCTCACCTTTCCAGTGGTACTCTTGGATTTCCATGTTGAGGCCAGGTGCAATCATTCCTTTGCAAATCATGCATATGCATCGCATACCACATCCCGCTTATCATACCATGTTCATGTGTTGGTTGTTTACTATGTTGTGTGCTTCTTTCCGGTGTTGCTTCTTCGGGTTGGTTACGTTAACGTCGCGTTTGTGAGGACCCGTTCGACTACATCCTTTTGTCTTCTTCATGGACATGTTCTTCTTCCTTGCGGGATTTCACGCAAGATGACCATACCCTCGAAATCACTTCTATCTTTGCTTGCTAGTTGCTCGCTCTTTTGCTATGCCTATGCTGCGATACCTACCACTTTCTTATCATGCCTCCCATATTGTTGAACCAAGCCTCTAACCCACCTTGTCCTAGCAAACCGTTGTTTGGCTATGTTACCGCTTTGCTCAGCCCCTCTTATAGCGTTGTTAGTTGCAGGTGAAGATTGAGGTTTGTTCCTTGTTGGAACATGGAGATGTTGTTCCTTGTTGGAACATGTTTACTTGTTGGGATATCACAATATCTCTTATTTAATTAATGCATCTATATACTTGGTAAAGGGTGGAAGGCTCGGCCGAATGCCTGGTGTTTTGTTCCACTCTAGCCGCCCTAGTTTCCTTCATATCTGTGTTATGTTCCTGGATTTTGTGTTCCTTACGCGGTTGGGTCATAATGGGAACCACTTGACAGTTCGCCTTGAATAAAACTCCTCCAGCAAGGCCCGACATTGGTATTACCATTCGCCACCTAGCCTTTTCTTTCCCTTGGGTTCTGCAGACTCAAGGGTCATCTTTATTTTAACCCCCCCCCGGGCCAGTGCTTCTCTAAGTGTTGGTCCAACTGAGCGATGTCCGGAGCTACCAGGGGCAACTCTGGGCTGGCCCACCCGACATCTGGCTCATCCGGTGTGCCCTGAGAACGAGATATGTGCAGCTCCTATCAGGATTTGTCGGCACATCTGGGTGGCTTTGCTAGTCTTGTTTTACCATTGTCGAAATGTCTTGCAACCAGGATTCTGAGTCTGATCGGGTCTTCCCGTTAGAAGGAATATCCTTCGTTGACCGTGAGAGCTTGTGATGGGCTAAGTTGGGACACCCCTGCAGGGATTGAACTTTCAAAAGCCGTGCCCACGGTTATGGGCAGATGGGAATTTGTTAATGTCTATTTGTAGAAAACCTGAAGTTGACCTTAATTAAAATGCATCAACCGTGTGTGTAACCGTGATGGTCTCTTCTCGGCGGAGTTCGGGAAGTGAACACGGTGTTGGAGTAATGCTTGACGTAGGTTGTTCTAGGATCACTTCTTGATCATAGTTGTTCGATCATGCTTTTGCCTTCTCTTCTTGCTCTCATTTGCGTATGTTAGCCACCATATACGCTAGTCGCTTGCTGCAGCTCCACCTCATACCTTTTACCTTACCTATAATCTGAAATAGTCTTGATCACGAGGGTGTGAGATTGCTGAGTCCCCGTGACTCACAAATACTTCCAAAACCAGCTTGCAGGTGCCCTTGAACCGAGTAGGTGACGCAACCAAGCTCAAGGAGGAGCTCGATGAAGATCTTGTCCTTTGTGTTATTTCATTCTAGTTGATCAGTAGTGGAGCCCAGTCGGGACGATCGGGGATCTGTGTAGCTTTTGGGGTAGTCTTCTTTTATTTTGGGTTCCGTAGTTGGACCTTGTGTGTATCTAGATGATGTAATGCTTTATTTTGTAATTGTGTGAAGTGGCGATTGTAAGCCAACTATGTATCTCTTTCCCTTATGTATTACATGGGTTGTGTGAACATTACCTCACTTGCGACATTGCTTTCAACGCGGTTATGCCTCTAAGACATGCTTCGACACGTGGGAGATATAGCTGCATCGAGGGCGTTACAAGTTGGTATCAGAGCCTTCCCCGACCTTAGGAGCCCCCTGCTTGATCAAATCGTTGGCGTTGTGGAGTCTAAAAAAATGTTTTGAGTCATTTAGGAATTATATATATCGGAGAGTTAGGACTTCTTTTTACTCCTCAGTCCCTTCGTTGCTCTGGTGAGGCATCCTGATGTAGAGTTTTGACTCTTCTCTTCTCAAATTTCACTAAAAAAATTTAGGATCACGCGGGTATCTTGGAATCGTTCCGATCGATTTGTGACGAGAACATTGTTCTTGGTGCCTCCTGACATTTAGGGGTTGTGGCAGTGTCCCAAGGAGTTGAGCTCCAAGGTGTTGTCGTCACAATTTTATCGTTGCAGTTCTGGAATACCTGAGAATAGTTTCGCCGACATAAAAAATCTCTTTTATGCAGTTGTTGGTCAGATAACCTCAACGCCACCCAGTACTGGGGCGGGAGTTCGGGAGTATTGCCATAACTCGTATAACGGATGCTTTTCGAAGGTTGAGGTAAATGATTTCCGAAGGTTTCTTGGTTATGTGTTGAAGGATGGATACAGCTGGATGTAGGATTTGCTAGTTTTGGGTGAGATATTATGCTTCCCCTGTATCCCCAACACCTGATTGCATAACCGGAAAATTTTGGGAGTTTATAAGTGGGAATTCATGTAGCTCTTAGGATATCTTTCCGACAGATGTATGATATGAAACTGGGTTCGACATCTAGTGGTCCGCCTATCCACGGTTGATTTTACAGTGGTCTCGTTGTGTCTTAAAGAGTCCTTGGCTATGCCGACTCGGGGACGCTTCATATGTCATGTGCACTGCCTTGTACATGATGGTGCTGTACGATCGAGCCCGTGTAGGCCCCACCATGAAAACTTCGGACGAAATCTCTATCATATGTTTGTTCCGGCTTATTCTACAAGCCAATCCTTTGTTTGTTTTGAGTTGCTTTGAAGTCAAATGTTGATTCCATACTTTTTCCTAACCGGTGCTCTCATATTTCTATGTGAATACTAATCCTTCTCGATCATCCAGTTTGTCATGTCAATCCCTGTCAACCAGTGCGATTCTCTTCAGGATGATCCTATCATTTGTCTCATCCACAAGATCAACTCCAAGTCTTCTCAACGTTGTTTGCTTCATCCGTCTCAAGTTTCCTTTGTTTTCCCACCCTCCCACCCTTTTTATTCAAGGACTCAGATTTCTTATTCAAGTATCCTTTTATTGATGGGAAATCTTTTCATTCCTTTTCGATCAATATCCCTATCCGGTGATTCTCATGAAGATTCTAACGGAGCTTCAAGTTCGTCACTCTTCACTCGTTTTCTTCTCCGGTGGAACCAATTCAAGCTTTCGGTGTTGATCATATCTTTTTCCTCGTTTCAAATGCCTTCTCATACCGGTGCACCTCTTAATCATTCACCTCTCGCTATTCATTTGTTCCGAAGTGCTCAAGATATCTCGAGGTTCTTATCCGTTCAAGTTATTTCGAGGTTCTTATCTTATTCAAGCCATTTAATTCAATCGGTGCAATCTCCTTTTCAAGAAATCGTTCAACGATGTATCTTTTCAGTGAGCCCTAACCCACAGGTTTTTTCCCAAGATCTTACGTGACTCTTCTTATTTTCCCGGAGGTAACCTCAATTTCATTTCGAAGTTTGACGTAAGAATGAAGTTTTCATCAGTCAGATGTATTTCTCCAAGATCTTTCAAATTCTTTTCATCGTTGGTTCAACTTTTCCATTCTTCTTTATTCCTGAGTATCTCAACAATTTGGTGGTGTTTCTCATCGTAATTCTCAGATTTTGATGACCGAAGAAGAGTTTTTCCTCCATATCTTATCCGCTCTCTCAGAGATTCATGTTTCTAGCTCGATGCCTTCCTCTCATAATTGTTTTCGATTGTGAGAATTTTTTCCACCTATCCGGAGCTATTCAAGAGTCTTCTCGGTTTGATTATCCGGAGTCCATCAATTCAGGTTTGTTCATTCTCAGCTGTCAGTTATCATTCTCCAATCTTACCGGTGCTTCGTTCAAGTTTTTCTCTAATCAATTTGCGATCTCTTCGTTCAGTTGCATCTAAACTCTCTCATGTATCTTCGTTCATTTGCTAATTCTTACCGGTGATTCACCCTTTTACTTCGTTCGTTTTCAATTCTTATGGTGGTTCGTTCAGGATTTCTCTTCCTTATCAATTCATTTGTGGTTTCAATTCTACCAGTGGTTCGTTGAAGACCTTCCTCAAGTTTGCGCTATATCTATATTAATCCTTTCTACGAGAATTAGTAGTATGCCAATTCCATTGCTTGTCATCAATTTGAATTGGTGAAGGATAAGCATAATCTAATTCTTATTCTTGTTTCATCCATATGTTAATCTTTTCTTCCGGAGTTTGTTCACGATGATTAAATTCTCGGTTTCACTTGATTCATCTTTTCTTTTTCGGAGTTCCAAGTTTCAACTTATCTCGTCGCAGAGCTTCATCCAATCATCGCAAGGTTTCACCTTGTGTTTTCAACTTCTCTTTCTTTTCGTTATCCTTTTGTTACCAGAGTTCTTCATGAAGGTTCTACATGATGGTGCATCCAGGATTTATTTCCTTCTCGAAGTTGTCATCGAGATTCTTTTCTAAGGAGCTCAAGTATTCTTCATCTTGCAATCCAGAGTGCAATTCTTCCTTCCATATCAATAGAGGTGGTATTACATCATTCTTGATAATTTGAGTTCATGTTTCATGATTCACATGTTGTCAAGAATGAGGTATTTAAACCCATCACTTTCTTCATTGGAATTATCTTGGGTTATATTTCACCTAAAGCTTTCCTTTAAGGATTGTCGCTCTCATGGTGTTTATCAATGATCCAAGTTCTTCATTTATCCTCCCGGGGAGATAGCTTCTCGTCTCCTTGTTCTTATCAATCGAATTCTTTTCCCCGTGAGTGGCAGGTTGTCACCTCATAATTTGAGATGTATTCCATAAGACCATATCAATCTTATTCTTTTCGTTGTTGGTTTTCCAACAACTCCGTTCTAGCATTTGTTGTAAGCGTGCTCTCGTTTTTCCCTTCGTTCATTCCATTCTTACTTTTGTTCCGGAGGCATTGTGTTGATGCTCTCTTCAAACCTTCTTCTTGTTCTTGTTAGGATCCTGTTCTTTTCTTGGTTTATCCATTTAACCGGAGTGTTGTGTCCCTTTTGCTCAAGCTCTCTCATTTTATCAAGTCTTCATCTCTTTTCAACCGAAGTGCTACCCGAATCGATTCTTTCTTATTCCTCTTTCTTAACGGAGTGCTTTCAACTCTGTTCTTCTCCGTTGCTTTTTTTCTTTCATTTTTCTCAACCTTTTCAAGGTTCTTTGGTCTCACTCGTTTGTCAAAGAAGCAACTTAGTTTTACCTCCTCTCTTCTTCTTCCTCTTCCTTTTCCCTCCGGTGCCATTCTAGATCTCGGGACGAGATCCTCTCATAGTGTTGGAGTGTTGTAACGCCCCGAGACCGATGTGCCAGGTGTCTTCCAGTTATTCGCTGTTGTTTCCTTATCATTTCTTGCGTATCATGCATTGCATATCATGTCATCATGTGCATTTCATTTGCATACATGTTCGTCTCATGCATCCGAGCATTTTCCCCGTTGTCCGTTTTGCAATCCGGCGCTCCTATGTCATCAGGTGTCCCTTTCTACCTCTTTTCATGTGCGGGTGTTAAACGTTTTCAGATTGGACCGAGACTTGTCATGCGGCCTTGGTTTACTACCGGTAGACCACCTGTCAAGTTTCGTGCCATTTGGACTTCGTTTGATACTCAAATGGTTAACCGATGAACCGAAAAGGCCTCGTTTGTGTTGCACCCCAACACCCCTTCAAAGTGGCCCAAAACCCACCTAAACACCCTCCATCATCTCGGTCGTTCGATCACGATCGCGTGGCCAAAAACCGCACCTCATTTGGACTCTCCTAGCTCCCTCTACCTATATATACGTGATCCCCTCCGAAATTCGCGGCCTAACCCTAGATCCAGCTCCCTCCGCGCCGCCGGACACATCCGCGCCGAGCCGGACATGTCCGCCTCTGCCTCCCTCGTCCAATCGGATCACACCACCTGTCCTCCGCCGCCATTCCCACGCCGCCGGCCCGCGGAGCCCATCGTGGGCCCATGCGAGCCCGGATCCGCCCGCCGCCGCCCGCGCCCGTCTCGCCGGAGTTTCCCGTCGCCGTCCGCCGGAGCCTCTGCTCCTCCCGCCTACTCGCGCCGGCCGGCGACCCGACGCTGCCGCCGACGACCGTGTCCGGCCAGGCCAGGCCCGCGCCTCTCCCCTTCTTCCTCCGGCTACCTTCTCTCCCTCACCGGAGCTCTCTCTCTCTCTCTCTTACCAGGATACGCCGCCGCCAGGGAGACCTCGTCGCCGGCATCACCTTCATGAAGTCTCGCCAGATTCGGGGTTCTCAGGCCCGGATCTGCCCGTGCCCGACCGTGCCGGCCTCCCCGCGCCCTCAAGCCCTCCCGCCGAAGCCTGCCGTCGCCGGCACTGCCATGGCCTCGCTCGGTTTCCTGTCGAGGAGACGACGAGCGCCCGCATGGGCCTCCTCCCCGCCTTGGCCTTCCAGGCCCAGCTCGTTGGCCCATCTCGGCCGGCCTGCTTCACCAGCGCCCTGGGCCGAAGCCCACGTGGTGAGATGCCCTATTCCCCGCCCCGTGCGTTGTTTAACTATCTGACGCTCGGATCCTTTTTTTCACTAAGTCCTAGATCTGCAGATGTTTTTATGCATTTTCCATCGCTCATAACTCATCTTTCGTAGCTCCGTTTCGTGCGTGTAGCATATCAAAATGTTCGTCTCGATGAGACAACATTTCATCTCATTGCATCATTTTCATTTGAGCTCATCTTGATGCCAGAAATGTTGTTGGAAGAGGGCTATGTGAGTAATTTGTCAGATCTGTTTCAGCAAATTGCATTTTGTCATTTTTGCCATGATTAATGTGTGCATGCTATGACCCTGAGCTCTACATGTGTTTTGTTTTATGCCATTCCATCTTTACAGGGGTGTATGCCATGTATTTTTGTGATATTTGTGGTGACTAGCACAAGCTTGCAAATTAGCGTAATCGGTAATGCTGATTTCAAGGACTTAGAATTTCACTAAGTCCTTGTCCTGATTTTGTTGTTATGCCATATGTTCATGTTGTTTCCTAGTGACCCGTGCCTCTTTTGAGGATGATCAATAAGGATGTTTTGTTTACATTGTGGTGCTCTATCCATCCATGTCTTTGTTTGTAGTTATCGAGTAACCTAGCTTAATTCAATCGAGCTCTACTTTTGCTATAAAATGTTCCCGGCAGATCGTTGACATGTTTAGCGATTTTGCCGAGGTTGTTGCTATTGATCTGTGCATGCTATGACGTTGTTCTTGTCATGTCTAGCTTCTATGCCATGTCTTCTTGATGGGTGTACGCTTAGATTGTCATGCCATGCTTTGTAGTGAGTGCATCGAGCTCGTAAACATGCCTACTCGTTAACTGTTTTGCATGCTCCAGTTTTTCACCAAGTCTGAATCTGTTTATGTTTTTGCCATGTTCACATGCTTGCAATTGTATTTTATGATCCCTTTTGGCTCAAGGTCACTAAGGGACAATTGTTAAGTGCTTTGAGTAGCTTCATGCCATGCCTTGCTTTGCAATGTTAAGTTCCTATAACATGTAGTTTTCATGCTATAAAGTGTGCTTTCTGATGATAAATTCCAGACTTGTGTTAATTTCACTAAGTCTGAAACCTGTTATCATTTGCACTTTTGCCATGCTTGTTTGAACCTGTTAATGGATGAATTAGCCGTAGCTCAGTGTTCATCTTTTGTCAAGCTTCTTGAGTGGAATCCTGCCATGTATTTCGTTGCCATGTTTGAGTGCCGTAGCATATCTAACTTGATGCATTTAAATGACTACTTGCTGATAAGCGCAGACCGGTGTCATATTTGTTTTGCTTGCCATTTCCAAACCGTGCATCCGATTCCGGTGATCTTTATATCTATTTCAACCGAAATCACCTCACCTTTCCAGTGGCACTCTTGGATTTACAAGTTGAAGCCAGGTGCAATCATTCCTTTGCAAATCATGCATATGCATCGCATACCGCATCCCGCTTATCATACCATGTTCATGTGTTGGTTGTTTACTATGTTGTGTGCTTCTTTCCGGTGTTGCTTCTTCGGGTTGGTTCCATTAACGTCGCGTTTGTGAGGACCCGTTCGACTACGTCCATTTGTCTTCTTCATGGACTCGTTCTTCTTCCTTGCGGGATTTCAGGCAAGATGACCATACCCTCGAAATCACTTCTATCTTTGCTTGCTAGTTGCTCGCTCTTTTGCTATGCCTATGCTGCGATACCTACCACTTGCTTATCATGCCTCCCATATTGTTGAACCAAGCCTCTAACCTACCTTGTCCTAGCAAACTGTTGTTTGGCTATGTTACCGCTTTGCTCAGCCCCTCTTATAGCATTGTTAGTTGCAGGTGAAGATTGAAGTTTGTTCCTTGTTGGAACATGGAGATGTTGTTCCTTGTTGGAACATGTTTACTTGTTGGGATATCATAATATCTCTTATTTAATTAATGCATATATATACTTGGTAAAGGGTGGAAGGCTCGGCCTTATGCCTGGTGTTTTGTTCCACTCTTACCGCCCTAGTTTCCGTCATATCTGTGTTATGCATTGTTGAGGAAATCGTTAACTAGTAGTTGCTCAGTCTGCTGGTGGGTAGGGGATTAATAGGCTAATCGGCAAGTTAATCGGCCATTTAATCTATTAATTGGATGATTTGTCGGGTAATCGGCTACTCGGGGACCTAGTGAGTAGGGATTAATCGGCAAGTTAATTGGTTAATCGGATGAATTCTTGAACAGGGGTGCTATGTTCCCGGATTCTGCGTTCCTTACGTGGTTGGGTTATAATGGGAACCCCTTGACAGTTCGCCTTGAATAAAACTCCTCTAGCAAGGCCCAACATTGGTTTTACCATTCGCCACCTAGCCTTTTCTTTCCCTTGGGTTCTGCAGACTCAAGGGTCATCTTTATTTTAACCCCCCCCCCCGGGCCAGTGCTTCTCTAAGTGTTGGTCCAACTGAGTGATGTCCGGAGCTACCAGGGGCAACTCTGGGCTGTCCCACCCAACGTCTGGCTCATCCGATGTGCCCTGAGAACGAGATATGTGCAGCTCCTTTCAGGATTTGTCGGCACATCTGGGTGGCTTTGCTGGTCTTGTTTTACCATTGTCGAAATGTCTTGTAACCGGGATTCCGAGTCTGATCGGGTCTTCCCGTTAGAAGGAATATCCTTCATTGACCGTGAGAGCTTGTGATGGGCTAAGTTGGGACACCCCTGCAGGGATTGAACTTTTGAAAGTCGTGCCTGCGGTTATGGGCAGATGGGAATTTGTTAATGTTCGGTTGTAGAAAACCTGAAGTTGACCTTAATTAAAATGCATCAACCGTGTGTGTAACCGTGATGGTCTCTTCTCGGCGGAGTCCGGGAAGTGAACACGATGTTGGAGTAATGCTTGACGTAGGTTGTTCTAGGATCACTTCTTGATCATAGTTGTTCGATTGTGCTTTTGCCTTCTCTTCTCGCTCTCATTTGCGTATGTTAGCCACCATATATGCTAGTTGCTTGCTGCAGCTCCACCTCATACCTTTTACCTTACCTATAAGCTTAAATAGTCTTGATCGCGAGGGCGTGAGATTGTTGAGTCCCCATGACTCACAGATACTTCCAAAACCAGCTTGCAGGTGCCGTTGAACCGAGCAGGTGACGCAACCAAGCTCAAGGAGGAGCTCGATGAAGATCTTGTCCTTTGTGTTATTTCGTTCTAGTTGATCAGTAGTGGAGCCCAGTCGGGACGATCGGGGATCTGTGTAGCTTTTGGGGTAGTCTTCTTTTATTTTGGGTTCCGTAGTCAGACCTTGTGTGTATCTGGATGATGTAATGCTTTATTCTTGTAGTTGTGTGAAGTGGCGATTGTAAGCCAAGTATGTATCTCTTTCCCTTATGTATTACATGGGTTGTGTGAAGATTACCTCACTTGCGACATTGCTTTCAATGCGGTTATGCCTCTAAGTCGTGCTTCGACACGTGGGAGATATAGCCGCATCGAGGGCATTACAGCTTTGAAGCGCCGAACTGGTTAATTGCCTTGAGAGGCTGCTTTGCGCTTCCGCTGCGAGGGCTGCGGTGTGCTCCTTTGTTCGGAGAGAGCGCTCTCTGTTTCCATTGACTGTAATAACTCCGCGAGGTCCTGGCATCTTGAGCTTGAGGTATGCATAATGCGGTACCGCATTGAATCTAGCAAATGCAGTTCGCCCGAGCAGCGCGTGATAACCACTGCGGAACGAGACTATATCGAAGATTAACTCTTTGCTTCGGAAGTTATCCGGGGATCCGAAGACCACTTCTAGTGTAATTGAGCCTGTGCAATGGGCCTCTACACTTGGAATGACGCCTTTAAAGGTCGTTTTTGTGGGTTTGATCCTTGAGGGGTCTATACCCATTTTGCGCACTGTGTCCTGATAAAGTAGGTTCAGGCTACTGCCGCCATGCATAAGGACTCGAGTGAGGTGAAATCCTTCAATGATTGGGTCTAGGACCAGTGCGGCGAATCCACCATGATGGATACTAGTGGGGTGGTCCGTGCGATCGAAGGTGATTGGACAGGAGGACCAAGGGTCGAACTTTGGGGCGACTGGCTCCAATGCATATACGTACCTGAGCGCATGCTTCCGCTCCCTCTTGGGGATGTGGGTCGTGTATATCATGTTCACCGTCTGCACTTGCGGGGGAAACCTCTTCTGTCCTCCAGTGTGCGGCTGCCGGGGCTCCTCCTCGTCATTGCTATGCGGCCCC
This sequence comes from Triticum aestivum, assembly GCF_018294505.1. NCBI lineage: Eukaryota > Viridiplantae > Streptophyta > Magnoliopsida > Poales > Poaceae > Triticum > Triticum aestivum. The sequence goes on along the minus strand of NC_057803.1, from coordinate 268,493,828 downwards.
TTGTCCTTGTTTTCGGCAATTAACTTGCCGACCTGCTTGAACACCCAACAATCCCTGTTGGTGTGATTGGCTGGCTTGTCTGGGGTGCCGTGTATTTGACACGAGCGATTGAGTATACGGTCCAAGCTGGACGGACCCGGAGTACTTTGTTTGAATGGCTTTTTCCGCTGACCGGGTTTAAAGCCTTTGAATCCGGCATTGACTGTCGTGTCCTCAGTATTTTCGCTGTTAATGCGGCGCTTATGTTTGTTGCGACGTGACCTGCTATTTTCGTCCTTGGTATCTGAGGTACCATGGTTCTTTGATATGTTATTACTGCGTGCCAACCAGCTGTCTTCTCCCGCACAAAAGCGGGCCATGAGCGTCGTGAGAGCTGCCATATATTTCGGCTTTTCCTGACCAAGGTGCCGGGCTAGCCACTCGTCTCGGATGTTGTGTTTGAAAGCCGCTAAGGCCTCTGCATCCGGACAGTTGACGATCTGATTTTTCTTTGTAAGGAACCAAGTCCAGAATTGCCTGGCCGACTCTTCTGGCTGCTGAATTATGTGGCTCAAGTCATGGACGTCTGGTGGTCGCACATAAGTGCCCTGAAAGTTGTTGAGGAATGCGGCTTCCAGATCTTCCCAACAGCTAATGGAGTCGGCTGGCAAGCTGTTAAGCCAGTGCCGCGCTGGTCCTTTGAACTTTAGTGGGAGGTATTTGATGGCATGTAAGTCATCACCGCGGGCAATGTGGATGTGGAGGAGGAAATCCTCAATCCATACTGCGGGATCTGTTGTGCCGTCGTATGATTCAATATTTACAGATTTGAAACCTTCTGGGAATTGATGTTCCATTACTTCATCTGTGAAGCATAAGGGGTGTGCGGCGCGTCTGTATTGGGCTATGTCGTGACGCAGCTCGAATGGGTCTTGCCCGCTGTGTTCGGCCCGGCCGGATTTGCTTTTACTGTATCCGGCGTGACGTTTATCGTCTCGCAGAGAGGTGCGCCATCGTGATCCGTAGATCGATCTTGCATGCTTTGCTTTGTCCTCCAATATGTCTCACAGGTCTGGAGTATCTCCCCGCGCCTTTTTATTTGAATGGCGTTGGGGTGGAGGCTGAGTTTTTGGCTGGAATGCCTCTCTATCGCGGCCACGAGGTGGCCGATCAGCCATATCATACGCTTCTTCCTCTAGTCAGGGTAGTAACCTGCACTTTGGGTAACTCTTGGAGGGGTGCTCGAGTTTATATTCCTCGGCCGCGAGGACTTAAGTCCATCTATCAGCTAGCAGATCTTGATCAGCTTCAAGCTGCTGCTGCTTTTTCTTCAAGCTATTTGTCGTGGCCATAAGCCGGCGTTTGGAGCGCTCTTGTTCGACGAGATCCTCTGGCACGGCGAATTCATCGTCGCCGAGGCTTGCCTTGTCTTCGGAGGGGGGCATGTAATTGTCATCCTCCTCCTCTCCTTCTTCCACTCTTTCAGGAGAGCTGGCTCCTTCATCCTCCTGCTCTAAATCTTGCTGGAGGGGATTGTTGTTGTCTTCGGCACTATCCAGAGTGTTATTATCTCCTGTGCCGGTATCACCAATTTTGCTTTGGCGGGACTAAGAGCGGCGCTGCTGACGTTGGCGCTTGGGTTGCTTCTTGGAGGGGTCATCCTCCACTATCTCGTCGCCATTGCCTTCATTGGGTGTATCCACCATGTATGTGTCATATGACGAGGTGGCTTTCCAGTGCCCTATAGGCGCTGGTTCATGTTCGTATCCTACATCGTCGTCCATACCGTCGATGTCTTCGGAGTCGAAGTTGAGCATGTCGGTTAAATCATCGACAGTGCCTACGAAGTGGGTGGTGGGTGGGCGTCGAATTTCTTCGTCGTCCGCATCCCAACCCTGTTGGCCATAATCCGGCCAGGGCTCTCCTGACAAAGAGAGAGACTTTAGTGAATTTAGAATGTCGCCAAAGGGCGAGTGCTGAAAGATATCCATGGCGGTGAATTCCATGACCGGCGCCCAATCGGATTTGATTGGCAGGGGCACGGATGGTTCGGAGTCCGAAAAAGAGTCCGGCACCTTGGAGTCACGGGCTGCACAGAGGGTTAGGCTGGTGTTCAGCTCGATCGCCATTGAGATTGCAACCCCTAAGGCGGTGTCTAGCCACCCGTCCTCGATTAGCGCAGTTGGCCCCGAGCTAAGGGTCGGAGCTGATGCGGGCGCGGCCTCTGGGGTACTATTCGGCGGCAGAGCTAGGTCATACCCATCGTGACAATGCGGCACGCCCGGCTGTGGCTCGAATGCGTCGAAGATCAAGTCTCCACGGATGTTGGCCGTGTAGTTCAAACTTCCTAATCTGACCTGATGGCCAGGGGCGTAGCTTTCAATCTGCTCCAGATGGCCAATCGAATTAGACCGCAGTGCAAAGCCGCCGAATACGAAGATCTATCCAGGAAGAAAAGTTTCACCCTAGACTGCATCGCTATTGATGATGGTAGGAGCCATCAAGCCTAACGGCGATGACACAAAGGAACTCTCAATGAAAGCACAAATGTCGGTGTCAAAACCGATGGATCTCGGGTAGGGGGTCCCGAACTGTGCGTCTAGGCCGGATGGTAACAGGAGGCAGGGGACACAATGTTTTACCCAGGTTCGGGCCCTCTTGATGGAGGTAAAACCCTACGTCCTGCTTGATTAATATTGATGATATGGGTAGTACAAGAGTAGATCTACCATGAGATCGGAGAAGCTAAACCCTAGAAGCTAGCCTATGGTATGATTGTATGTTGTGGTTGTTGTCCTACGGACTAAAACCCTTCGGTTTATATAGACACCGGAGAGGGTTAGGGTTACACAAGGTCGGTTACAAAGAAGGAGATATCCATATCCGTATTGCCTAGCTTGCCTTCCACGCCAAGTAGAGTCCCATCCGGACATGAGACGAACTCTTCAATCTTGTATCTTCATAGTCTAACAGTCCGGCCAATAGAGATAGTCCGGCTGTCCGGAGACTCTCTAATCCAGGACTCCCTCAGCCACGATGCGAAGTAGATATTGACTTATGTTCAAGTGATGCACGTCCACGATCGCTAGATAGTGATACGTGAATGAATTGTGCAATCTCTCTCGCACGCATACATATCTCATTTCCCTGTGGGCATCGGAATCACACGCGCGCACTTCGTGTATTTCTCTACCTTCATTAGGGTTAAATTTGTCTTTCTACCCCATCCTACAAGTCTCTCACACAGAAACACACATGCTCTCTATGTCTAACACGCCCACCTCTTTAATTCCGCCCACCCATAGCCAGTAATGTCTCAAAGTATAATAATGTCTCTCACACATATGCTATCTACTTATCCCTTAATATAGCTAGATATGTGTCACACAAACTCCTTCTTGCTACTAACAAGATGCCCATGCGTTACACGGAACATCAAGATGCATTTGTATGAGAAGTTTATATTGTGGGAGAACAGGATGAACGAGGGAATGCCTTATTTGCAAATGCGGAGAGGGGTGTGGGTATCTTTTTGCAAAATTGCCATAGTTTCCTTCCTGTCCGTCGGATATAAATCGGATGGCCTATATTGTAGGATGGCAGGAACACCATCATCACCAACTCTGTTTTTTTATAAGAGTAGAGATATGTGAGTGTCACTACCCCCCCGCCCCACACACCCACACTTCCCAACACCGAAGGAGTAGGGTGACACCTCGATCTTGATACTAATCTATCAACTGGCTCCTCTCTCAAACATACACACACACTACCCGGCACCAAAGAAGTAGGGTGGCACATCGATCTTGATAATAATCTATCTACTCCTCTTTCAAACACACACACACACACACTCGCTAGTTGTGCCTCTGTGCCTACCGCGCACACTCTCGATACGTCTTTCTCTCCCCCCTCCCCCCCAACAATGACAGCAGAAGGGTGACAACTCAATATGATCATAATCTGTCAATTGGTTTCTCTCTCAAACATTGTGTCTCGGTGCCTTGCTCGGTAGCCCCCTCGATATGTAGAATTGTCACGTGCGCACAACTGTAGTGACGATGACGCTGAACCCAGCGTGCCTTGTTTTTACCGGCCTCATGTGATAGTTTTCACCCTCTTTTCTGTTAATTAACAAGGCAACCTTTTCTTTGTTACTACTAGTGAATCTGAAATCATTCAGGGCAGACATAAAATATATCACTTCAACCCAATTATTGCAGCAACTATTTTAAAAGAAATAAGCTAGCTGCCCGTGCGTTGCACGGAACATCAAAATGCATTTGTATGAGTAGTTTATCTTGTGAGAGAAAAGGTTGAACCAGGGAAGGCCTTATGTGCGAACTTGGAGAGACGTGTGGGTATATTTTTGCAAAATTGCCATAGTTTCATTCCTATCCGTTAGATATAAATCCGACGGCCTATATTGCAGGATGGCACGCACACCATCATCACCAACTCTGTTTTCTACTCCCTCCGTCCTAAAATACTTGTCATCAAAATGGATAAAAAGAGTTGCATCTAAAACTAGAATATGTCTAGATACATTTCCTTCTATCCATTTTGATGACAAGTATTTCCGGACGGAGGGAGTATTTGTATTTTTAGAGATTTCAACAAGTGACTTTGACCGGACCTTACCAACATACTCAAAAAAGTAGTCCATAATTTTGATGTTACCCTCTTTTCTTGGCGGTGCAGTGCCATCTGGATACCTCATAAATAAATAAAGTACTACATGATACTAATATATGATACATGGCGCAGGAGTACTAAGTATTATTAATACAGTTTTGCTAGAACTCATCTAGATGAGATATAATTTGGTATCATTCATCTTTTATAGCCATTGGATGTGATGCTATATAAGATGTGTGTGTGCTGACGTGGGTTGTATTTGTTCTTGTGCAATGAACTGACCACTGCATGTCATGTTTGATAGTCTCAAGTCATTAAAAGCATACAAGCCCCACATCTCTTCTTGGTTGATTCCTCTATTTATGTCAAAAAATAAGAAACAACGTGAGAGTTAAAGCACCACGCCTATGTGTTTACTATCTGGTTTTCGTAAGATGACTTAATACTCACCTAGACAGAGGGAGTATTCGACTTGACAGCGGGCGGCGCAGTTCCCGATACGGCTTTAATGCAGACGAGGGAGGGAGTAGCGGTTCCCGATATGTTGAACGGCCAATGCATCCACCTTCAATTAATGCATGAGGGAGTAATGGGAGGAGGTCCGGGAAAAGAGGTTGCACGATGTGAATGCAACGCAGTTTGCCCTCATTGCCCTCATATAAAGGCGCCCCTCCATTCCAATGCATCTACCACATCGTACGCACCTAAGCATTTGCCTAAGCACCTACACTAAGCACAAAAGAGATCACTCCAGACCCATGGCGGCGATGCTCGTGAGCGGCCAGCGGCTGCGCCAGATGGTCCACGACACCGGCCTGCGGCATGGCGCCGAGGATCATCTGCAGGCGATGTTGGAGACCGGCTGGTGGATGGCCGCCTTTGACACAAACTACGACTCTCAGTTGGACCTGATGATCGTTGCCACCAGCAACAAGTTCACCGTCCTCAAGAAGCTCGCGGACGACATTGCCGTACTCCTCCAGCCCGCGCGCCCGGGCTCCTCATTGCCTACCACCCTAATAGGCCTCCATGGCCGGAACCTCTTTCAAGCACTGGTGGCCCTGCGACAGCCCGCCGACGCCACGAATAATGTCCACCTGGAGGTCGCTCTCGCCGCGAGGCGCCTCGCCCTGCAAGAATTCATCGACCTACACATCCACATGTACGAGGAAATCGTGTACATAGGTATCTACAAGACCAGTGAGGACGCTACTCCTCAATCGGCTGGAAGCCTTGGATGCCTTTGCTGAGAAGCACCTCGACCTCGCCACAAAAGCCGTCGCTCGTTAGCCACTGGTCGGTGGCCTGGCGCACTAAGTTGAGGAGGAGGAGGTCGTACGTTCGTGGATCCATCTTTCTTCTTGCCTTCTGTAACCACCACTACGATCGCATCATCGTGGCCTTAATTCTTATTGTGATGTTGCATTCTCGTTCCAGTCAATACCGACATGTGCGATCCCTTTGCTTAATTATATGCATCACCGTAACTAGTACTCCATCCATCAATTTATAAGTTGTGCTTACCTTTTCCATCAACTTTGTGCAACGTGCGGGCATCTTGCTAGAAACACTAGAATATGTCTATATAATCCGTATGTGATAGTCCATTTGAAATCTCAAAAAAGACAAATATTTAGTTATAGAGGGAGTAATATATTAGGAGTATATCAAAACAATAGTGATTTCTTTCAAGTTTGTGAGCAAATACTACTATTCTACTACTTTGGATCCATCGCAACGCACGGACACCATTGCTGGTAAAAGGAAAAGGCATGCCGCGTTCGCGTTGCACCCCCACACGCTCTGGAATTGGGAGTACAACACGTCCCGTCCGGCACGACACATAGCTTAGGGAAGGTGTGTTGCCTAGCATTTTCACTTTCATGTGGGACCACCGTTGAGCAAACCGACACCCCGTCTGCCGCCGGGTTGGAAAACAGAAACAAGGGGAAGATCTAGCTGTAGCACGGAAGCTAAGAAATTTGGTGTTAGACGGGGCTCGTTGATAGAGCAGGAGCATTCCATACTAGTACTACTCCTACTAGTACCAATTTTGTACTCCTAATACTATATTACTAGTACTACCGCTACACAACTAGTAGGTACGTGCACGGCACGACATCGTAGGAACAAAAAACGGGACGATCTTGTTTTGGGTGATTTATCTTTTTTTCAATCAACGTAGTATGAATAATATGATGTGGGGGGCACCCATGAAGCTTATGTGGCTTGGTTGCATGGCTACGGAAGGTTAGGGAAAAATAAATAGATAATGTGTTTAGAGTGCACTCCACCAGATAGATATATATACTTTGGATCCATTGCAACGAACCGGCACATCTATATCTGTACCCCCTATATAGTGTGCGAAAAACTTTGAAAGTTGGTCGTTGGATGAAGCCAATCCGACGGTACAAAGATGGCAAATCCGAGCACTACTGGCCGTTGGATATCATCCACCAAATTCTGCCACATGTATAATCTAGAAGACTCCATGGTTGAACTTAATTCATGACTAAGGGCCTCTTTGATTCATAGGATTGCAGAAACACAAGAATAGGAAAAAAGTAGGATTGGAATGGCATGTTCATTGGATCCCTATAGGATTTGAGTTGTTTGATTGTGTCACATGAAAAACAAAGGATTTCTTTCAAGAGGTTGGAGTGCATGTTAGAATTCCTGTGAAACGTAGTACAAATGTATCCTTAGGAAAATATTCTACATGATTCAATCCTACGAATCAAACGACCAACGTAGGAAAAATTCCTAGGGATTCTAATACTTCAAAGATCCTATGAAAATCCTTTGAATCAAGCAGACCCTAACTTTGCCACAACTAAGCTTAGGCAAAGTTATTAGTTCTTCAAAACGAGAGAAACAAGTTGGCAAGCCTAAGGGAATCTTGCCACATTTTTTGTGTGTATGTCATGTGGGGCCTTAGTGTGGCTTGCCTAAGGTGTGGCTTGAACCAAACACTCACCTAAGTTAATGAAACTTGCCTAACCTTACATTCCACTAGATTTTGCCACATGTTAGAATCTAGAGAGCTCCACATGTAGAAGCATAATGCACAAACCACCAGAATCTCATGCGTGCAATGCACGTGTACCTTACTAGTACTAGTAGTTGGTAGTAGTAAGAAACAAATTCCAGTTTTGGCACGAGCTCATATTGCGAGAGCACCACAAGGCCTGCCGCAGGAGTTACATTTCCCTCTCGGGGCCCATGGGACCCAACTTCAGTGGCTTAGTGCCCGGCCTATGAGTCAATGACATGCGGACCTTAAATGCGGCTGGCCCACATGTCATTCTCATGGTGGTGGCGTGGTTCGCGACTCACTCGTTCGAGATGAACCGGCCGGTGGTGGTGTGGCCGTGGCAAGGGTGCCACAGTTGGGCGTCGGGGCGTTACGAGGCGTAGATGGCCACACCAGCGGGTACTACCTGTAGTACTCCCTCCGGTCCTTTTTACTCTACATATTAGGTTTGTCCGAAGTCAATCTCATCCAACTTTGACCAAGTTTATATAAAAAATTATAGACATTCACATAACAACACCAATATCATTAGATTCATCTTGGAATATATTTTCATATTATATTTATTAGAATATTATAGATGCTAATAATTTCTAATATAAATTTGGTCAAACTTAGCAAAGTTTGACTTTCGGCAAATCCAATGTGTAGAGTAAAAAGGATCGGAGGGAGTACATAAGTACTCCAGCTGAGGATTGGTGCCCGGGATGAAATGTGTCACAGCCGCTGGATGAAAATTCGATGGTGCGGGAGTACGGATCGGAGCACAACAGCGGAGCAGGCAAACCGCGTCCAATCGGGTGTGTCTATGGTAGAAAGTTGATTGTCGTAGCAGTTTAGCTGGCACGCATGTCACGCACACAAAGTCAGAGGAGCGGTGGGGCCGAGAGGGATGAGGGGCACGTCGGGGGGATGAGGATCCCCTGACGCGAACAATCCTACCATTCAGTCACTGACATGTGGGACCCATAAGCGTGGGTCCCACCTGTCAGCGAAGGAAAGGCAGGGCAAGGCAGTGATAGCCACATCAGAGGATCCATGTCCACATCGGGGGACATCATGTCGTGGGTAGGAGCGGTGAGGGAGTCCTGGATTAGGGGGTATCCGCATAGCCGGATTATATCCTTTGGCCGGACTGTTGGACTATGAAGATACAAGATTGAAGACTTCATCTCGTGTCCGGATGGGACTCTACTTGGCGTGGAAGGCAAGCTAGGCAATACGGATGTGTATATCTCCTCCTTTCTAACCGACCTTGTGTAACCCTAGCCCCCTCTGGTGTCTATATAAACCGGATGGATTTAGTCCGTAGGACAACAACAATCATACCATAGGCTAGCTTCTAGGGTTTAGCCTCTCCGATCTCGTGGTAGATCAACTCTTGTAATACTCATATCATCAAGAATAAATCAAGCAGGACGTAGGGTTTTACCTCCATCAAGAGGGCCCGAACCTGGGTAAAACATCGTGTCCCCTGCCTCCTGTTACCATCCGCCTTAGACGCACAGTTCGGGACCCCCTACCCGAGATCCGCCGGTTTTGACACCGACATTGGTGCTTTCATTGAGAGTTCCACTGTGCCGTTGCCAGAAGGAAGGATGTCTTGTCTCGTCTTTAAAGACGATACTACTGTTGGGGGAGCTTTGGCTGTCGGCCAAACACTCCGGCTAGGCAGTTTCATCATGACCGCCTGTTCGGCCGCGCGCCGACGATGACTTCTCGGGTCATCAAAAACAGCCTCCACGTCGGCTCGGAAGTCGCCGAGCAGATGGATCCAATGGAGCTCTCTTCCCTAAACGAACTCTTGGATCGCATCGCCGCCTTGGGAGTCGCTACGAACTATGATCGGATTGGGCTTAAACCCGATCAAAGGGAGATTAACTCTCCACCGGTCACCCATCACATTGCGGTGGTGGAGGAACAATGTGGCAACTCTTCCTCTATTTTGAGGACTAACTATGTCCGAATTCCTGAGCTCTCTGAGCCGGATGCCCGCTTACGGGAGGACATTACCCAAGCCTTGAACCTAGAATCAGGCAGCGGGCCAAATTTATCGGGTAACACTCCGGAACCCGAACTTCCAAGATTGGAAACTCCTCGGCCCCTGGGTCTCAGATCGGGTAGGGATTCGGACTCAAATCCACCCACCCACCCAGACATAAACCATCTTTCCCACATCAGGCAAGAGCCCCATGAAACAATACATCATTATTGGGCCAGATTCCTCCTTGTGATGAACAAGGTTCAGGACTGTCGCGAGGAAGATATAGTCTCACTTTTCTGCAAAAATTGCACGGACAAGGGAATCCTTAATGCCTTAAGTTGCCGTGGCATATCACGCTTCGCTGACTTGGCGTCAATAGTACGAAAGTACTATGCGATGGAAAGCGCCTGGAAAACTAAAACAAAATTTTGGGGTAATCCGGCTCTGAATATACACCCAGTCCAGAGTAAAAGGGTGCACTATCGTAAGACACCCGAGCTAGTTGCAAAGAAACAAAAATCCTCTACAGGGCATGGAACCGTACTGGAAGGATGGCTTAACAGACCCTGCAAAATCCATAGTACAGCGGATACAATACCAACGTACAGCCTTAGAGATGTTGGATACTCCGGCAGGTGGCCAAAAGTGGAGAGGATCTTCTTATCCCAAAATGCCATAGAGCACCATCCTGTGGATAACAATACGGTGTTAATAGTCTTTGAGACATTTGCGTGAAATAATAGGTGCAAGCGAACACTCTGCAGCATGGCCGAAATCTGCCACGTAGCAGCAATAAATCCGTGGAGTGACATGGCTAATACCTTCAATGCAAGTGATGAACCTAAATTCTGAACAGCCCGAGCACCAGCCGCACTGGTCCTCAGTCCAATTGTGGACGGCTTTCGACTCCGGGGCCGTACTCATGGACGGCGGTAGCAGATTAAACCTCATCTACGAGGAAACTCTTCAAAAATGGAAATAGACTGGAACCGTATCGAGCAAAGTAGCACAACCTTCAGAGGAATCATACCCAGTCGGGAGGCACGATGTGCTGGAAGAATCACACTACATGTGGTATTCGGTATGCCAGAGAATTGTAGGTCCAAAGAAATTACATGTCAAGTGGCCCCGTTCAGCAGTGGATACCACGGCCTTTTAGGACGTGAGGCATTCACGATCTTCCAAGTTGTTCCCCATTACGGGTACATGAAGCTCAAAATGCCCGGGCCCAACGGAATCATCACTCTCGCCAGTGATCCGGACACAGCACTCCGCGCCGAAAACAAAACAGCCGCACTGGCCCTCGAGGCCTTATCCGAAGCCCTCTCGGCCGAGGAATTAACCACGCTATGCTCCACAGTGGACAAGGACGACATGATACTCGATAAGAGATCCAAGTCCACATCTTTTAAACCAGCGGATGAAATAGTCAAATTCCAAGTCCACCCAACGGACCCTACAAAAACAGCCTCCATCGGGGCACAGTTAAAACCCGCCGTGGACGCCGCACTACGAGAGTTCCTGCGCGAGAATTGGGACATATTCGCCTGGCACCCCTCAGACATGCCAGGAATCCCACGCAGGCTGGCCGAGCATAGCCTCAATATCCTAAAGGGATTCAAGCCGGTCAAGCAAGCTCTTCGGCGTTTCTCCGAACCTAAGAGACAGGCCATGGGAGAGGAACTAGCCAAGTTATTGGAGGCCGGATTCATCAGAGAGATAAAACACCCGGACTGGCTAGCAAACCTGGTGATGGTACCAAAGAAGGATAAATCCTGGCGCCTTTGTGTCGATTTCAAGGACCTCAATAAAGCTTGCCCAAAGGATCCCTTCCCCCTCCCCCGCATCGACCAAATTATCGATGCTACCGCAGGACACGAGTCATTGTGTTTCCTCGACGCATACTCCGGTTACCACCAAATCAAGATGGCGGAGTCCGACCAAGCCGCAACGGCATTCATCACACCATACGGTCCCTTCTGTTTCAACACAATGCCTTTTGGGCTCAAAAACGCCGGCGCAACATATCAGCGCATGATTCAGACATGTCTGGAGAAACAAATCGGCAAAATAGTAGAGGCATACGTAGACGATGTGGTCGTCAAAACCAAACACGTCGACTCTTTGATAGACGACTTGAGGCTCACATTCGACAACCTCCGAACATACGACATTAAGCTCAATCCGGAAAAATGCGTTTTTGGCGTACCAGCCGGAAAGCTCCTGGGTTTCATTGTCTCCAGTAGAGGTATTGAAGCTAACCCGGCCAAAATCCGAGCTTTGTCACAGTTGGCTACCCCAACAGACCTCAAACAAATCCAAAAGTTAACAGGATGTGTGGCGGCTCTAAGCCGCTTTATCTCCCGCTTAGGAGAAAAGGCTTTACCCCTTTATCGCCTCCTCCGGCGCACCGAACACTTTGAGTGGACGGACGCTGCCACAGCCGGATTGGAAGAAATAAAGGCCATTTTGGCAACCAACCCAATCCTGGCCGCGCCAAACATCGGCGAACCAATGTGTTGTACATTGCGGCAACCCATCAAGTTGTAAGCGCAGTGCTCGTCGTCGAACGAGAAGCTGACAGACATAAATTCCCTCTTCAAAAGCCGGTATACTATGTATCCACTGTCCTCACTCCATGCAAATCACGGTACCCACATTATCAAAAGATAGCCTACGCGGTATTCATGGCATCCCGGAAGCTGCGACACTACTTTCAAGAGTGTTCGATTACAGTAGCCTCGGAAGTGCCACTTAATGATATTATAAACAACCGCGACGCTACGGGCCGGATTGCCAAATGGGCTATTGAGCTCCTCCCGTTCGACATAACATACAAACCTCGACGAGCCATTAAGTCGCAAGTATTGGCCGACTTTGTCGCCGAATGGACGGAGGCCGAACTCCCTAAAGAGTACGGCGCATACTCCAATTGGATCATGCACTTCGACGGTTCTAAAATGCTGGCTGGTCTAGGGGCTGGCGTTGTCCTGACGTCCCCAACTGGAGATACCGTTCAGTACGTACTACAAATATTGTACACAGACACCAACAACGCAGCCAAATATGAAGCCCTGTTGCATGGTCTTCGGATGGCAGTCTCCATGGGCATTCAACGCCTGGAGGTGCATGGGGATTCAAACCTTGCAATATCCCAAATAAATGGAGACTTTGACACCAAGGATCCGAAGATGGCGGCCTACCGAAACGCCGTCCTAAAAATGTCAGCTCGGTTCGAGGGGCTCGAATTTCACCATGTGGCCCAGGAAAACAATCAGGCGGCGGATATCCTCACCTGCATCGGTGCAAAACGGGATGCGGTCCCCCGAACATCTTTCTAGAAAAGTTGTTCAAACCATCCATAGTATGGGAAGGGGACACCGGTAACCATAGTTCAGACCCGGCCAAAATGCCCGATACCAAATACTCTGACACAATTGGAGGCCCCGCCACCGAAATCACATCTTTAGCCCACGTAATAATGACCGTTATAGCCCCGTGGACAGAACCATTCCTGGCCTACCTAACTAGGCAGGAACTTCCGGAGGACCAAAATGAGGCACGCTGCATAGTGCGGTGATCTAAGGCCTACAGGATCCACGAGGGAGAATTGTATAAAAAAAGCACTACTGGAGTCCTTCAAAGGTGCATCTCCGAAGAGAAAGGGCGAAACATTTTTGCAGAAATCCACGCCGGACTCAACGGTCACCACGCCGCAGCCCGGCTCTTGTAAGCAAGGCCTTCCGTACAGGATTCTATTGGCCAACGGCCTGGGCAGATGCACATGACTTGGTCCAACGTTGCGCCGGTTGCCAGCTCTTTGCAAATCAAAGCCACATGCCACCCACCGCCCTTCAAACAATCCCCATTACGTGGCCCTTCGCGGTCTGGGGGCTTGACATGGTTGGACCCCTTAAAGGGGGAACCCACAAGAAAAAATACTTACTGGTCATGGTGGATAAATTCACCAAATGGATAGAGGCCAAGCCTGTTAAAACAGCCGAATCCGGACCAGTGATAGACTTCATATCTGGGGTCGTACACCGTTATGGCGTCCCCCACAGCATCATCACTGACAATGGCACAAACTTCACAGCCGATGAGGTAAAACTCTGGTGCAGCAAAATGGACATCAAGCTCGATTATGCTTCAGTCTATCACCCACAAACCAACGGCCAAGTCAAGCGAGCAAACGATCTTATAATGAGCGGCATTAAACCCAGATTAGTGCGTTCCTTAACGGAGTCTAACACGCACTGGGTAGAGGAGCTCGACTCCGTACTCTGGGGGCTGCGGACCACGCCGAATCGTAGTACCGGATACACACCCTTCTTTATGGTGTACGGCGCAGAGGCAGTCTTGCCCTGTGACATAATTCATGACTCACCTCGAGTGCACATGTATGAAGAAAGACAAGTCGAGCTCGATCGGCAGGACAGTCTAGACACCCTGGAGGAGGAGCGCGACGTAGCCAAAGCCCGTTCCGCATTTTATCAGCAATAGGCTCGCAGATACCAAAGCAGAGAAGTACGGGCCAAAACTTATAACGTTGGCGAACTAGTTCTACGCCTGCCGGATAAGAAAAAGAACAAGCTCGAGCCCAAATGGGAAGGTCCCTTCATTATTGACCAAGTTCTGACCGATGGAGCGTACCGACTGCGGGATGCATCGACTAGTCGACTCAAGCCAAACCCATGAAACGCGGCCAGGCTCCGAAGATTCTACGCCTAGTGCCGGACCCTATGTTCGTCCCCTCCCTTTGTCCATTTTTTGCATGTACATTATCTGTCTTGTTTTTCTTTCTTCCTTTCTGTTATTATTTCTCTAGGCCTTTAAGGGCCAACTTGTGCCTCGCTTGCACATTATAGATGCGCTAGCCGCGCTCATAATACCTGGGGGCTTCTTTCACAGAAGCTTAATTATTTATCTGGGCCTCAGGCCCCGAACATGTGTCATGCTTCCGCATGTACCTTTTTTCGCCATTATATGCATCGATATGACTTAAGTTTTGGCCAAGCTGGGTTGCCTGGCTCTTGTATTTATGCCCTACGTTCCCGTTAATTCGGCTAGGGCATAAGGGGAGCACCTCTGCGATTGTTACTGCCGGGTCAGCCGGACGTGTACCTCAGACTGGGTGAAGCCGAAAGCTAGCGTTCTTAAGGGAATATTCGGTCGGTGAACAAAAGATGATTTTTATTTATTGTCCATATCTGCCCCCAGATGTTTTTCCTGCGTTTCCTATCGCAGTCCGGACATGCACTTTAGGGCATGCTTACCCAGGGAAAGGAACCCTTAACGGAACTATTCTCCCTGGAAGATGTTTCTTACTACCCATGTAATATAACATAACTAGTTGGGCACTTGTCTGTTCAAGCACTAATGACCCCTACGCCTGGTCTCCACGCATACCCCGGTTCTTATATAACTGAGCGGGTATTCGGATACACTCCGGACTATCGGGTCCCGAGGTTGAAGCGAAAAGGTCCGCCAAGACAAATGATCTACAATCCGGCTAGAAGGCATTATACATGTCACTTTCATTACATAGTCATGTAGACTGACTAAATTCCTCTTCTATACCATCCAACAGGCGGTCTAGCTGACAATCCTGTTGGGAATACTTTGCGGCTAATTCTACTTGCCCATAAACTAAGCTAACGGGGATCTCTATTCTGTCGGGCCCCACAGGTCCGACCTCGGCCATGTGATTTGGGTCTGCCTTGGTATACCACGTCTTCACCATGCCCAGGCTTCTCTGGCACCCTGTCGGCAGGCTGATATCTTCCATAATCGAAAGCGCCGCCGTGCTCCCTTGAGCTTCTCCGCCAGCTCTGCAACGCCCTCTAGCAGGCAGACGGACAACCACAAGGCCTGGGCAACACCCTGCATCACCTGCCGAACTTGTTCATGCAGATGTGATAGCTTGGATAGAAGATCACTCGCAGACCCGGGCATTTCCTCTGCGGGACGACCTGTCAGCATACCTACAGACATAATGCTGTTAGTCGGCTTCTTCGCCGAACTCCTTTAAAAGGATTCATTCAAGCACTTACTGAAAATGCCGCGCCAAAGCCGCTTATTCTCCTTCTCGGAGTCTGCAAGCTGGCCCCGAACGTCTTTTAATTCCACGCTCAGCTTAATATTGGCGTCTTGGAGATTGTTTTTCTCCCACCTAACCTCAGTCAGCACGTGTTTGCCAGCCTCTAGCTGTCGCATAACATGCTGGTCCTCCGGATTTTCTACGGATTCATCTGCAACATCTGTTGTTAGATCAACAGCCATGCCGCACATTATATGGTAACCATCATTCTTTAAAGTAAATGTTAGCAGCAGGCGACTTTTTTGGTTCCTACAATGCGGCCACAGCAGCCCGCAGTTGGGTCTTGCATTCCTCTAGCTCCTGTGAGAGCCTAGTATTCTTGTCTGTAAGAACCTGCACAATTAGGATGATCCTTAAATTAGTTCTGCTAACTATTTCAAGTCTCAGGGCTACTGATACATATAAATTGTCAGATTTACTTACCCGTACATCCTTTACATATTGATCTCTGGCTCTGGCTAGACCATCTTGAGCAGCTCGGAGGTACGCCTCTCCAGAATTGAAGGCATCAAATGCCTCTCGTGAGAAACAAGTGTCACGGAGTACGGCCCGGCGGCGCCTATGATTCATGGTGCTTTCCACCTCTGAGTTTGTAGCGGATAATCTATTTGCGTCCTCTGTAGGGGGATTATCCCGCGCCCGCCCCATATCGGCTTCCGCCTCTATGTCCGG
This sequence comes from Triticum aestivum, assembly GCF_018294505.1. Taxonomy (NCBI): domain Eukaryota; kingdom Viridiplantae; phylum Streptophyta; class Magnoliopsida; order Poales; family Poaceae; genus Triticum; species Triticum aestivum. The sequence goes on along the minus strand of NC_057803.1, from coordinate 268,477,418 downwards.
TCCTGGCGCCCGACTGGTGGAAGCGCGATTAGTAACATCACCGGACATATTCCAGCGAGCGCTTTTTCTGTTAAAGAAACACGGGCGTCATTATTTTTTGAGAAAGACGACAACCATGGAGCGGGGTTTATTATACCTTTGCGCCAGCGTCTCCGTCCTGACCGCCTTCCTTTTTGGCCTACCCGGCCTCGGTGCCTCCTGTTGGCGTGTTGCTGCGGGTTCGGCAGGGCATCCCGAATGCCTCCCTGTAAAAATGACATCTGTATATGGTGGGTCTAAAAGGGGATCCTAGTTTTGGAGTTGGGATTTTTGGTTTTTCTTACGTGCGATGCAGGGAGCAGTCTGGGATAGTCGGCCGTAATGGCCACCATAGCATCGTCGCAGCTTAACTAATAGAATTGCCGGTCTATCAGCTCCACGAATATAACCGAATCTTCTTCAAGTCCCGAGTCGAGGGCCCGGTCAGGGTCCTCTAGTTGTGGAGAAGGGCTGCTGACCTCCTTTGTGGCTTTTCGCAGTTCCTGCCGCAAAGTGGCAAGGTGAATACTTACGACAAAGAATGCGGGAAAAATGGGAGCAGGGAGATATAACTTACCCAGCTTGGAGGATTGTACATGGAGAATCCATCCCGTGGCTTGATGCGGGTGAACTCCTCTTCCTCTCCCTTGAACAACTCGGACAGAATTTTCGCTAAAGCGGCAGCATTGTCCGGACACTTACGCCCGCAGCGGGTGGTGTCATCCGCCCCGTTATAACACCACAAGGGGTGCCCATGATATTGAAGTGGATGCACTTCCCGCATTATGCAAATCGACATAACTTCGATTACTGTCAATCCTGATCGAGCCAGTGCTTTAATTTGGTTCATCAGATAGAGGACTTCTCCATTGTCTTCCGCCTAGGGGCTCCGTGGGCGCCAACTTTGGTGTTTCTTCACGGGAGCATTGTTGAACTCGGGAAGACCCCGCCAAACAGGGTCCAGAAGGGGAACGTCCTCCATATATAACCATTCTGAAGGCCAGTCTTCAGGTGACTTCTTCGGAGTACCGGACAGGTATCCGGTATCGGCGATGCGCCATATTTCGGCTCCGCCCACTTGATAAAGTGACCCCCTCTATGCGAGGGACGAGGCAAAATAGCCTTTTCCACAGCTCGAAGTGAGCCTGGCAGCCCAGGAACAACTCACAGAGACCTACATAGCCGGCGATATGTAGGATGGAGGCGGGGGTGGAAGTTGTGTAATTGGAGGCCGTAGAACTCTTGGAGCCCGCGGAGGAACGGATGAATTGGAAATTAGAGTCCCCTTAATAGATAGGGAACAAGGCAAACACGTTCCCCCATAGAGGGACAAGGAAAGCTCTCCGCTTGCTCCCCGCCATTATAGGTGGCAAGCCCGGCTCGAACGGGCACCATGTACGCTGGAGGGAGAAATCCCTTAGTCTCCAGTTCGACTAACGACTGTGTGGGACTGAACACCTCTCCCAATCACCGGGCTTAGGGCTTCGGGGGCAGGAGGAGGAGCTGTGGAGGTCGGCCATGCTGGAATGGATCTTTTTGGAACACACTCTTATGGACTCTCACTGGGGGAGGATGGTATGGATCGGATCTAAGGATCCCCATCCCTTTAATAGACAATTTATTTATTTGGCTAGGGGGGCGAATGTAAAAACACCCTGGCGCCTCGTATTCATTCGACGCGTGGGAGAAAGCCCTTATTGGGCACAAAAGCCAAGAGGTCCAAACATTTATGGGACCGGACACTACTTTACAAACGTTCGAAAGATGGAGAAGAACCCGCCATGCAATGCCGAAGACAATACTGCGCGCCGGACTCATCGTCATTAAAGCCTGGTTCAGGGGCTACTGAGGGAGTCCTGGATTAGGGGGTATCCGGACAGCCGGATTATATCCTTTGGCCGGACTTTTGGACTATGAAGATACAAGATTGAAGACTTCATCTCATGTCCGGATGGGACTCTACTTGGCGTGGAAGGCAAGCTAGGAAATACGGATGTGTATATCTCCTCCTTTGTAACCGACCTTGTGTAACCCTAGCCCCCTCTGGTGTCTATATAAACCGAAGGGTTTTAGTCCGTAGGATAACAACAATCATACCATAGGCTAGCTTCTAGGGTTTAGCCTCTCCGATCTCGTGGTAGATCAACTCTTGTAATGCTCATATCATCAAGAATAAATCAAGCAGGACGTAGGGTTTTACCTCCATCAAGAGGGCCCGGACCTGGGTAAAACATCGTGTTCCCTGCCTCCTGTACCATCCGCCTTAGACGCACAGTTCAGGACCCCCTACCCGAGATCTGCCGGTTTTGACACCGACAAGCGGCGTCGTGGGAATCGCGTGTGGGTGTGGCAGTGGTAGAAACAAGAAATGTGATGGTCGCCGTGGTTCAACTTCCATGGACAAGCTGTCATGTCGGCTGACACATGTATATCAAAACTAGAGTGTTTATATTTCAAGCACGTGAACAAGTATTATTCTACTACTTTGGATCCATTTCAATGCACGGGCCAGCACATTGGTAGTACTAGTGTCCATCTCTATCTCTAGAGGCCTTCCCTCGTTCATACTTTTCTCTGATAAGATAAACTACTCATAAAAATTCATCTTGATGTTGCGTGGAACGCACGAGGATGTTTCCTTGGGGGTCTCTCCAGCGCGGCGTGGCCGTAGTTGCAAGTTGACGCCCCTTGAGATGCCGACGTTGAGGGGCACTCGGATTTCCTCTAATGAGCAGGTAAGATGAGTTTGATCTCGTAGTAAATGCATTCTAAAGACTACTTCTATGTCCATTTCCTAATTCTCCCCCTGCCCACTGTTTCACAGGTTAGACTCGGTGCGAGTGGAGATTGGCTTGCATATGTACGGGGTTTGGATGCAAATGAAGACGAAGGGGAGGTGAAGAAGACGAGGAGAATTGGTTCCCGATGGAGAAGTAAATGGGAGAAGTGGTGTGCAGGCAGTTGATTAGACGGCTAGGTAGACTAAACGAAAAGGCTGTGCGGGTAGACTGATGAGTCGTACCTGTTCGTGTACGTGCCCATCCTTCCTGATAGGTGGGACCTATGCATGCAAACAGATAAAAAATGTGTCGTAGTTTTTTTTGAGCGCGTGAGTGGGAGACACAACATTCTCTGGTTAAGGAATACTCCCTCCGTTTAGGTGAGTATAAGTCACCTTATGAAAATCAGGTTTTCCCAAAACCTTTAGGCATGGAGCATTAACTTCCTGCTCGATCCCCTCCCAGCCTCGTTAGCGAGCGTTCTCTTCCTCTGCTGCCGCGTTCTACCTTTCCATTTTTCCTCTTCTCAAGTGTGGAACGATCTGCATGCCGTCCTTGATGCACCAGAACGACCACTGCATGGATCGCGGCAGGGCGTTGATTGGGCATGCACGAGAATTTGGTTCTGCTCACAATATGGATGATACCTGAACGATGAAGTGAACAGGCATGCTAGCACGGGAGACCTATTTCCGCTATACAATACTGGAGTACTCATGTTCCTACTACTACTACTACTACTACTACTACTACTACTACTACTAGTAGTAGTAGTAGTAGTAGTAGTAGTAGTAGTAGTAGTAGTAGTAGTACAACTGTGGTACACTTGATGGTCAAAATACTATTCATCCGGTCCTCACAGTGAAGTGACAACACCCTGCGCCTGACACTAGTCTAGGCGGCGTGTTCAGGTTACCAAAGTCAGCCTCACCCTATGCATTGTGCAGTCTGTCACCGCCGCTGTACAGCACATTGGCGCCTCGCCTCGTCTCCCTCTCCGCTGCCATAGCACCACTCCATCTCCATCAGCTTCTCCGTCTCCGTCTCCGTCTCCATCTCACTGTGCCCCCGTGTACCGTCGCCTCACTCGCCTCCCCCAGTACCACTATTCCCTCGCTAGCCGCTCCAGCACCAACATCCTTCTCCCCTGTAAATCAAGCCCCCTTCAAACTCCACCATGGCCGAACACGAACCACGTAGCATCCATATGAGCCGCGATTGGAGCAATTTCCCAGTGACATCCTCGACCTCTGTTGTTCGTGTATGGATATGTTGAGGGCTCTGCGGCTAGCTGCATGCTCGAGGTACATGCACACGGTCATCGTCGAAGCAAGGCCTAAGCTTTTCAAGACACCCTGCTTGCTGCTATCTGGTCTTGCGAGATTGGCTCACCATGATACGAGGCGTGCATGATGCCCCTCGACTTCATCCGATCTCCATTAGCCGAAACTTCTTTGCAGGTATGTAGTGGGTCGCCGTACATCATTTCCCTCGACATCGATCCGATCACCATCGCCCGAAACTTTGTGGCAGGTATGTACTGGGTCGGCATGAACTCCCACTAGATGGCTGCCTTCAGAGAAGATGGTAAAAAGTTGGTGCTCGTGAACTTCCAGACCTCCCATGAGATTATCCTTCCTCCGTTGGATTATATAGACTATTACCACCGCGGTCCAAGTCATCTAGATTACTACGTCAGTTGGATGGACCTTGTTTTGCAGAAGATTGTAATTTGCCAAGTGCCCACACGACATGCGAATTACCCAGACTTCAAGCTAATTGCCTTGTTCGACCGCGGACTTGCCTATCTTTACGTCGGTGCCTTCTTTAGCTAGAGACAACTCGGCTCGCAGTGGATCATCGTCAAAGATGATACACACTTCTGTGATGCTATTGAACACAATGGCATCATCTACGCGATCGACAAAGTAGATGGCACCATGTATTGCTGGGACAGCGCATGTAAGTTGTTTCTGTCTCATGTTAATGATGACGCCATGACACTGTCTGAAATTTTTGTGATGATTGGCATATCCCTGTTTGAGTAGAATTTGAGTAGAACTATGGCAATGTATTAGAGACGCCATAAATCAGCTATATTTGGAATGAGTTAATTCATGCGATTGTGACCATGTCATTACAGCCAATTTGTACCCTGAATAATCAAATGGTTAGGAATATATGGATATTATCCTTATTTTATAGTAATCTATATACTACTACTGAGTATGAGTGTGTATCAATGGCCATGTTAGTTTCCTCATTTTCATGATGTAGAAACATGCACCACACTGTTGGTTTCATCTAACCATACATTAGGGAAGTAAATGTGCATATGGAGAACTCTATATTTGGAAGTAGTGAAATCCTGCAATGCTCACCATGTGTACATACCTATATTCGCCCTTCAGCAATCAATGGCTAGAATAATATCCTCACGAAATTTTTGCCCACAGAACACGAGTATATAACAATGCATGGTCTGTTAGTTACCTTGAAGAATTTGTTTCTGAGGACAGGACATGATTACATAACATGCATGACATGGTAGTTTCCTGTGAAGAATCGATTGCGAGATAACATGAGTATAAACATGCATGGCACTTCTATATTTCGAACCCAGTATACATTTCCCTGTATTTTCCTGCCAGTTCCAACAGGGACATATCAATGGTGTTTCTTGCATTATCCTACTCATACTCTGAACAATGCTGATCTTACATTAACAATGCCTGTCTTTTTTGATATGATGCAGTGTCCCTACAGTTACTGCCCTTTGTAATCACACCACCTTTGCCAAAAACAGGGAAGCTCAACTGGTTCCTCGCTCGATCAGACGACGGCAAAAGACTGATGATCATTCGGCCATATGAGCCGGAAAAGTTATATTGCAAAAACCCCACTGTATACAAGCACTGTGTAATACGTGAGTATCCGGACAGTGGTTGTTACGTGTATGAGCAGGATAGCATCTTGTTGGGGCCTTTAGGATTTTTTAGTTGGAGGCGAGTAAACAGCCTTGGTTCACACTCTCTGTTTCTCGGACTCAATTATCCGATTAACCAGGAGATCACCGTTGGCAAGGACCTTGATGGCAAAGAGGCTCCATTTGCTATGGAAAACTGTGTCTACACGGCGAGCCCTAGGAGTTCGGGAGCAAACTCCCCTGATTGTCAACGATACAGCCTGCAGCCAAAAGAAGGTGAGAATGACAAAGGCATCCGGATTAACTTTGATCCTTGAATGTCTCAATTACGACAGGCAGTGATGTGGTTCAAGCCTTCAGGTTGATAGGTAATTGGGCTGTTGCATCGAAAGGGTGGAGTACTGGTGTAACATCCCAAATTTTCAATTTGGAATGTTATACATTAGATCATCATTGCATATCATATTTTATTTTGCATTTTGGTTGATCCTAGAAATTCTACGCAACTCAATGACCCACGGAGAGAGTTGGGGATTTCGTTATTTTCATATTTGAGTTTTCTCAAATTTTGAGAATAGGATCATTTGATTTTAATTATTTTATCATCAATTATTTTTATTACAAAAATATGAGAGAGGGAATAAAATGACTTTCCCAAAATAAAGAAATATTGAGGATTTAATAATAAAATCAAATAAGATTTTATTTCGCTGTTTTTTGGTGTTTTATTTGAATTTAGGAAAAATGTGCGTTTTTCAAAATTGCATTTAGGCCGCAAATAAATGTTCACCTTGTGAGGCTTGATTTTAGAAGCCCGTGAAAATTTATTTCGGAATTTTTGGAGTCCGTTTAATATTTCTTTTCATTTTTCTTCTGCGCGTAATAAAAAAACGAACCAACCTACGGGTCGTGTCCGACTAGGACTCCGGCCCGGCTAGCCTTCATAAGCCGGGGGAGGCCCAGCCCTAGCCGAAACCCTAAGCCGCCCCAGCCCCAGTGCCCGCCGCCGCCGCCGCGCCGCCGGACGCTGCCGCCGCCGCACGCTGCCCGAGGTTCGGCGCCTCGTTTTCCGCGCCGTTTTTTTTTGTTTTTTTTGAAAAACCGTCGGTTCTTTTTAGATTCGATTTTTTTAAACAGATCGGTTTTTCCGGTTTATTTAAATAGCGAGCGTTCGTCCGTTCGTTCGTTCTAGCGAACGTTCGTCGTTTTTTTCTTTTTCTCGGATTAAATCCGTGATTTTTCTGATCGCGATTCCTGATCCGATTTTCGTTTTAGTATAACTTTTCGCTCGTTTATCGGAATCATGCGATTCAAGCGCCTGGAGTTTCGTCTCGAAACCCTCTATCCGTTTAACCAACTTAAACAAGATTTTGCTACTGTAAAATTTGCCCTAAATCCAGATTTCTAGAACGAAGTTGTTTTCTTTCGCCGTTTGACTTTCGTTGTTTCGTTCGATTTGATTCATTTTGCCAACCGGAGTTCTTATTTGAGTTTTACCCATGCATTAGATGAGTACTTATTGTATGCTTGTTTGTTTGTCTACGATAGAATACCCGGAGTGCGCCGCTTGTTACTTCGAATCTCTAGGTTTCGCGGATCATCAACAAGGCAAGTAACACTTTGATCATACCTTTTCTACTACCTAGTTTTATTGCATTAGATCAATCCTCACACATTGCATGACTAGGATCTAATTAAATTGTGGGATGGGAAGTAGTTGAGGTAGTACCTATTACCTGTTTATTATCAAACCTTTGGGAGTTACTTCTGCGTTTGCTTATCTTGCCATGCTATGCTAGTAGACGTGGATTGGGTGAGTGATATCCATGATAGATGTGAGTTTTGTTAATTAATGGTTTATCTAAGGTGGCAACTTAAACACACATCTGGGTGGATTGAGGCACCTGGGTATTCCAGGACTTGCCTGTTTTCTTTCGGACCGCCACCCAGGCTCAAAGGGATCATGAGACTATTCATACTAGAAACTTCCGTGTGCAGCCACAAGCTATTATGGGCTCTAGCATAGTTGACTAAGTCGTGCGAACTCTTACAGTGGTAGACTAGCAGATGTAGGGGATGTAGGTGGTACGGTCTACCCGATCGTAAGGTGCTAGCGCTTCTGAAAGACTATGTCTCGGTCATCCGTCTTCTCAAACACCTTGTAGTGCGAGAAACCAAACGGAGGCGATCGAGTCTTGTGGGGAAAAGTGTGCAAACCTCTGCAGAGTGTAATAAACTAATCATGGTTAGCCGTGTCCCCGGTTATGGACATCTTGAGTATCTAGTACCTGGATTATCATGTGAATCTCAACATGTTACTCTAAATTAATTTTGTTGGGTTTTGTTTAATGATGATGCTTAATTGGGATTGAGGATGTTGTCAACCATTCTCAATGTTTAACAACTACCATGATAGTAAATAAATTTATTCCTTTGTAGTAGGGAAAAATTGGCTTTACGCAAAACTGTAACCATAGAGCTTTCTACCAGCCAAATATGCATATAGTATAGCTGTTTCATTCCATTACTCTCTATGTGTTACATTGCCAACATATTCCATGTGCTGACCCGTTTCGGGCTGCAACATTAATGTTGCAGACTTTTCAGACGACGATTAAGGAGTTTTTAGGTCGTGGTTCTATACTCAGTGATGCCGTTGGAGTTGATGGACTCACTTATCTTCCAAGCCTTCCGCTGTTATCGTTATTAGATGGCCTTAAGCCATATTTATTGTAATAAGTTCTCGTTTGAGACACTCGATGTAATAAGTGTGTGATTGCTACTCTGTTATAAATCCTCCGAGTACTGTGTGGTGTCAGCATTACTGATCCAGGGATGACACCGGAGCACAGAGATCAGACTGTTTGAGGTCTGGTCGCTACAGAGATGGTATCAGAGCACACGCTGACTGTAGGACACGACCACTAAGCTAAAAGACCTAGATCACTATTCACTCTCTTCTCTTCTGACCTCTCATCTTTTCTACTCTTTAGGATGGCGGATGCAAGGAACAAGTTCACGCAACCAGATGAAGATACACCCTTTGGACGTCACTTGAAGGAAGTCACTAGATACCTGAACATAGGAATACCAAGCTTCACCGGAACCTACAACGCCACTTTACCTGAAGAAGAGCGCTGGATGATTCAAGTTCAAGTTCCAGGAAGGACGTTCATGCCAGTCACTGAGCCCATAGAGTTTTCTTTTGATAAACCAACTTGGAGTCTAGGAAAGAGCATGGTAGCTCACATCGCCATGGGACGTATTGGAGAAGTCTACCGCAATGATCTCAAGGATACTATCTACCAGATTTGTGGGCGCCGAGATGAGCACTGGGAGATGATCAGCACCAGGAAGGATAGATCAATTGCAGCTTTTATCCAGGAGTTAAACCAGCACATTCGACGATAGGAGAACCAGATGTGTGCCGACATGATAGATCTGAAGAAGGCTAAGACTAGAATCAAGGAACTGGAGGGAGAACTCAAGGCTACACGTGAAGATTATGAAGAAGAAATTGAAGTATTGGTGGAGAAAAATGACGACCTAATCAAGAAGATTGGAATATTTATGGGAGGCCCTACACCAGTAGAGGAAGACGAAGAACCCAAGGAGATTAGCCCGGAAGACTACATCATCATCGACGACACCGATTCGGATCCAGACGGAAGCGATGATGACTATGTTGATGAAGCTGGAGCAGATATCATGGAGTCTGCAACCGAAGAATATTTCTAGTAGACCACCTCATCAGTAGTAGCAGTCCACCATGTAAATATAGTAGTCCGAGCACTTTTGCGACAGTTAGATCGATTGTATGCCCTTGTTTGATTGAATGAAGTGAATTGTTTGTTTTGCCTCATGTGCATATGGGTAGTGTTTTCTCTTTAGACCCCCTCTATTCTTAGATCTCATCTTTTCTAAACCCTCAAATGCCTCCGAGACGTGACCCCGGATTTGCCTTTCCACCGGAGCTCACTCAGTTGGTCCAGCAGCAGAACACATTGATGCAGTTGCTAGTCCAGAATCAGAATTAGGGGAACAACAGCAACAACAACCCACCACCACCACCACCACATGTGGACCACTTAGCCCGTTTTCTTAGGCTGAATCCGCTGGTGTTTTCCAGTAGCACCGAGCCGATAGTAGCAGATGATTGGCTCCGCAAGACAGCTAGAGAGTTGACCACATCAGGATGCATAGATGCGGAGAAGGTGAAGTTTGCCGCACATCAACTTGAAGGACCAGCAGCATCATGGTGGGAGAATTTCACAGCCACTTTCCCTGTCGATACTGTCACATGGGACCAGTTTCAGCAGGCTTTTCGTACTGCGCATGTTTCAGCAGGAGCTATGGCCATGAAGAAGCGTGAGTTTCACAACTTGCGCCAAGGAGGACGGACAGTTGGCCAGTATGTGGAGGACTTTAGTAAGTTAGCATGTTATGCCCCAGATGACATCGCTACGGATGCATCTAAGCAGGAGAAGTTTCTGGAAGGACTGAATGATGAGTTGAGCATGCAGTTGATGGTAGCAACCTTCAACAACTACCAGGAGTTGGTAGATCGTGCTCTTATGATTGAAGGGAAGCAGTAGCAAATTGAGAATCGCGAGAGGAAGTATGGACAAGGAAAGTACACTTCAGGAGCTCAGCAAAAGCCACATTTTACCCCTAGACCGGGAGGACATTTTCAGCATACCCATGGAGGAGGTAGCTTGCACAATCACAATGGCACGAGGAATGGAAATGGAAATGGAGGAAGCAATGGCCAGAATCGCACCAACCCACCAACCCCAATCAAGAAGGACCTGAGCCAAGTCACTTGCTTTAAGTGTTCGAAGACCGGACATTATGCCAATGAAATGGCAATGGAAGCTCTGGGAAGAACCCGAACCCTTTTAATAGGGGACAGGTGAACCACGTTAGTGTGGAGGAGGTTGAAGCTCAGCCGGATGCAGTAATAGGTAAGTTTCTGGTTAAGTCATTTACTGCACTCGTTCTTTTGATACTGGTGCATCGCATTCATACATCTCCAGGGGATTTGTGGATAAGTATAACCTACCAACCCAAGCACTTAGGTCACCCATGTTAGTAACCTCGCCTGGAGCAGAGTATGTGGCTAGTCTATGGTGTGATCGGTTACCATTAAGGATTGGTAACTATGTTTTTCCCTCAGACCTAATAGTATTGGAATCTCAAGGATTGGATGTGATATTAGGCATGGATTGGTTGTCAAAGTATGAAGGAAATATTGAATGCGCTAGTAAGTCAATTTTGCTTACCACCCCAGAAGGGAGAAGGATGAAGTATGTATCCCGACATGTGCCGAAGAGGACTCAAGTAAATTGCTTAACAAGAGTTGTGCAGGAGGAAGTACCAGTGGTAAGGGATTTCCATGAAGTATTTCCAGAGGAGTTGCCAGGCATGCCACCAGATAGAGATATTGAGTTTTTGATTGAGCTATTGCCAGGCACCGGGCCAATATCAAAGAGACCATATAGGATGCCATCAAAGGATTTGGTAGAAATTAAGAAGCAGATTAAGGAGTTACTGGATAAGGGATATATTCGCCCAAGTTCTTCGCCTTGGGGATCGCCAGTACTTCTAGTGGAGAAGAAGGATGGATCGTTAAGGATGGTTATTGATTATCGAGGATTGAACGAAGTAACGATTAAGAACAAGTACCCACTACCAATGATCAATGATCTGTTTGATCGATTGCAAGGAGCTAAGGTATTTTCCAAGATCGATCTGCGATCAGGATACCACCAATTGAAGATTCGAGAACAGGATATTCCTAAGATAGCTTTTACCACTAGGTATGGGCTGTACGAGTATACCGTTATGTCATTTGGTCTGACTAACACACCTGCCTATTTTATGAACATGATGAACAAAGTATTTATGAAGTTTTTGGATAAGTTCGTCATAGTGTTCATTGATGATATCCTGGTTTATTTGAAGAATGAAGAGCAGCATAAGAAGCATTTGCGTTTGGTACTTGGAAAGCTCAAAGAACATCAATTATATGCCAAGTTCAGCAAATGTGAGTTTTGGTTGAAGGAAGTAGGATTCCTCGGACACGTTATATCTGGAGAAGGTATAGCAGTAGATCCTACCAAAGTAGATACCGTGACCAAGTGGGAAGCACCAACTACAGTGGGAGAGATCCGTGTTTTCTTGGACTCGCAAGATACTACCGGAGATTCATTGAGAATTTCTCAAAGATTGCAAAGCCTATGACGGAGTTATTAAAGAAAGATACCAAGTTCATATGGACAGAGGAATGCGAGGCTAGTTTCCAGGAGTTGAAGAAACGTTTGGTTACCTCACCAGTGTTGATTTTGCCAGACCAGACCAAAGATTATGAGGTGTATTGTGACACTTCACGTCGAGGACTTGGAGAAGTGCTTATGTAGGAAGGGAGAGTTGTTTCATATGCCTCAAGACAACTGAAGCCTCATGAGTTGAACTACGCCACGCATGATTTGGAGTTAGCAGCCGTAGTGCATGCTTTGAAAACATGGAGGCATTTCCTCATTGGAAACCATTGTGAGGTGTACACGGATCATAAGAGTTTGAAGTACATTTTCACACAAAAGGAGTTGAATCTCAGACAAAGGAGATGGTTGGAACTCATCAAGGATTATGATATGAGATTGCAATACCATCCCAGAAAGGCTAATGTAGTAGCTGACGCCTTAAGCCGTAAGAGCCATGTCAATACATTAATGATGGGAGAAATACCCAAGGAGTTAGCAGAAAATCTTTGTGAACTATGTTTGGAAATAGTTCCGAGAGGCTATGTAGCAGCATTGGAGATTCAGTCAACCTTGATGGATAGAATCAGAGAAGCTCAGAAGACTGACAAAGAGATTGCCGCTATAAAGGAGAAACTGAGCAAAGGAAAAGCTAAAGGATTTCATGAGGATGAGCACGACACCCTATGGTTTGAAGACCGTGTTTATGTGCCCAATGACCCAGAGATCAGGAAGTTGATTCTGCAAGAGGCACACGATTCACCATATTCGATTCACCCAGGAAATACCAAGATGTATTTGGATTTGAAGGATATTTTTTGGTGGACCGGAATGAAGAAGGATATTGCAGAGTATGTAGCAGTTTGTGATGTATGTCAGAGAGTAAAGGCAGAGCATCAGAAGCCAGCAGGATTGTTACAACCATTGCCGATACCCGAATGGAAGTGGGATAAGTTAGGCATGGATTTTATCACGGGATTACCCAGGACTCGTTTAGGCTACGACTCGATTTGGGTTGTAGTTGATCGATTGACGAAAGTAGCTCATTTTATCCCAGTAAAGACCACTTACACCAGTGCTAAGTTGGCAAAGATATACATGACCAGGATCGTATGTTTGCATGGAGTTCCAAGGAGTATCGTACCAGATAGAGGAACCCAGTTTACCTCAAAGTTCTGGAAGTAGTTGCACGAAACTTTGGGTACCAGGCTAGAATTCAGTACAGCTTTTCATCCACAGACAGATGGACAGACTGAGAGAGTCAATCAGATTTTGGAGGATATGCTGAGAGCTTGTGCGTTAGATTACGGATCTAGTTGGGACGACAATTTGCCATATGCAGAGTTCTCTTACAACAATAGTTACCAAACCAGTTTAAAGATGGCCCCTTTCGAAGCCTTGTACGGAAGGAGGTGCAGGACACCGTTGTCATGGGACGAAGTTGGAGTCTGAACAGAAGGTGAAGTTGATTCGTGATAGGCTTGAGGTAGCCCAGTCCAGACAAAAGAGTTATGCAGATTCTAAACGCAAGGAGACTGTTTACGAAGTCGGAGATAGAGCTTATCTTCGAGTATCTCCACTTCGGGGAACAAAGCGTTTTGGAGTTAAAGGGAAGTTAGCGCCACGATTTGTAGGACCATATCGAGTTTTGGAGCGTATGGGAGAAGTGGCCTACAAGTTGGAATTACCTGAAGGATTGTTAGGAGTTCATGATGTGTTCCATGTTTCCCAGTTGAAGAAGTGTCACGCGGAGATGGCTGACATACCGATGAGAGACACAATGCCTTTGGAAACTATTCAGTTGGATAACGACTTGACCTACGAGGAGAGACCCGTTAAGATTCTCGAGTTTGCCAATAGAGTCACTCGCAGCAAGGTTATCAAGTTTTGAAAAGTTCAGTGGAGCCACCACACAGAGGATGAAGCCACCTGGGAACGAGAGGAAGAATTGCTCAAGGACCACCCTCACCTATTTCCTAGCCAACCCGAATCTCGAGGGCGAGATTCATCTTAAGGGGGGTAGGTTTGTAACATCCCAAATTTTCAATTTGGAATGTTATACATTAGATCATCATTGCATATCATATTTTATTTTGCATTTTGGTTGATCCTAGAAATTCTAGGCAACTCAATGACCCACGGAGAGAGTTGGGGATTTCGTTATTTTCATATTTGAGTTTTCTCAAATTTTGAGAATAGGATCATTTGATTTTAATTATTTTATCATCAATTATTTCTATTACAAAAATATGAGAGAGGGAATAAAATGACTTTCCCAAAATAAAGAAATATTGAGGATTTAATAATAAAATCAAATAAGATTTTATTTCGGAGTTTTTCGGTGTTTTATTTGAATTTAGGAAAAATGTGCGTTTTTCAAAATTGCATTTAGGCCCCAAATAAATGTTCACCTTGTGAGGCTAGATTTTAGAAGCCCGTGAAATTTATTTTAGAATTTTTGGAGTCCGTTTAGTATTTCTTTTTATTTTTCTTCTGCGCGTAATAAAAAAATGAACCGACCTACCGGCCGTGTCCGACTAGGACTCCGGCCCGGTTAGCCTTTATAAGCCGGGGGAGGCCCAGCCCCAGCCGAAACCCTAAGCCGCCCCAGCCCCAGCGCCCGCTGCCGCCAGCGTCAGCGCCGCCGCCGCCGCGCCGCCGAACGCCGCCGTCGCCGCACGCCGCCCGAGGTTCGCTGCCTCATTTTCCGCGCCGTTTTTTTAGTTTTTTCGAAAAACCGTCGATTTTACTCCGGTTTTTTTAGATTCGGGTTTTTTAAATAGATCGGTTTTTCTGGTTTATTTAAATAGCGAGCTTTACCCGTGCATTAGATGAGTACTTATTGTATGCTTATTTGTTTGTCTGCGATAGAATACCCGGAGTGCGCCGCTTGTTACTTCGAATCTCTAGGTTTCGCGGATCATCAGCAAGGCAAGTAACACTTTAATCATACCTTTTTTTACTACCCAGTTTTATTCCATTAGATCAAATCCTCACACATTGCATGACTAGGATCTAATTAAATTGTGGGATGGGAAGTAGTTGAGGTAGTACCTATTACCTGTTTATTTTCAAACCTTTGGGAGTTACTTCCGTATTTGCTTATTATGCCATGCTATGCTAGTAGATGTGGATTGGGTGAGTGATATCCATGACAGATGTGAGTTTTGTTAATTAATGGTTTGTCTAAGGTGGCAACTTAAACACACATCTGGGTGGATTGAGGCACCTGGGTATTCCAGGACTTGCCTGTTTTCTTTTGGACCGCCACCCAGGCTCAAAGGTATCATGAGACTATTCATACTAGAAACTTCCGTGTGCAGTCACAAGCTATTATGGGCTCTAGCATAGTTGACTAAGTCATGCGAACTCTTACATTGGTAGACTAGTAGATGTAGGGGATGTAGGTGGTACGGTCTACCCGATCGTAAGGCGCTAGCGCTTCTGAAAGACTATGTCTCGGTCATTCGTCTTCTCAAACACCTTGTAGTGCGAGAAACCAAACGGAGGCAATCAAGTCTTGTGGGGAAAAGTGCGCAAACCTCTGCAGAGTGTAATAAACTAACCATGGTTAGCCGTGTCCCCGGTTATGGACATCTTGAGTATCTAGTACCTGGATTATCATGTGAATCTCAACATGTTACTCTAAATTAATTTTGTTTGGTTTTGTCTAATGATGATGCTTAATTGGGATTGAGGATGCTGTCAACCATTCTCAATGTTTAACAACTACCATGATAGTTAAATAACATTTATTCCTTTGTAGTAGGGAAAAAATGGCTTTACGCAGAACTGTAACCATAGAGCTTTCCACCAGCCAAATATGCATATAGTATAGCTGTTTCATTCCTTACTCTCTATGTGTTACATTGCCAGCATATTCCATGTGCTGGCCTGTTTCGGGCTGCAACGTTAATGTTGCAGACTTTTCAGACGATGATTAAGGAGTTTTTAGGTCGTGGTTCTATACTCAGTGATGCCGTTGGAGTTGATGGACTCACTTATCTTCCAAGCCTTCCGCTGTTATCGTTATTAGATGGCCTTAAGCCATATTTATTGTAATAAGTTCTCGTTTGAGACACTCGATGTAATAAGTGTGTGATTGCTACTCTATTATAAATCCTCCGAGTACTGTGTGGTGTCAGCATTACTGATCCAGGGATGACACCAGAGCACAGAGATCAGACCATTTGAGGTCTGGTCGCTACAACTGGTGTCTCCGAATCACTGGTCGCTGAAGCGGGGCTGCAAATTATGACGGTGTTGTATCATCTCTTTGAATGACTTTGTTTTCTTTGCTGCTGGTTCTGGATGGGTATTTCTTTCTTTTGTTATGCATATTCCTTGTCATTTGGTCATCCTCGTCTATGTCACTCTTACTATGTAATAGTTGCTTCTGTTTAGAATGTCATTCTCGTCTGGATCATGACAGTCTTAGCGCTGCAGATGGGTGTGTTTTGGTGGTGTAGCAAGACTTCTTATGAACTATCATGTCTTGATGTTTATGTGAGTAGTAGTCACTAGTTAGTGTTTGAATGTTATATATATCGTTGTTTCGAACTGTTTATTGTCTCGAATTACTGGTGGGCTAAATGAGGGCATCACCATTCTCCAGTGTTTAGAGTATATCTCCTTTTTTCAAGTTATATAATTTGAGCTCAGTGTCTTTTCGATGATGTACACTTGTTTGGGCCAGTGTGGTGTCGTTGAATATGGGCCGAGTAGTAACGCAATGCCAAACATGTCAATTATGACTCTCAGGCCGGGCTCTCAAAATATCCTGAAAAAAGGCCGGGCTCTCCAAAAAAGAAAGAATAAGGACTCTTAGGCCGACATGTGGGCGCCACCGGTGTTTTCGTGCGCTTGCGCGCCGAGAGCATATTGGCGCGTGCTTGAAATTCATGCTACCTTTTCGTCCCCAGTCTCTCGTCCCTCCCCTGCCTCTGGAATATCGATTCCTACTCCAGTTCCCCCAAATCCCTCTCCTGTACTCCATGTACTCAAGCGCACTATCACGTCGCTGGTCAACGCAGATCTTTGAGCCGGAGATCCTGAGGTCCGTCCTGCCTTCGGTCGCTACGTGATGTCGCTCAACAGTGGCATGGCGACGCTTGACTACCAGTTTGCCGGCAAAGTGCTGATGGTAACCATCAATGGCGACCGGACTCCTGTCTCGCCGGACGACCTTGTCAAAGCTCTTGGCATTGCGCACGGGATCCAAATAAGTGACTTGCTCGTCGAAGTCTGTCCGCCACCGGCTGATTTCTTCGTCAGGTTCCGGACAACTTTCGACTGCAGTCGTGCGTTCGAATCTTCCCGGCGTTTGTTCTATGATGGCACGCTGGTGAGCTTTGATCGGTGGCACCCAGGATGGGGCTCGGTGCCCTCTGATCTTGAGTTTTTAACAAAGCTTACCTTCCACGGCATGCCTCGACATGCTTGGAACAGTGAGTCCATGAACGAGCTTATCAACGACCTTGGAGGTGAGCTCGTAAGTATGTTTGTTCCTCCATACAGCTGGGCTCTAACGGTTATGGCATGGATAAAGAAGCCGTCCACCATACCAAAGGTGATTGGTGTTGATATACCGGTGCAGGAACCGGGGTTGTACTATTCGTCGCCACCAAGGCTGCCGCGAACCACGTTAGGGATGTAACTGTATCGAGTGTTCGTGCATGTCGAAGAAGTGGTCAATCCATCAATCGAAGTCCTGCCGCCGCCGCTGGTGCCAGGGTCCATCGACGACGTCCATTACAGGAGTCAACGTCAGACTTTCCCCGTGTTGCTCGGAACGATGGATGGCACAGGGCCTACTCCATCACGCGGCGGAGGCCACTGCTTCTTTGGGAGAAGAGGCAGGGCTGGCTGCCTGGATGTGCTCTAATTTGAGGTAACAACTGAATCTTGTCAGATACTAGTTAAATCCAAGCTATGGGTGTGAAGCACTGATATGCCAGTACATTTGATTGTGACCTGTTCTAATTTTGTACCTGAACTTTTTTTAGACAGGGTTGTACGTCAACTTAATGTGCTACCAGAACTTATTATGTTGTCTGTCTGTTTTCTATGCACAACATTCAAGATATTTCCCCATCATTGATAAATACGATGAACTATTATGTACGACTTCGTTGGTTTCGACATAGCCCTTCCCATAGCGATCCACTGCTTCCATCCTGATTGTGCCGCCTGCGTGAAATTTTTGTATGCAAGTTCAGTGTGCTATGATGTTCTATATGATTGTGTCAACTATATAAGTTTTTACTGAGCATCAGCAATGCATATGGCTGAAAGATGTATATACGAGCATCGACTGATGGGTATCTCTCTATCTCTCTCTCTCTCTCTCTCTCACACACACACGCACACACACACGCGGACACGCACAAGTGGGACCCGTTGAATTATTTATTTGCTCGTGACAGCTTTTAATTAGGTTCCACTGTAATCTAACTTTTTTCTTAAGTTATTAATTGAGCTCGGTGACTTCAAAAAGTTGTACAGAAGCCTTGTTTGGGCCTTTCTGGCATCGCTGAATGTGGGCTGAGTAACCATGTTAGGTTGTACTGTACTACACAGGCCTTTTTTCAACATCAGCAATGCAACTGGGCCGACAGTTGTACACAATGTCCGGGTCAACTTGTTATTCTTCGCCCTGCTGGGCTGCAAACTTTCCTAGGAAGTATGCATTAGGCTTAACAAGAAAATGGACTTTAAGAAATAATAAATGGGATGTAATTATATTAACTGGACAGTTACTATGTACCAAACACGTAATTAGTTTGAAAAATATATTATTTTTGGAATTTGAAAATTTTAATTTCATTACTTGTTGTGCGCGCAATATTTCATTGGGTTTTAATGTAATACAACTTTATTTTGAAATTATATTTAACCTGACTAGAAATTTCAGATAAAAATATTTTGGATCCCATCAAAATGTGGGATTTTTTTTTTGAATTCTGTTTTGAGCGGTTGTTTGAAGTTATTAATCGTTGTCCTAGCTAGAAGTTGGGCTGTACTTTTAACAAACTATAAATGGGTGTAGTAAATTCCATTAGAATTAATAAATGGGTTGTACATTCTTATGAATCGCAAATGGGCTATATGTTCTCTGCCAAATCCGAGCTGTGGGCCTACTAAGTTGACGCGTACCAAGGGCTTTGTCAACTTAGTCAATATAAATGATTCTAGCTGCAGTGATAGTACGATGCCATCCAACGGCCCTAGTGCTTCTTCAACCTCTGGTCTTCTTGCTCCAGCCGCCCAAAGCAGCGCCGGTCATGTCGCGTGCTCCTGCCTCTCGTGGCCGGCTGTGATGCCGCGGAGGCCTCACCGCCCCGTACTACTCCCACCGCTGGCCAGGCCATCCCTCTACTCACCCACACCCCCTATTATTCTGCGGCGACGACAGCCTCACACCGCAGCCGAACCAGTGAACCCTCATACTCCACTTCGCGCGGGCTTCCACTGCTACGTCTTCCCCAGCTCCGCGTCGTCCCCTTCCTAGGCATCGCCATCATCCAGACCACCGCCCTGGTGCTCTCGGCGCGGCATGGTCAACATGGTCAACGATCGACTTCCATCGGAAGAGTACTGTACGTGGAGAGGCTGACAGCTGGGTCCAGGCGGCCACAAGGAAGTGCCTCCTTATTACGCGCAAAATAATTATTCCTCCAGCTGACAGTAGGGACCCACCGAACGGGCAACCTTATTTCGTGAAAAAAAAAAACGTTTCCCCCCTGACTGCTGGGACCCACCGGCCGGGCCAGCGTATTTCGCGAAAAAACGTTCCCCCCGCTGTCAGCTCGGACCCACCGGAAGTGCCTCCTTATTACGCACAAAAAAAATGAATACTCCCCCTGCTAGCTAGGACCCACCATGGTGGGAGGCTGACTTGTGGGCCTACTAAGTTGACTGGGACGGGGGCCTTTGTCAACTTTAGTCAATATGAACGATTCTAGCTCCAGTGACCGTATGATGTCCATCCAACGGCCGTAGTGCTTCTTCAACCTCTGGTCTTCTTGCTCCAGTCGCCCAAAGCAGCGTCGGTCGTGCCGCATGCTCCTGTCTCCCGTGTCCGGCTGTGCTGCCGCGGAGGCCTCACCGCCCCCTACTATTCCCACCGCTGGCCAGGCCCTACGGCGAGTCAGCCTCACACCGCAGCCGAACCAGTGAACCCTCGTACTCCTCTCCGCGCGGGCTTCCACTGCCGCGTCTTCGCCGGCTCCCCGTCATCCCCTTGCTAGGCCTCACCGTCGTCCACCGCCCTGGTGCTCTTGGCACGGCGTGGTCAACATGGTCAAGGAACGACTTCCATCGGACATGGACTATACGTGGAGAGGCTGACAGCTGGGTCCACGGCCGCAGCAAGGAAGTGCCTCCTTATTATGCAGAAAATAATGATTCCTCCACCTCACATCTGGGACCCACCGGATGGGCCACTGTATTTCGCGAAAAAACGTTTGCCCCTGACTGCTGGGACCCACGAGCTACATCTCGCACGCAAGGAAGTGCGTCCGGGCAAAAAAAACGATTTGCCCCCCTGACTGCTGGGACCCACCAGCTACATCTTCGCAGGTAAGGAAGTGCCTAACAGTCGGGACCCACCTGGTCGAAGCGTGTGTAGCGTTGTCATTCTGGTCGTGAACGTGTACGTACATATATACTGGTGGATGTAGAGGCTTGCATGTGTCGTAGTAGAG